>NW_027397072.1:23616194-23775369 GCF_003265705.2 Callorhinus ursinus | reverse complement strand
TAACCCCTCCTAGAAGGCCCAACTGAAATCTCTTCTCTTCCACCAGGTCTTGCCAACACCATCCAACTCATTTGACCAGTAATTGCATGCTATCTTACGGTATCTCTTGTGCAATTATTTTACTCTTGCATCATTATTTAACGTTTATGTATTAAAATCTTGCATGCCTGATTTGATTAAGAATTCCTTGAAAAGTCTAGTTTAGTATCTACATTCCTCTGTGTCCAGTATCAAACTTGACCTACAGCCAAGAACACAGTCTTGATTTGTCCAACTCTAATGCAACAATAACAAGTTACCCCTCCAGTACTATGGAACCATCAACATTACTCACCACTTTACTTTGCATGTCTGTGTATTCCATTCCACAATATGTTTATCATCTGAACAACTATACAAACAGCCATTGTCTTGATGCCACTGTATGCAATTAACCTTGTTGTCATGTCCACCACTCTACAGATTTAAAAAAAAACAGATTAAAAGAAAAAAATCCACACCTGATATAACATAATTACATATCCTAGAATCATTACTAAGTTAACAAAAAAGACAGGCTTTAACCTAACTAAAAACACCCTGACCTATAGCTATCTACTTCCAACATCAAAAATGAGATAAATCATCTATAAATTCATCAAATGTTAACTTTCCCTTCTTTGTTGAAAAAATATACTTCCACATAGTTACATTTAACTTATTGATGACATAAGTCAAAGGATACTAGTTCTAAATGCCACTTGCTTTTGACAGGAATGCCAGCACTGGGGTGCCTGGGTGGCTTAGTCATTAAGCGTCTGCCTTTGGCTCAGGTCATGATCCCGGGGTCCTGGGATCGAGCCCCACATCGGGCTCCCTGCTCCGCGGGAAGCCTGCTTCTCCCTCTCCCACTCCCCCTGCTTGTGTTCCCTCTCTCGCTGTGTCTCTCTCCGTCAAATAACTAACTAACTAAATAAATAAATAAATAAGGAATGCCGGCACTAAGACAAGACAGAATACTTCATGTACAGTGGCAAAAGCTTATGACACTTGAGTGAACTAATAAAGCCAAATCTTGGAGTTTAAAGTATTATGATAAAAATCATGTCTAGTCAAAACTATCTTTGAAAATCACAGTCACTTTTTAAAAAAACTACCAAAACTGGGGCACCTGGGTGGCTCGGTCGGTTAAGCATCTGCCTTCAGCTCAGGCCATGAAATCAGGGTCCTGGGATGGAGCCCTGAATCAGGCTCCCTGCTCAGCAGGGAGTCTGCTTCGCCTTCTGCCTCTGTCCCTCCCCCCGTGCATACTCTCTCAAATAAATAAAACCTTTAAAAAACAAACTACCAAAACTATCTCTCAATAAAGAAACCACTGTTCCAGGGTGCCTGGGTGGCTCAGTCGGTTAAGCGTCTGCCTTTGGCTCAGGTCATGATCCCAGGGTCCTGGGATCGAGCCCCGCATCGGGCTCCCTGCTCAGCAGAGAGCCTGCTTCTCCCTCTCCCTCTGCCTGCTGCTTTGCCTGCTTGTGCTCTCTGTCAAATAAATAAATAAAATCTTAAAAAGAAAAAAAAAAGAAACCACTATTTCTTCAGGTAAACACTAAATATTTCCTTGTGTTATGGAAGATACCATATGAACAAAACTTTAAACATATTCAACATAGCAAGATGCTCGCTCACTCAGCAGCAAACAGGAATGGAGACATCAACTGGGGAAAGGCAAGTTCAACTCTCCCACCCACTACACACACATTCCGGGACAAACTCATTCAGGAGAATAAGCTCCTAAAATAATTTACACTGTGAGCAATTGTGATTTTCACTCTTTCTACTTGAATTCACATTACAATTAAATGAATATATGAATCACCATCATGTATATATGTAAACTAAGGATAAAACTCAAAAATCACTATTTCTATTAGATTGCTCCCTTCTTTTTTTAAAGATTTATTTGTCAGAGAAAGAGCCCACAAGCAGGGGGAGTGGCAGGCAAAGGGAGAAGCAGGCTCCCCAATGAGCAAGGAGCCCAATGCAAGACTCGACCCCAGGGCATTGGGATCATGACCTGAGCTGAAGGAAGACACTTAACCAACTGAGCCCTCGAGGCATCCCAAGAAAAATACTTCTAAATATTAAGTTCAGCTATTTCCTTTCACTAGTATGAGCTATCCACTCAAAGAATTAAGTCCTATATCACTGACACATACACAAGAACTGAATAAAGGATATAACATAAATTCCATAGAAAAATTTCAGTAAGAAAATAAAATTTTCAAAGTTAGTAATCCAAGAGATTAAAGCAAAACAAAGTACATTTTCAGTCTGTCCATCTAGCATTTTGCTTATTAGCATTATAATACCCACACTGGTAAGGTTACAGAAAAAAATGGCACTATCATACATTGCTAGGAGCTAGTGCACCCATTTGAAAAACAATCTACCAACTGTCCATTCATTCATTCACTTACTCAACAAACATTTGCACAATACCAATTACATGTCAGGCACTGCACTAGACACTTGTAATAAATATACTATTACATCTAAATCCAAAAAAGGATGCAAAGTAGGTTACAGAATACCCATTTAAGAAATGAGAAGTTCAATTACTTACCCATGACCACATAACTAAAAGGACTCAAACTCAGGACAGAATAGTTCCAAAGCCTGATCCCTTTCTACTTCACCAATCATCCCAACACTCCTTACTCTGACCTTCTTAGTTTTTTTTTTAATACATTCATTCCCTGTTAAAGATTAATGTATAATCCCATGAAGTGCCAAAATTATCTAAAAAGGAGTTCTAGGTTTCATTAGCATTATGTCCACTGCCACAGTAGCTGAATAAAGCAGCTATCACACTGCATGGATAGTAGGTACTTGCTCACCACAAAAGACTGATCAAATCAAAGGATGGGCTCCCAACTACAGCAGGGTAAAAGCCTACATGAGGACAGTACTCGACTTGGAGAGGAGGGAGGAAGTAAGAGAAATTCCCTTCTTACTATCTATACATCTAAATGCTTTAATTTGTTTTACAGTTGTATTTTTATACTCTTTAACATGAAAATCCAAGTAGCATACTTTGAAATGCAAATTTAAAATCAGAATTTTTCATCTATCAAATCAGCTGAGCTTTTGTTAATGTTTTTGCTGTTTTAATGGGCATATCCAATGGTGGAAGTAATGCTTTGGAATACAGGTACTCTTTCCATTGCTGATACAGAAAATCAGGAAAACTCTTCCAGAAACTATCTGTATACTATGCATAAAAAGCCTTAATATTAAAACCCTTTCACTCATTAATTACAGGTCAGTAATTTTGGGAATCCATGTAAACAGCAAACAAAATGTGTAACAACAAAAAATTAGAAAGCACCTTAAGGGTCGGTAATAGTTAAATCACCAAGGGACTATCCAATTTAGTGGGATTTTAGGGAGTCACTGAAAATGTTTTAACTAGTTCTTGACAAACATGAAAATTGCTCATGTTGTAATGTAATGGAAAATATCAGGTTACAAAATAGATGGACAGAACTCAACTGTATTTCTTAAACATATTCTTAAACATTAAAAAAAAACAATTTTTTTAAGATTTTATTTATTTATTTGACAGAGAGAGACACAGCGAGAAAGGGAACACAAGCAGAGGGAGTGGGAGAGGGAGAAGCAGGCTTCCTGCGGAGCAGGGAGCCCGATGTGGGGCTCGATCCCAGGACCCTGGGATCATGACCTGAGCCGAAGGCAGACGCCTAACAACTGAGCCACCCAGGCGCCCCAAGAAATACAATCTTATTAAACATCTCTCGGTGATAGATATAAGAACAATTATTTCCCTTTTCAACATTATGTAGTTCCGAATTATCTATGGAGAATGTTACTTAAAACAGAAAACACTGTTTAAGGAGCGCCTGGGTGGCTCAGTTGTTGAGGGTCTGCCTTCGGCTCAGGTCATGATCCCAGGGTACTGGGATCTGGGATCGAGCCCCGCATCGGGCTCCCTGCTTGGCAGGAAGCCTGCTTCTCCCTCTCCTGCTACCCCTGCTTGTGTTCCCTCTCTCAGTGTCTCTCTCTGTCAAATAAATAAATAAAATCTTTAAAAAAAAAAACACTGTTTGATTCATATATACAGAAAGCATTCGTATACAAAGACAGACATTCAGTGAACACCAAACACATAATGTAATAGACAGTGTCCAAAACAAATTATGCTAAGTTAAGTCACTGCCCTGTAGTGCCAAACTCTCACTTTGCTCTGTGATGCCGGGGCTGGGACTCCACAGACCACATCCCTGCTTTGCCAGCCAGATGGCCAGTAGGCTCCACCAATAAGGGCTGCTAGAGAGAGACAAGGCTGGAAGAGGAACTTGTTCTAGCCTGGCTCCTACTGTGCTCCTTTTGGTAGCAGCTGAACCCAACATGCAATTGTTCCAACACCTGAGGAACTATGCTCCTCCCCTCCCTTCAAGGACACCAGCAGTCAGTTACAAGCTCTGTCCTCAGAGGTCTGGACCGCAAGCATGGGGCCACTCTTCCACCAGAGACAGCAGCAAAGAGAACACCAGCAGCTCCTCAAAGGTTTGAGTTTCAGCAGTTATCCCAACTGCCTCCTTTGTTCCCTAGCCCTAGAGGTGGTGAGCTCTTTCCTACAGTCACAATTTGAGGTACCTAGAACTCTTTCTACCCTTTATCTTAAATCTAGTCAACAGTTCTTCATATTCTAACCTACAACAAAGATTATGTTACCTATTATAGCTATTAACAAATATTATTGTTCGCAATTTTAAATGTGGGGGCAGAAAAATGCCCCTATAATACAGATCCTATAGCATTATTCGGTTTTGTTTTTATAAATCTCTAATAATCAGTTTCCCATTTCTTTTATATACAATATACATCCATACACACACACATACACACACTTATCTGTACTTACTATCAATTTACTGTGTAATTCTCCTTTTACTGTACTGTATAATAAAATACTACCAACTGCTGTACCAAGAGCCAACAAGTCAATCTGGTTACTCGTTTCTATAGCTTCTGATTTCCTTTTTTTCCTCTGGGGACTTTCCTGGAGGGGAAAAAGAAAAGGTTCATTTTGTATTTCAAACACAAGACATCATTAATGCATAAATGCAAATGCCCACTAACCCACAAATGAAATGTGACCGCTACCAAAAGACACTTAAAGATTGGGGGGGTGGGGCAGATGACTCACTCTCTAATGCTTTCTTTCTCACTATTTGGAAAAAAAAAAAATCACTCCAATGGAAAGAAGAGTTTATAATTCTCTGTCCCTGTCCCCTAACTCTCTGGAAGGAAG
The DNA here is from genome assembly GCF_003265705.2 of Callorhinus ursinus. Lineage (NCBI taxonomy): Eukaryota > Metazoa > Chordata > Mammalia > Carnivora > Otariidae > Callorhinus > Callorhinus ursinus. The sequence goes on along the minus strand of NW_027397072.1, from coordinate 23,770,058 downwards.
GCGACAAATAGGGCATGCTCCCAGTATTCTCTTAAAAGGTCCAAGCAGCCTCCCTGCTGCTTCCACTTCTCAGAAATGAACCACTCGTGACAGGTCCAAGTGAAGCCCCCACTCCCAAGCAGAGACTACAGATCCACAGCCAAGCAACCAACACTTCCCCTTTTTCCCTCTTCATCTTTCCTTGTGCTGTAGCTTCATTCTCAGGAAAGGGGACTCAAACGTTTTTATAAACAAACATTTATTTCAGTCTCAGTCAAAACACAGTTGTAACTAGTAGAGCATACTAGAAGTTGCTCTAGTGTGAGAATTAAGGGTTATTCTGAAAGTTCCATGCAGTCTTGGTGATCCTCATGACAAGAGGCACAAGTTCCAACCTAGTGTCAAATGCCACAAGACTGCTTTGATTTACTTCAAAAACAGAACAGATGTTAGTCCAAACACAATCAATGATGACGACTTCAGGGTATTACCTCAAAGTTTACAATGCTGAAAATATGTAATTTCAGAACTTCTCTTCCATATGATGTTTGTTTGTTTGTTTTTTTAATTAAAGCGTGCCAGCCTGTGCTTTAGCAGAAAGCTGAGATACCCATTCTTTTAACATAAAACAGACCACTCACTACCACAGGAAAAAGAACAGCTTCCCAATAGCGCAAGACCTTTACTCTACAGCACAAAGCAGCAGGCCAGGATACATAAAAATTTGCCCAACCCGAAAACCACCAATGAAAACTATGATGTTACAAGTGTATAAAGAATATCAAGGGGCGCCTGGATGGCTCAGATGGTTAAGCATCTGCCTTCGGCTCAGGTCATGATCCCGGGGCCCTGGGATCGAGTCCCGTGTCAGGCTCCCTGCTCCTTGGGAGCCTGCTTCTCTCTCTCTCTCTCTCTCTCTCATGAATAAATAAATAAAATCTTAAAAAATAAAAATAAAAAAAAAAGAATATCAAGGAGTAGGGGCGCCTGGGTGGCTCAGTCGGTTAAGCGTTTGCCTTCGGCTCCATTCGTGATCCCAGGGTCCTGGGATCGAGTCCTGCATCAGGCTCCCTGCTCAGTGGGGAGCCTGCTTCTCCCTCCACCAGCCGCTCCCCCTGCTTGTACTCTCTTTCTTTCTTTCTCTGACAAATAAATAAAATCTTTAAAAAAAAAATAAACCTATTAAAAAAAGAGTATCAAGGAGTAGATTTATAAAGCATTTTCCATTTTGTTTTTGTTTAGTTAATCTTATGGAGATGTTACATTTGAAGAATTTTATTCACTTGACACACTTAGGTCAACAAAAAGTAAAAAGATTTAACAAAAAATAGTAACTTTTTATATAGAGAAAAAAATACACATTTTGTAAGTCCTAAGAAATATATCTACATTAATAAACCCCAAAGAGAAGTTACAATTAAAAGCCAAAGTATAAAAACATATGATGGTCTTATCAGTAACATTTAATTTGCTTGAAACATTAAACCTTAGCACAAGCAATGTCCTAGGTCCCACCTTCAGTTCAGTGAATATCTAAAGCCACCTCTAAATGATCCCACAAGGCAGATGTGGTTTCAGCACAAGGTTATGAACACAAACACCTATTTCAGGCAAGAGCAGTTGGGGTTAAGTATATCAACGTCCTACTACACCTCATCAGAAAACTCTTCTCTCAAAGAGCCTAGAAATTATTTCTCCAACTCTTGGTTTTCCCAAATCAAGTTCAAATCATCTCACACTGAGGTTTCTAATGTGTGAAACATAGGCTGGTCCAAATATGTGTATGTTTTTCTGCAGATATGAATTTGCATTAAAAAGCACAAAAAGGGGTGCTTGGCTGGCTCAGTCGGGAAAGCATGCAACTCCTGATCTTGGGTTATGAGTCCAAGCCCCACACTGGGTGTAGAAATTTCTTAACAAAATTTAAAAAAAATAAAAAATAAAAAACACCAAGAAATTTTAGATATTAATCCTTAACATATGCAAACCCTAATTTCCCTATCAACAAAACCTGTGTATTTCGGGAGAAGCAAGCAGAGGCAAGTGGAGGAGCATCCACAGAACTTATGCCCAATTTTGAGGATCAGTGGTCTAAGCCTAAATAATAACACAATTAATGCATCTCAAAGAACTACTGACTCATGCATATTTTCTCAGAGCCGGACGACCTTTTTTAAAAATCACTTCCCAGTTAGCAGGATGAACATGTCTGAACAGGTCAACGATCTAAGTTTATATAAGCAATGTGCATTTTAGTAAAATCTATTTTAAATATTACCTCATCACTAAATATTTCTGAAACCAGGAATTTAGTGCTGATGATTATAGATTTTGACAGACCTTTGTCAGCATTTTCTTTCTGAACCTGTTGCTGCTGTGATCAAAAACGTCAATGACTCCCCAGAGAAGACGAAATCAATACAAGCAACTCTCTGGCATTCAAAAGCATCTGCAATTTGCCTCCAAACCACCCTTTTCCAACCTTATTTCCAATTCCAACTTTATATTATACTCCCTAATCCCTAACACTTTCCCATTTTGCTTCTGCTTTTCCCTCAACTTGGAGGGAAAATCTCACTTCAATTTTCTTTTGGTTAAAAATCTATCCATGCTTCAAGGTCCACCCCAACTCTCATCTCCCCATAAAAACCTCTTCTCTTTTTATTTAAAAACTTTATTTATTTATTTGAGAGAGCGCATGGGGGGGTGTTGGCAGAGCGAGCAGACCCCCACTTAGCAGGGAGTCCAACGCAGGGCTCTATCCCAGATCATGACCTGAGCTGAAGGCAGACGCTTAACCGACTGAGCCACCCAGGCACCCCCTCTTCTTCTCTCAAGGCACACATCATACTGCACTCTGCATTACAGACACAGTATATCTGAATTGTCCACTTCTTCATTGATGTGTCTCAGTCATACTCAGTTTTACTTCCTCTGAATTACCTAGCACAAGGTCATGTGCATACTCACTATACATGTTAAGTACATAAAGTAATGAAAAGGGTAGGCTAAAACTTGAGTTCATATCTGTGACTGAAAAATTGGAGTTCCTAGAGGTACCAGGAGCGAAGACGCAAAAAATGCGATTTCTTAAAGAGTCTTTTTCAGTGTGAAAGTCTGACAAGGCTAAGCAATAAAGAGTAGCACCAGTCTGAAAAAGTTTATCAGCATTTGATCCAGAAGGCAATCAGAAGGCTGAGTGAGAGTCTCAAGGGGCTAAGTGCATGATTTACAAAAGCAAGACATAGGGCAGATGTGGTGAAGACAGAAAACAAAGGGCATCCAAGTGATGAGAAGTCTGAATTTGATCAATTAAGCAATGACTTTTTAAGACTGAGATCCCAGAGTAAGGAAAGTTTACATGGAGAGCTAGTATACACACTCATAAAAACATATGTATATATAACTGAAACAAGCTCCACAAAAAACTTATCCTTTCCCATGCAAAATACACTCATTTTTTAACTCTATCACAACCCACTAAAGCTGTTTCATAATCCACTAATGAATCAAAACCTACTTTTGAAAAATCCTGACCTCTAGACACTGAAAATTATGCCAGAGTTTCAAGTTTCATTCTGCAATTAGTCTCATACGCCTTTTCTTAGCCTACCTACTGTCACCTCTCTGGCAAATGTTTAAGTTTCATGGATAACAATGAAAAAATGTGTGCATTTTACATGTCATTACATATTTATATCAAAAACAATCAAATTCTAATAATCAGGAACTTCTATTCCTGCCAACAGGATCTAATCTGCAAACTTTTCCTTGTTTTGAAGTTTAAATACTGGAGAGACCCTAAGATACAGCATCATACATTCAGGAACACAACCAGACTGTACCACATCTCCAAGGAATGGGAATGGGGAACTCAACTCAGATTCTTCCTAGAAACATTCTTTTTTTTTTTTTTTTGAGTAAAGTGATAGCAGTTTATTAAGTGAAGATACAGAAAAAGCTCTCAAGAATGAGAGGGGTCCCGAAAGGGTCGCCCCTTCCTAGAAACATTCTTAATGCTACTGTGCTTGCCCTGTCTCATAGCTGAAGCACCATGTGCTTCGTTTAACAAGAACTAAGCTGTGTGAGGTCAGTTCAACTGCAGTAACAGCAAAGCAGCATAAATACATGAACTGTGGTAGCTGATGGTAGACACGGTCTGTTTCTTCAGGGCTGTACACCAGCTAGGGAAGGAAAAGTAGAAAAGTTGGAGAGATTTTAGGGGGCAATGAAATAGCAGGGTCAGTTACAAGATGGGGCTCAGGCACTTACTTTGTGGCTTTGGCATATCATTTAACAGCTCAGCCTCAGTTTACATGCACAAACCTGACGAGCTTTAAAAACAGCATCCATCTATAGTCCATCAATGTGTCTCCCTGCACTTTTCTTATCATTACAGGTCCTCTTGCCCCAGGTTCCATTAACCAAATGAAATGCTCAGCTATATAATATGTACAAAAACCTTCCAAAAACTACTGGCATAAATGTGAGGTATTATAATCATTCTTGACCGAGAACAACAAACAACAAGATGATTTTTCTAAACATTTAGGAACTACTATTTTAACACTTATTACCCAAGTAACCCAGCACCAACTCATTTTTCTCCACTCACAGGAGTAATGTTACCAAACTTTGTCCTTGGGTGGCAAATTGCCAATTACTGAACCAGATACAGGATACTCTTACAAAATGATTTATACTGAGGGCGCCTGGGTGGCTCGGTTGGTTGGGTGACGGCCTTCGGCTCAGGTCATGATCCTGGAGTCCCGGGATCGAGTCCCGCTTCAGACTCCCTGCTCAGTGGGGAGTCCTGCTTCTCCCTCTGACCTTCCCCCCTCTCATGTACTCTCTCTCTCTCATTCTCTCTCTCAAATAAACAAAATCTTTAAAAAAAAATGATTTATACTGAGGAATGTGGCAGTAAATGGTAAAATGAGCCCATAGAGAATGCTCACTGAATCACTCAATAATAACAACTAACATTCACTGAACACTTACTACACCCGTCATATACACTGCCTCACTTAATTCTGAGGACCCTGAAAGATGGGTAGCATAAGCTCTACTTCATGTTTGAGTAACAAAAATCTTAAGGTGTTGGGAACACAGGCTTCAGAATAACATCCTTTCTAAGACTCATACTCTAATCCTCAAAGATGTAAAATAAAAAGGTTTAATAAAATCAGAGCATCTTAAAACTTCAGTGGCAAGGATCCTAACCCAGGGACCTGGGAGCAGAGACTCAAGCAGCTACTACACATCACTCTTCATTTTCTAGCTTTAAAAAAATAACGTGACTTTATAATTTTATCCCGTAATATATGTGCACATTTAAGAGAACCACTTCTCCCTCTAATCTTCAAGTAAAATTGATGCTCTAGGTGGACACATCGCCAATATGACGACCGAATGTCCTCCTTACATTCCTCCCAGCTCTCAATTCTGTGACTCAAGATCTAGGGTTACAGTGTAAGAACAGCGGACCAGAGTCAGAGGACCTCGTTCTAATGGTCACAGTCTCATTATTGGTTACTAAAGCTTTGGTGAAGTCACTTGGAACTTCCTTAGTTCTGATTCTCAGTTTTTAAAAATTTTATTTCAGGACACTTCATAGAGCTGTGTGGCTAAAATGAAAACATACAGATATAAAAGGATACTGAAACCTATACAAACTTTTTTTAAGAAGCCAAACTCATTTTTCAATGAGGCCCTCCAAATGAGTGACTCGCTCAATGTGACAAAAAGCAATTTAAGTCGGATATGAAACCAAATCTAGATATTTTTCTACTATTTCAGAGTGGTATACATAATCCAAAACTATGATTTTCAACAGGAAATTTAAGATTAGGCCAAAGTTTTATTCTTGAGGCATATAATGTGACTTAAGTCAACAGAAAAGCAAAGGGGGGGGCAACAAATTTTTGCTAGCCTATTATTATTTGTTGTAAATAATGGACAACAAAGCTCTAAATACCTGAGTTCTAGTCCTGGTTCTATTTTTGGTTTTTATGCAAGCTGCCTAATTTTCCAGAGTCTTAGTTTCTTTTTCACAAACAAGGCAAAAAGTTAGTCTTTATCTACCTTCCAGGACTAACCATACAAATCCGAGATATTAATAACAACGATACATGCAGCACTTACATACACTAATCTAAATGTTTCTGTGTTACTAAACATGTTCACCTTCACAACCACTCTGAGGTGGGTACTATTACCCCTGTTTTACAAATGAGGAACTAAAGGCACAATCACCACTATGAAGCCAAACCTAGATGCAAATGTAAGCAGCAGAGCTTGGATTCATGCATCTAATCATCGCTCCACGTTTTCCCTCAGCATTGCTATTATCATCTCTTTACAGGACTGTTTGTTTTTTTTTTTTAAGATTTTATTTATTTATTTGAGAGAGAGAGAATGAGAGCCAGAGAGCACGAGAGGGAAGAGGGTCAGAGGGAGAAGCAGACTCCCCGCCGAGCAGGGAGCCCGATGTGGGACTCGATGTGGGACTCGATGTGGGACTCGATCCCGGGACTCCAGGATCATGACCTGAGCCAAAGGCAGTTGCTTAACCAACTGAGCCACCCAAGCACCCTCTTTACAGGACTGTTAAAAAGAAACACAGAGAACAACTTTAAAAAAAGGGAAGATATGCAGACTGCTGTAACTTTAACGACAACTACGATTTTTTTTTAAAGTCCAAGTTCGCCTTGCCTTAAGAGCCCGGATAAAGGTTTCTTTTATTTATGAACTAAAGTCACTTCATCTAGAAACTAAGAGACTCTATTTTAAGATCTGAAAAATACCTAAACATACTCGCCGAAAGCACAGTTAGATGTACCCCTACTTTCAACCTAAAAATTTAGCAGAAAGTCCCCCCATAGTAGTCATGATGGAGTTAAAAATCTGTCTTAAATACTAGCTTTTGAAGTTTTACACATAGTGTCATCTAAACATTCACGATACCTGATGCTTCCAAATCACATTAGACTGATTCGATTTGACTACCCTATACCTGCAGGACCCACGTGCACGTGAGTTGGGGCAGACGTAGCGGAAAGACTCAACAGTGAATGACACCTTACCTGAGATGAGGCCCTAAGAGAAAAGCCTTCCCTAACTCGGCAATGTCCCCTCTAAGAAAAACTTCACCTGGATTCACATTCATTACATTAATCCGGCTACTTCACTTTACCTCCACAACCTAAGGCAGACTCCAGAAAAGGGGGTGTATAAACAGGAACTAAGCAGATGTTTAAAAAAAAAAAAAAAAAGGCTTGAAGTTTCAAATGACTGAGAATGGAAACGAGCCTGGGAAAGTCAAAAGTTTGAAGAGTGAGAGTACCACACACTGGACGTGGAAGAGAACACGTGGTGAGCCTGCTGCACCCAAGTGTTCGGGGATGGAGGGGATTGTCCGGAAGCAAGGAAACAGACTTACTCATTCCAATCTCCTAAGGCAAAGCCGATGAGCTAGAGAAATCGGAAAAGAGTACTATAGCCCCAACGAAGGGCTCTGTCAAAATCCAGGACGTTGAGCACATGTTGCTGCGCGAGGCTTGGCAGAAGGAAGCCGCCCCGGCGAACTGGGGGCCTACGGGAACATGGCGGCCCCGGCGACAGCCGGGCGCGGGGCGCAGACCGCATGGAGCCAGTCGGTAGCGCTCCAGTCTACGGCCCGTCCAATCGGGCCGCGCCCTCTTTTCGCTACTCTGCGGGCAGGCCGCACGCGGGACTGGCGAAGTGGACCGAGTCCGCGCCGCCGCCGCACTCCGTGCCTCCTCACCCCGGGCCTCGGAGGGCCGCGCGAGATGCCCGGCCACGCGCCGTCCGACTGCGGGTGCGCTGAGACCGAGCCCGGGCGGACGCCCGCCCCCCGCCGTCCCGCCTGCTTTACCTTGGCCTGTAGCCGCGCTGGCGCCCAGGCCAGGCAGGTGCAGGTACCGCTGAGGTGCGCGGAAGGCACGTACTCTTGATGCAGCCTATTGTTGGCTGTCTCCCACACTCGCAACTGACCGTCGGCAGACGCCAAAGCGAAGTAGGCCTGGTTCAGCGGAGAGAAGGCGCAAGGAACCCCTGCCGGGGACAGGGGGTCCGCAACACCACCGCCACCCGCCGCCATTGCTGTCCTGGCTCCGCGGCAGCCACGTGTTCGCCTGTGCGCATGCGCACCGGCGTGGGGCGGGGCCTGGAGGAAGGAAGTGGGGCGGAGGGAGAGCACAGCGCCGAGGGAGTGGCTCGTCGCGTCTCTAGCAAGCGTTGGGCAGGCCCAGCCTGTGGACGGTGGCCCGGAGGGCCCAATGCTAATTTGTACTGGTTGGGGGAGGGGACGTGTGGAGGGATGTGACTGCCTGCTGGAGAGGAGGCCCGTTCCTTTAAAAAAAAAAAAGAAAGGAAGAAAAAGGTTTGGGTTGTTTTGTTTTGTTTTGTTTAATAACATGATTGAACTGAATGTTTAAAAGACATAATCACTTATAACTCCATGATTGTGGTAACTGTTTTCATTTTTTTCTTATCCACTTGCAGGCTATAATCACGTATACGCATAACAATTTACTCAGCCATAGTGTGAAAGTAACGGTAGGATCTGCTATCCGCTCCCTTATTTCGTCAGGATTAATCCCATGTTACTACATCAAATAGACAATTTGTAATGACGGCATAGTATTTCACCAAATCTTTGCATTGTGATTCAAGAAATGCCAGATTAATATTATTCAGCCCACAGTTTATTGCCCAGCAGTAAAGACAACACCACCCTCGGGGATATGGGGAAACTGAAGCTTTTACAGCCAGGGGGTGCCACGGTAACATTTGCGTTTTAGATTATTTGTAATGACAACCATCTACATTTTTTAAAGGCCTCCTGGACTCCATGAAGATGGTGGTAAAGGGGCAAGAAGGAAAACCGACACAATATAGGACAGTGCTGGGTCAGACTCGGATGAAAACAGTAAAGGTGGGGAGAAGTGCCCAGATTTCAGATAGAATCTGAAGTTAGAGTCAACAGGGTTTGCTAAATGATTGCAAAGGGTGAGAAAAAAACAAGTGAAGGACCTCCAGGGCCTGAGCAAACTAGTGAAAGGTAATTCCATCAACTAGATTGGGTAAATGGGTATGGTTGGAGTGGAAATCAAGAATTCTGTTTTGGACAGTTAAGTATGATATGCCTACTGTACTTCCAAATAGAGTTGTTCACTGGGAGTTGGCTACCGGAGAAGATCACAGAGATATAAGTTTGGATGCACTAGCATACAGATGCTATTTGAAACTGTGGGACTAGTCAGATCATGTTGGGTGCAAGTATGGATAGAAAAGAAAACTTAGCCCCAAACTGTGCAATCTTTAGAGGTCAGGAGGAGGAGGAAGATCCAGCAAAGAAGATTAAGAATGGGTAGGATGAAAGCCCAGGAGACTGAGATGTCCTGGAAACCAAATCTTTATAAGGATTTAGGAAGCAAGACTTGATCAAAGCCATGTCAAATGCTGGAAGATGAAGACTGAGCATGAACCAGGATTTGGCAAGATCAAGGTCATAGGTGATTCTTGAAAAGCATTTCAGGGGCACCCGACTGGCTCAGAAGATAGAGCATGTAACACTTGATCCCAGGGTTATGAGTTCAAGTCCCTCGCTGGGTATGGAGATTATTTAAAAATAAAATCTTACACACACACACACACACAAAAAGCAAAACAAAAGCATTTGGGGTGGGGACCTACTATAGAGAGTGAAAGAGAAAAAGGGATGTGAGAAGGTACAGAAGAGGGATTTTCAGAAAAGTTTTCAAGGATTTTTGTTATAAAGGAGCATATATGAGTCTGAATGAAGAAAAGTCTGAGCTAGAGTTATAAATTAGTCATAAATATACAAATAATACAAGCTTATTATGCACTCACTGTATGTCTGGTACTGTTCTCAGTGCTTTATGTTCATTAGTCCATTTAGTCCTGTGAAAAGTCACAGCTACCTATTATGACTCTTATCCACTTTAAATTCATGGTCGCAAACTTCACGTGGGAAGTCAATGCTGCCAAGTTATCAGTTGTTCCCTGGTCCATTCATACTTCCATTCTTCTCCTAGATACTGATTCATCTCTTTCTGCTCCTACCACTTCAAACCTATCCCTCCCTGCTCTGAGTGAATGACTTTGCTTCCTATTTCTTGAGAAAATAGAAGGAATCATAAGAGAACTTCCACAAGCTTCCAGTACCATGAACTCTAACCAACCTGTGCTCCATCACTCCTGGCACTACGGATGGATTGCCCATGCTCCTAGAAAAGGCCACCCCTCCACATAAGTTCTAGATCCCATTATTCAAAAAAGTCTTTCCTCTCTCTACTAGCACCAATTTTACTTCTCAGGTTAATCCTTCTCATCAACATATAAACATACTGTTATTTCTTTCTTCCTAAAAAATAAAATTTCCCTTACCTTACTTCCCCGTACAGTCACTGGCCCAATCTTTTCTTTCCTTAAAAAAAAAAAAAGGTAGTCTAATTTTCTTAATCTCTCTCCTCTAATTTCTCTCCTCCAATGGGACTTTCATCCCAATCCACCACTACACCAAAATTCTCAGTAAGGCCAGCAGTAACCTCCATATTGCTAAATATGTGTCCATTCTAAGTCTGCATCTCATGTGACTTGTCACTAGCATGCTTGTCTTCCATGCCATCACACCCTCCTGGCTTCCCTCTTATTTCTTTGCCTCCTCTTCTCAGTCTCCTCTCTTGGATCTTATCTCCCACTCTCTAACATCAGGGAGCCTTAGGGCACTTCTTTACCTGGGCATGTGACTTTCCAGAATAAAGATTACACTTTCCAGCTTTCTTTGCAAACTGTGAGGCCAGATGACTACTAGCCAGTACAAAAATGTCCTTAAAGTGACAGGGTATGCTATTCGTCATTGCTTTTTTCTTCTTAATTCCTGGAACTCAAATGTGATGGCCAAAAGCTAGAGCATCCATGACGGACTTTGAGGAGAAAACAACATGCTGAGAATAGCAGAGCAGCAAGATAGAAGGAACTAGAGACTCTGAAGCATCATATATGTCCTGGACCAATGCCTTGGACTTCTTTTACACGAGAGAAAATAAACTTCCGGGCACCTGGGTGGCTCAGTTGGTTAAGCGACTGCCTTCGGCTCAGGTCATGATCCTGGAGTCCCAGGATCGAGTCCCACATCGGGCTCCCTGCTCGGCAGGGAGTCTGCTTCTCCCTCTGACCCTATCCCCTCTGATGTGCTCTCTCTCTCTCATTCTCTCTCTCAAATAAATAAATAAAATCTTAAAAAAAAAAAGAAAATAAAGAAAATAAACTTTCCTGTTTAAACTACAGTATTTTGGGTTATGTTACATGCAGCTAAACCAAACTGTGCTCATTTTTCTATATCCTTTGCCTCAGTTGGTGATACCACCAGCCATTCAGTTAGCCCCTGGAGAAAGCCAGAAATCAGGCCTGTTTATTAACCAATCCCACATCTCACTTCTGCCCAAACACATAGGCACACCTGATCAATCATCAGATTCTGTTTTATCTTTTAAATAATTCTCTATTCAATTTCCTCACCTCCATCCAATTCTACCACCTCTGTTCTTTTTGGGGGGTTCCTTTTTTATTTAAATTCAATTAATTAACATATAGTGTATTATTAGTTTCAGAGGTAGAGTTCAGTGATTCATCAGTTGTATACAACACCCAGTGCTCATTCCATCACATGTCCCCCTTCATGCCCATCACCCAGTTATCCCAGCCCCCCCAACTCCCCTCCAGCAACCCTCAGTTTCTTTCCTATGCTTAAGAGTCTCTTATCGTTTTCCCCCTCTCTGATTTCATCTTGTTTTATTCTTCCCAGGTTTGTTTTTTTTTTACTAACCAGAATCATGCTGTATGTATTGTTCTTTGATGTGCTTGTTGGAGATGTTCTCAGCCTAGCACACTCCTTTTATCCATTCTAAATTCCACAGAAATAGTGTCACTGTTTGTGTTGCTTCATTCTGCTGTTATAATTATGCCCACTTTTGTACACAAACTTGAGCACAGGGGCTGGAATTTGAGGGGAAGAGTGCCAGTTTGAGCCTTTGGCAATCTGAGGTGAAGGCGTATTGACTTGGCATTGAGCAGGTGGCAGGCCATGCATGCTGACTCGGGCAGGAGGGTGGCTGGACTGTGAATTTGGGACCCACAGGCTGATGGCATTGTGTGTGATGGGGACGTGACTGGTTTTGCTTTTAAATTTTGTTTTTCTCGGAAACTCGATCTCTCCTATTCTAAATGAAAGACTTGCTGGATATTCTTGGCTGTAGACTTTTTCCTTTTAGCAGTTGAAATTGATCATGCCAGGTCCTTCTGGCCTGCAGAGTTTCTACTGAAAAACCCACTGATAGCCATATGGGTTTTCCCTTGTATGTCACTGCTTTCCTTTCTCTTACTGCTTTTAAAAGTCTCTATCACTACTTTTGGCCATCTTATTTACTTTGTGTCTTGGTGCAGACTTCTTTGGGTTGGTTTTGTTGGGGGCTCTCTGTGCCTCCTGGATCTGGATTTCTCTTTCCTTCCCCAGATTCAGGAAGTTTTTAGCTATTATTTCTTCAGACAAATCTTCAGCCCTCTTTTCTCGCTCTTTTTCTGGGATCCCTGTCATGTGACTGTTATGCTTGACAGTGTTGCTGAGTTCCCTGGGTCTATTCTCATTTTGTGTATTTTTTCCCCTTCTCATCTGCTCAGCTTGATTACTTTCCATGACTGTCCTCCAGGTGGCTGATCCATTCAACTTCCTCTTGTTTGCTATTTATTCCAGGTGGTCTATTTTTATTTCCATTTAGTGAGTCCAATAGCTCTAGTTGGTTCTTTTTTACGTCTCCTATCTCTTGGTAGAGGGTCTCATGGAGGGCCTGCACTCCTTTCTCAATTCTAGCGAGTCTCTTTATAAGCATTACTTTATTTTTTTTTAAAGATTTTATTTTTTTTAAGATTTTATTTATTTATTTGAGAGAGAGAATGAGAAAGAGAGAGAGCATGAGGGGGGGAGGGTCTGAGGGAGAAGCAGACTCCCTCTGGGCAGGGAGTCTGATGCGGGACTCGATCACAGGACTCCAGGATCATGACCTGAGCCGAAGGCAGTCGCTTAGCCAACTGAGCCACTCAGGCGCCCTAGATTTTATTTATTTATTTGAGAGAGAGAGAATGAGAGATAGAGAGCACAAGAGGGAAGAGGGTCAGAGGGAGAAGCAGACTCCCTGCTGAGCAGGGAGCCTGATGTGGGACTCAATCCCGGGACTCCAGGATCATGACCTGAGCCGAAGGCAGTCGCCCAACCAACTGAGCCACCCAGGAGCCCTATGAGCATTACTTTAAATTCGCTATCAGACATATTACTTATCTCCATTTTGCTTAGGTCTCCTGCTCTGATTTTGTTCTTTCATTTGGGACATATTCCTCTGTCTCCTCATTCTGTCTACCACCTCTGTTCTTATCTGAGCCTTATCTCTCTCACTGGAACTGCCACCAATACTTGTATTGGACTCCCTTTCTCTATGCTGGTCTGGTGGTATGATCGTTGTAAATTATTAATCTGACCATGTTACTTCTCTACTTAAAATCCTTCACAGGGGCACTTGGGTGGCACAGTCAGTTAAGTGTATGACTCTTGGCTTTAGCTCAGGGTCCTGAGATCATGCCCTACATTGGATTCCACGCTCAGTGAGGAGTCTGCTTAAGACTCTCTCTCCCTCTGCCCCTCCCCACCATGCTCTCAGTCTCTCTCTAAAATAAATAAAGAAATCTTTAAAAAAAAAAACCACCTTCACAAGGCCTGCTAGCACCCATAGAAGAAATGCTATGCTGCTTAATATATTACAAAACAATCTGTAATCTGGTCCCTGTCAGCCTCCCCAGCAACATCACTCATTAGACCCTCATCTGCCTCTGGTTTCCTGCCCTTAGCATCCTTGTTATGGGTCCTGCTCTTTTGCTCTGCCTATAATTTAGGCTCATCCAGTCCTCTCTCTACCCCAATTCCAGCTCTTCATCAAACTTACCAACAATTCGGGGCACCTGGGTGGCTCAGTCGGTTAAGCAGCTGACTTAGGCTCAGGTCATGATCCCAGGGTCCGGGGATCAAGCTCTGCATTGGGCTCCCTGCTCAGCGGAGAGCTACTTCTCCCTCTCCCTTTGCCTGCCACTCTGCCTACTTGTGCTCTCTATCTCTCTGTCAAGTAAATAAATAAAATATTTAAAAAAAAACCTTACTAACAATTCAACTTTTAACTAATTCTTTTTATCCTAAAAAGTGATAGATCCTACAATCTCTAATCCTTAACAAAACATTTGCAAATCAAATCAGCAATATATAAAAAAGATTAAATACCAAGATCCAATGGGATTTATCCCAGGAATGCAAGTTTGGTTTAACATTCAAAATTCAAAAATTGTAACATACCATGTTAACGGAATAAAGGACTAAAAATGCATGATAATCTTGAAAGATAAAGATTTTAACAAAATCCAACACCCATTCATAATTAAAAACAAACAAACAAACAAACTTTTGGGGCACCTGGGTGGCTCAGATCATGATCTCAGGGTCCTGAGCTCAAGCCCCATGCCACGTTCCAGGCTCAGCACAGAGTATGCTTGAGATTCTTTCCCCCCACTCCTCCTCTCCTTCTGCTCCTCCCCCCACTCCCACTCTCTCTCTCTCAGATAAACAAACAAACAAACAAATAAACAAATTTTTAACAAAGTAGGGACAGAGGGAATATCCTCAACCTGATAAAGGGAATCTACAAAAACCCAGAGCTCACTTCATACTTCATAGTGAAAGATTGATGCTTTCCTCCTAAGATTGAAAATAAATTAATGCTGTCCACTCTCATCAATTCTATTCAATATTTTACTGAAGGTTCCAGCTAGTGCAATAAAGTAATTAATGATAATAATGATAATGATAATAATAGCATCCAAATTGGAGGGAAAGGAATAAAAGTATTTTTATTCACAGATGACTTATAGAAAATTTCAAGAAATTCACAAAAAATTCTAAAACTAATAATGTACCAAGGTCTCAGGATACAAGATTAATATATAAAACCAATGGTATTTCTTCATTCTATTGGTGGACAATCAAAATTAAATTGAGAATGACTCCATTTACAACAGCACCAGAAAGAATAAAATACTTGGGAAAAAAATTAACAGAAGTTCAAGACTTGTATTCTAAAAAGTATAAAACATTGCTGAGAGAACTTAAAGGAGACCTAAATAAATGAAAAGACATTGCATGTTCATGAATTGATAAACTCAATATTGTCAAGACAGCAATTCTACTCAATTTGTTCTATAAATTCAATACAATCCCTATCAGAATCTTAGCAGGACTTTTTGTAGAAACTGGTAAATTAATCCTTATGTGAAGTGAAACAATCATCTAAAAGAAGAACAAAGTTGGTGTCATCATACTACCTGATTTCAAAACTAACAATAAAGCTACAGTATCAAGTCAGTGTAAGAACTTTTAAGATGCACCCTCCTAGCAACTTTGAAATATGCAACACAATATTAATAACTATTGAGGTGCCTGGGTGGTTTAGTTGGTTAAGCATCTGCCTTCAGCTCAGGTCATGATCCCCGAGTCCTAGGAATGAGCCCCTTGTCAGGCTCCCTGCTCAGCAGGGAGTCTGCTTCTCCCTCTCCCTCTGCCCTCCCACCCCCCTCATTCTCTCTCTCTCTCTCTCTCTCTCTCTCTCAAATAAATAAATAAATAAATAAATAAATAAATGTTTAAAAAATATTATTAACTAGGGGCGCCTGGGTGGCTCAGTCATTAAGTGTCTGCCTTCGGCTCAGGTCATGATCCCAGGGTCCTGGGATGGGGCCCTGCATCGGGCTCCCTGCTCGGCGGGAAGCCTGCTTCTCCCTCTCCACTCCCCCTGCTTGTGTTCCCTCTCTTGGTGTGTCTCTCTCTGTCCAATAAATAAATAAGTCTTTTAAAAAAATATTATTAACTAGTGTCACCAGAAATTTGTACTTTTTGACCTCCTTCAATAGACTCCTTCAATCTCTAATACATAACAGTAAATCCTGGAGGAATTCTATACAGAATCCAGATTCAAGCTCAGCAGCAACTGGGGAAACAAATGACAAAGCAAGAGAAAAGCAATTACATTCTCAGATTTAAATACTTTTTCTTTCACTAAAAGTTTGAAAAAATTATGAACTTCAACAGTTCTATTAAAATCTAAATACATGGGGCACCTGGGTAGGTCAGTTGTTTAAGCAACTGCCTTTGGCTCAGGTCATGATCTCAGGGTCCTGGGATGGAGCCCCACATCTCATTGGGCTCCCTGCTCCTCAGGGAGTCTGCTTCTTCCTCTTTCCTCTGCCCCTCCACCCTGCTTGTGTGTGCTCACTGTCTCTCTCTTTCAAATAAATAAAATCTGGGGCGCCTGGGTGGCTCAGTTGGTTAAACCGCTGCCTTCAGCTCAGGCCATGATCCCAGGGTCCTGGGATCGAGCCCCACATCGGGCTCCCTGCTCATGCAGGAAGCCTGCTTCTCCCTCTGCCTGCCGCTCCCCCTGCTTGTGCTCTCTCTCTCGCTCTCTCTCTCTCTCGCTCTCTCTGTGTGTCAAATAAATAAATAAAATCTTTAAAAAAAATCAAATAAATAAAATCTTTTAAAAAATAAAATAAAGGGTGCTGGGTGGCTCAGTCATTAAGCGTCTGCCTTCAGCTCAGGTCATGGTCCGAGGGTTCTGGGATCGAGCCCTGCTTTGGGCTCCCTGGTGGGCGGGGAGCCTGCTTCTTCCTCTCCCACTCCCCCTGTTTGTGTTCCCTCTCTCGCTGCCTCTCTCTCTCTGTCAAATAAATAAATAAAATCTTTAAAAAAGTAAAAAAATAAAATAAAATCTAGATACATGTAAAGATACACAATAAAATATACAAGTATCAAATATATTTGGACCATATTTACATGCTGAATTATTTAGTAGTCACCTAGGTATCAGGACTACTGGTTTTCCCATTTCCTACTTTATTCAGTCGTTTATCAAGCAAATATTTATTGAGGGCACATTTTGTTCCAGGCACTATGACAGGCAATGGAATTCTAATGATGAATTAGACACAGCCCTCTCTACAGTCTTACCCTCCAAACTGGGAAATGGTAAATAAACAGTGATTTCATTTAATCTGACATGCACTGTGGAGGGTTGGTCTAAAGACAGGATATACAGGAACACAAACGAGAGGCACTTCTCCCAGAGTTTTGGACTTATTACAAGCCACCATTCTGGTGAGGCTGATACCTGAAGGATGAGGGAAAATTATACAAAACAGAGGAAAGAAGCACACACAAAGAGGTAGAGGAGAACATCTGTAGAATTAGAACTAGTGATCTAATTTGGAGATTTTATAATGTCAGCCATTAGCCATAGTACTTCTTGACAGCTATTTGGACTTTAAAGTAATTGCTTGACTAAATGCCACTAGAAGACAGTGTCTTTCTGACCTTACATTATAAACATGATGAGTTGATGATGCCTCATATTGTTAGATAATAGTTTCAGAGTGCAGGCTGACAGTTTCATAGGGAAGACAGAAGGAAAAGGGAAAACTATAGCCAAAAATAGAAAATAGAAAAAAAATAGAAAGGCACACATAGTGACCTTTTTTTAGAGCTTAAATGCTCTGAAAGATCATGAATAAATAAGGAATAATTACATTTTTCAACATATGTTAATGTATTTCATTAGATGTGTATAGGATAAAATATAACATGTCTTATTCAAACAATAAAATGGGATGCCATTTACTGTTTATAGTTTATCTTAGAAATCAAAGAGATGTAAATTTATTTCCCATATTCCATCAATAGATCTTCTTCTTTCCAAGTCCTACTCCTTCTGAAATAACAGCCAAATATCATTTAATCATCTTTAAGAGATAATAAAGTAGGAGTGACACATTTTAAAAACCATTAGTAAGGCTTAGGATTCAGAAAGTTCAACTGAGGCCCTTATTTGGCAGTAATAATAAAAAGATTGGTCATGGGTGCCTGGGTGGCTCAGTTGGTTAAGCGACTGCCTTCAGCTCAGGTCATGATCCTGGAGTCCCAGGATTGAGTCCCGCATCGGGCTCCCTGCTCAGCGGGGCAGTCTGCTTCTCCCTCTGACCCTCCCCCCATCTCATGTGCTCTCTCTCTCTCATTCTCTCTCTCTCAAATAAATAAATAAAAATCTTTAAAAAAAAGCTTTAAAAAAATAAAAAGATTGGTCATAAAAACTTTCTTAAAAAAAAAAACAAATCAAGGGGTGCCTGGGTGGCTCAGTCTTTAAGCGTCTGCCTCCAGCTCAGGTCATGATCCCAGGGTCGTGGGATCCAGCCCCATATCGGGCTCCCTGCTCAGCAGGAAGCCTGCTTCTCCCTCTCCCACTCCCCTGCTTGTGTTCCCTCTCTCGCTGTCTCTGTCAAATAAATAAATAAAAATCTTTAAAAAAACAAACAAACAAAAAACAAATCAAAACCAGAAGTGAGACTTACAGTTGGGGTGGAGGAAGAGCAGTTTCTTTATTCATTTTTAGGCCTGAAAGAGAGAAATCCTGATAATGGAGTTTGTGGTGGCTGACGTTTTAGAAAGCACAGTTTAGAAAGTACTAATTTATGTCTTCAAAAGTAGTAACAAGACTTATTTTATACAATTTAGACTGAATCCACAGCCCTTTGAGCATATTTTAAATTTAACTCTACATTCAATTGTACTGTTGACCGGCCTTTGAAAAAGGGTGTTACAGTACAAAGAGCAGGGACTGCTGAACCAGACTACCTAGATCAGAAACCCTGTCATGCCGTTTGTCAGCTATGGGATGTTGCCAAAATCATTTAATCTCCCTGGGTCAGTTTTCTTATGCATAAAGCAGGAATACTTATTTATAACACAAGGTTGTTGTAAACTTAAATTAAATAAATATCTCCCGTGCTTGGTATTGTCAAACCTTCAATAAACTTTTGCCAAGTGAATTAATATTAAACAGGTTAGTGATATTTAATGTCAAATTAGACTTTGGACTCCAAAGATAACCTTTTTCTGGTTTTGTTTTGTTTTAGGATTAAATAAATTTATTTTTAATTCTTTTGGGGTGTGGTTCCAAATCCTGGAAAAAATGATTTTTTAAAAAAAATATTGTATTTATTTATTTTATAAAGAGAGAGATAGCAGGGGGAGGAGCAGAGGGAGAGAGAAGGGGAGCAGAGGGAGATTGACAAGGGCGTCAATCCCAAGACCCTGAGATCACAACCTAAGCCAAAGTCAAGAGTCAGATGCTTCACCTACTGAGACACCCACACACCCCTCGAATAAATGATTTTTAAAGAGATCCAATAAAAAAAAGAATCAGAAAATATAGATAATGTTTTTTTTTTCTTTCTTACACAACAAATTTATTTTCTCACAGTTCTGGAGCATATAAGTCCAACATCAAGTTGTCCGCGGGTTTGGTTTTTTCTGAGGCCTCTCTCCTTGGCTTTTAGATAAGACACCTGGTGCCTGTCTTTAGCGGGTCTTCCCTGTGTGCCTGTGTTCTATCTCCTTTTCTTATAAGGACACCACTCACAGTCAATTAGGTCCCACATTAATGACTTCATTTTAACTTAATTACCTCTTTAACCCTATTCTCCAAAACAGTCACATTCTGAGATACTGGGGTTTGGGACTCCAATGCATGAATTTTGAC
This sequence comes from Callorhinus ursinus, assembly GCF_003265705.2. Classification (NCBI taxonomy): domain Eukaryota; kingdom Metazoa; phylum Chordata; class Mammalia; order Carnivora; family Otariidae; genus Callorhinus; species Callorhinus ursinus. The sequence continues at coordinate 23,750,352 of NW_027397072.1, read as the reverse complement.
GGGATTAAATTCAGCCTGCAACACCCCTCTGCCCTACAACCCTGTTTTAGCAGTGGCCTTTCCCCCTTAAAGATGATTCTATTTAGTTTTAGGGGTAGTAAAATAATTGGCTGCTATATTTTAATTATTAGAAACAATTCTGCTAAATAAGAACACAGGCAGTCAGAGCCCAGTCGAAGGGACTTGATAGGGCTGGCGGGGGAAGAACTTCGCAGTCAGTTGGAAAGGAACGCGGGTCAGCGGGTGGCCCATACAAACGGCGCCAAACGCATCTCTGGGCTCTTTAACTCATACGTATTGGGGGTGGCCACGTGACGTTCGTGTTCCTGATGACCATTGAGCTGACCCTGGTACGTGACTTCAGTTTACACAGCACTTTGACAGGCTTTGTCTCTCTTAAGCCTCCTGTCCCCGGGGGGTGAGGCTGGTGGAGATTTGTCAGTGGCCAATTGTTTACTCTGCCAACATTCCAAAGAGCAAAATGTGCCCCTGTCCGGGAGTGTGACGCGCTCCTGGGACAGTTACTCAGCGACACCCCGTAGCCCTTGCGCCCCAGATTCAGACTACTCCGCCCTCTGGACGCATGCGCAGTTGCGGAGCTCTTCCTGCGAAAGAGCTGCAGATACCCTAGGCTGACTCTTCAGTGCGGCAGCGAGAGGGTCTCGCTCGGCTCTACGTCACTTGTGTGCGACGGCGCCTGCGCCGGACACCATGCTGTCAGCCCAGCGGCGAGGTCTGGTCCTCCTACGGCTGCGGCGCCTCAGGAGGTGGCTAGGGCTCGGAACTTCTTCGTTCCTGCGGGGCCTTGGGCGAGAGCCCTTGGAGACAGCCCGGTCACTGTGTTGCGAATCCTCGCCTAGAGACGCACGAGACAGAGAGGGACGGCGCGAAGCGTCACGGAGCAAAGCTCCCAGCACAGAGTCGCCTCCATCTCTCCCTCTGCGCGTCCGAGGCACTGGGATCGGATGTCTTTCGTCACTGGAAGTCCTCAGACTGCCGACGCCAGAAGAGGAGTCACCCTCTCGAGAGCGCGAGGACTCGAGCGGAGACCAGGGCCAGCCCGGTCCCGCCCACCAGGGATCCGGGGGTCCCTTGCCTCCCTCCTTGGCCCAGTCTGTGGCCGAGGTAGAAGAGCTTCCTGGCTCCTCTTCCTGGCCAGCTTCCAGGGAGGGGCCCTTTCGCGTTGGGGAGCTGATCTTAGCTGAGACTGGGAAGAGAGAAACACAATTTAAAAAGTTATTTAGGTTGAGTAACGCCGGACACTTAAATAGTAGCTGGGGTACTGTCCCGTTCAGCGAGATCGTGGGAAAGTTTCCGGGCCAGATACTGAGGAGTTCTTCTGGTAAGCACCTCATGCTGAGGAGGCCGGCATTGGAAGACTATGTATTACTGATGAAAAGAGGGCCTGCCATAACGTATCCTAAGGTAATGCGGTGGGAGTTGGGTGCGTATTGGTTCCAGAAGGAGCAGAACTACAGCCCTGATTCATGAACTTAAAGCACATCTCAGAACGTTTAAAGTTTTTATGTTCTCAGACTTAAAAAACAAAACAAAAAATAACGGATGTGACTTTAACATATTTTATGATTGCGAGTTTTAGGAAACAGCCACCTTTACATTTTAATTTGGGAGTGTTGATTCATCTGTAAAGTGAAAAGAATATTGACCTACTATATAGAGTTATGTGAACTAATCAGGCACATAATAAGTACTTATATTTGTTCCCCATAACCCTTAAGTTTGCAAGTTCAGGACTCGAGAATGTTCAACTCTTTTGGTACCATAATGGAGATATTTTAATCATCATTTAATTAAATAAAGCATGTTACTAGGGATATGTTTTTTTTTTTAAAGATTTTATTTGTTTATTTAAGAGAGAGAGAATGAAAGATAGAGAGCACGAGAGGGAGGAGGGTCAGAGGGAGAAGCAGACTCCCTGCCGAGCAGGGAGCCCGATGCGGGTCTCGATGCGGGTCTCGATGCGGGTCTCGATGCGGGTCTCGATGCGGGTCTCGATGCGGGTCTCGATGCGGGTCTCGATGCGGGACTCGATCCTAGGACTCCAGGATCATGACCCGAGCCGAAGGCAGTCGCTTAACCAACTGAGCTACCCAGGCGCCCCACTAGGGATATGTTTTATCAATGATATGTTACTCTGCTTTTCTCTTTAGGGAAAAAATAGTGTTTTGTATTAAAACAGCTAACACTAAGCATAGGAGAAATATTCTTTTTTTTCCCTAAAGATTTTTATTTGAGAGAGAATGAGAGAGAGAGAGAGTGAGAGAGGAGAGGGTCAGAGGGAGAAGCAGACTCCACACCAGGCAGGGAGCCCGATGTTGGACTTGATCCCAGGACTCCAGGATCATGACCTGAGCTGAAGGCAGTCGCTTAACCAACTGAGCCACCCAGGTGTCCCAGGAGAAATATTCTTTATAATAAATTAACTGCTTAGTTTCTTGTTACAACTTTATACTAATCATCCACTGCTAGTGGTTTATTTCAGTTCTTTTTTTTTTAAGATTTTATTTATTTATTTGACAGAGAGAGACAGTGAGGGAGGGAACACAAGCAGGGGGAGTGGGAGAGGGAGAGGCAGGCTTCCTGCTGAGCAGGGAGCCGGATGCAGGGCTCGATCCCAGGACCCTGGGATCATGACCTGAGCCGAAGGCAGACACTTAAGGACTGAGCCACCCAGGCGCCCCTGTTTATTTCAGTTCTTAATCATAGTCACAGTCCTTGAGTAGAATGTTCCTTTGTAACAACTCCTCCTATCCCCAGATGAGGAGTCCTTCGTCATTTATTCAGCAAATAATTGCCTATCTTCTATATTCAGGGCACTATTATAGGCACTGTTATAGGTGGTGAGCCCCAGTTCTTGCTCTCAACCTAGACGTTACATCCTAGAGGAAGTGACAGAGAACACACAAGTAAATGAAAGGATAAGATAATTTCAGGCAGTGCTAAGTGCCACGAAGACAAATAGATTAACAATGACATGCTGGGGTGACCTGGGGGAAGAGAATACTTTATGTCAGATGGTTAAGGAAGGTCTCAAAAGAGGTACGTTTGATAAGAAACCTAATACAAGGAAAAGCCAGCCATGCAGAGATCTAGGAGCCCAGTATTCTTGCAAAGGGAAGAGTAGTGCGGAGATGCTATTATGGCTTGAGTGAGTTAGGTAAGGGAGAAAGTGGTATGAGATGTGGTTATTCCATGTACATTGGTTACCATTGGAATGTTCTAAGTAGGAATCCAATTTATGTTTTAAAAGTCTACCAAGGGACAAAGAAAACCGTTTAGGAGGCTTTAGGCAAGTGGGGTATCATAAGCTCTTGACGGAAACTTTGTCTTTTTCTTACTCTGTCTTACCTCTTTTGACTGTTCCAATCTAGCTACCAAAAAAAGACTTTTGTAATTTCATCTTGCTTCCCCGCATCTTTTTTCCTCCCCATTAGACAAAACTGAGAGAATAGTTGTATTTTATACAGTTAGAAAGATTAATCTTTAGTGCACTTTCTGCCTTTCCAGTTGTAACAGATCAAAGTCACGGTGCTCCACCCTAGGGAGGTATTTACTTATTTATTTATTTAAAAGATTTTATTTATTTATATGAGAGAGCACAAGTGGGAAGGAGAGGGAGAAGCAGGGAGCCTGATGCGGGGTTTGACCTGAGCTGAAGGCAGATGCTTAACCGACAGCCACCCCAGGCACCCCTCTATCCTCAGGAGGAATTTAAATACTGGATATGCTAGGTATTGACTTCTCTTTTTATTTCCCAAGTGGTGGCTGCAGGAAATTTGACTTCAACCTGTATAACTTTGAAATGCTTTTTAAGAAAGTACCTTAATTGTGTTGAAAGCTGGTCTCCGTGTTAGAATTACATAGTTTTGCCTTAATAGTAAAAGTAGGTCTGTGGGAGTAATTTCATTTTTTTTGTGGGAGTAATTTTAAATAAACTTCCTGAGAGAGACTTCTGAAATGTCAAAATTTCACATTGGTCAGTATTAAGCACTTTTAGGTTTGGAGTAGAAATATAAATGGAAACACTCCCCAAATTTTATTTTTTTTTTATATTTTAAAAGATGTTTATTCTATTTGAGAGAGAGAGAGCGCGCGCGTGCATGTGGGGAAGGTGGAGGGAGAGGGAGAGAGTCTCAAGCAGACTCTGTGCTGAGTGTGGAGCCTGACATGGCCTTGATCTCATGAACCTGAGATCATGACCTGGGCCAAAAATCAAGAGTCAGACGCTTAACTGACAGAGCCACCCAGGTGCCCCCACTCTCCAAATTTTTTTTTTTAAGATTTTATTTATTTATTTGACAGAGAGAGAGACAGCGAGAGCAGGAACACAAGCAGGGGGAGCAGGAGAGGGAGAAGCAGGCTTGCCGCTGAGCAGGGAGCCCGATGTGGGACTCGATCCCAGGACTCCGGGATCATGACCTGAGCCGAAGGCAGACGCCTAACGACTGAGCCACCCAGGCGCCCCCCACTCTCCAAATTTTTAAATTAAACTTTTCTGCTGACATGCATGATTGTAGCACTTACAGAAGAACAACTGGGGGAGTAGAAATTTTTGCAACTTAATGAACCCTAAAGTGCAACCTACTCATTAAAACTTTAGGCTGGGGTGCCTGCGTGGCTCAGTCGGTTAAGCGACTGCCTTTGGCTCAGGTCATGGTCCCAGGGTCCTGGGATCAAGCCCCACATCGGGCTCCCCGCTCAGTGGGAAGCCTGCTTTTCCCTCTCCCACTCCCCCTGCTTGGGTTCCCTCTCTCGCTGTCTCTTTCTCTGTCAATAAATAAATAAATAAAATCTTAAAAAAAAAATAAAACTTGAGGCTGAGGATTAGATTTATATTAGTGAATTAATCGGGAGATTGGAATTCATGTTGAGAAAAAAAATGGAAGTTTGAAAGGGTTGTTGTTACCTGAAGTTCTAAAATGTGCAGAAAACTCAATAGAAGAATGATAGTTTATAACTTTGAAGGACTCTCCCAATAGCTTTAAATCCCTTTTGGGAAGAGGCAGGGAAATGAATAAATGCAAATGTCCCACCCAAGTTTCGAACTGAAATTGCTGGGATGTATGTAGTGAAATCCAGTCTAGAAAACTCATCCCAGGACGCCTGGGTGGCTCAGATGCTTAAGCGTCTGCCTTCGGCTCAGGTCAGGATCCCAGGGTCCTGGGATCAAGTCCTGCATCAGGCTCCCTGCTCCTGGGGAGCCTGCTTCTCCCTCTGCCTCTCTCTCTCTGTCTCTCATGAATAAATAAATAAAATCTTAAAAAAAAAAAAAAGAAAACTCATCCCATTGATATCATGTAACCTGAATAGCAGGAAACAAAAGCTAAAGTGTGCTCAAGTTTTTTATTTCATAATAGTAGGGTTCTTTATCTTATATAAATGATCCAAGAAAAATAGAACTGCCTTCTGCAGGACATTCCATTGATATGACTACCTAAACTGCTCCCACTTTTGTGGGTGCCTGGCATGTGGGAGGAGATATGTATGTCTGAAAGACTCAGCATTTGTGAATGAAACTTTTGGACTAATACATCTTAAAAATTACGTATCTGTATATCATTTGGTCCAAGTCTTAGCCGTGCATTTTAGAAAATACATTTTGGCTTTTAATTAGACAACTGTACCTGTTAAACATTTTCTTATGCAACCAAACATATATTTAATATACAATTTTTTTTTTACTCAACAGGATCCTAGAAACCTCCTCTTTAAGAATTTTCACAGCAGCTTTTTCCACAGAAGGAAAAGCTAGTAAAAACTTACCAGATGTGCTGCTTATTTATTAGCAACTTTGAAGGTTCGGATGGGGGAGTGTTGAAATAAATGCTAATGTTTAAATTTTTCTATATAACATGTGGTATAGTGTAATGATCAACAGCGTGGTCTTTGTGAGTTCAACATCCATTCTGCTCCTGACTTGCCCACTTAATTCCTGGCTGTGTGACTTTGGGGAAATTACTTAATATCTTTGATATGTCTTTGTAATAGGGATGATGATACTTTTCTCATATTATTATCCTGATTAATAAGATTATGAAAGCAATTTGCATGCTTAAAGAAGCCTGGCCCATGGTAAAGTTTAAATAAATAGCCCTTATTACTATCATCCATGATATTCCTGTTAACGATTCAATTACAGCATTTGTGAAATAGGTCCTATCTATTACTGGTATCCTAATGCTAAATGAGAAGTTCATTTTGTTTCATGCAGAGATTATGTAATACTTCCTAACTGGTCTTACTGCTTCTAATTTTTCTCTAGTATATTCTGCATTTCCCTGTCAGATTAATCTTCATAAAATGCCATTTATATTACCTTGGTGACATGCCCCTGTTACTGACCAGGTCAAGTTCAAGTGCTTTAGCCTGGCATTTAGTTCTCTCCTTTTCTCTTCTTCTGAGATGAGCAAACTGTGTTTATTCTACCTCTCTTTTCTTTAATACTGTTTCTACTTTGTGATTGTTTCCTTAAACTCTCTGTGTCTTTAAGCTAGGGCCTTCTTCTGATATCTCTATTCTCTGAACTCCTATTGCTTTTATTGTCTATAATTTTGGTATTATGTTGAAGTGTTGCTTTATTTGCTAGGTGATTCTTGACTCTCATTTCATCAAGTAAAATATCAACTCTTGGTAGGCCGGGCCAGATTTTAATACTCTCTTTTCACTCCTTTCTTTCCAAGTCCAACATAGTGTTTGATAAGAGTCTGTGCTTAGTACATATTTATTGGTCACTGAGTCACCCATACTATGTTTCAATCATAGGATATGAGTATGATACTGTTGATGATGGATATCCACCCAGGTGATACTGTTTTGGAAGCTGGCTCAGGCTCTGGTGGAATGAGCTTATTTTTATCCAAAGCAGGTAAGAGATTGGGAGAAATGAGCTGAATTTAGATGGGCAAAGAAAACATTCAATCTTTCATAATAACAGAAAGTTAAGTGGATAAAGATGTCTTAGAAAATATTCACAGGGCGCCTGGGTGGCTCAGTCTGTTAAGTGGCTGCCTTTGGCTCAGGTCATGATCCCAGGGTTCTGGGATCGAGTCCCGCATTGGGCTCCCTGCTCTGTGGGGAGCCTCTCTCTCTCTCTGTGTGTCTCATGAATAAATAAATAAAATCTTAAAAAAAAAAAAAAAAGAAAAAATATTCACATAACTTTGTGATGAAATCAAATGCAAGCAACTATTTTTTTTTCCACCTTGTACATTTATTCTAGTCATTCTCCCTCTAACCCTCTCTCCATTTTCTGTGCTTTCTCTTGCACCCTCCATGTGTTTTAAGGCTTCTTCCTTTTTTTTAAACTAAACTTTTTATTGGAACATAACATAACTATAGTGCACAGATAATAAGTGTGTAGACCCTTAAAGAATTTTCATTTATTTATTTATTAAAGATTTTATTTATTTATTTGATAGAGAGGGACACAGCGAGAGAGGGAACACAAGCAGGGGGAGTGGGAGAGGGAGAAGCAGGCTTCCCACCGAACTGGGAGCCTGATGCGGGGCTCGATCCCAGGACTCTGGGACCGTGACCTGAGCCGAAGGCAGATGCTTGACTGAGCCACCCAGGCGCCCCCCTCAAAGAATTTTTAATACAGTGACCATACTCAAGTAGTTATCACTCAGACCAAGACAGGGAATGTTGCTGCATCACAGAAACTTGCTCATGTTTCCTCTTAGTCATAATTGATTGTCCCTAAAGGTAACCACTATTCTGCCTTTTATCATCATTGATTAGTTTTGCCTGTTTTGAACCTTGTATAAAAGTAATCATACAGTATGTACTCTTGAATGTGGTTCCTTGCAACATTCTGTTTGTGAGAGTCAGCCATTGCATGTGGCAGTAGTTCTTTCATTTTAGTGGCTATATAATAACTCCATTTTATAAACAAATTACAGCTTATCCATTCTGTCATTCTGGGCATTTGAGTTGAATATTATGAATAGTGCTGCTCTGAACATTCTCGTATTTGTCTTTTGGTTCATATGTGTACATGTTTTTTGTTAATAACAATTCCAGATGAATATTCAGTATGAGAGAATATAGAATGTAGAGGGTGGTCAGCTGCAAAGTCTCTAAAAATTATCAGTTGGTAAAAGTATTGCTTCAGGGTAGCACCTGATCAAAAATCAAGAGGTAGGGCGCCTGGGTGGCTCAGATGGTTAAGCGTCTGCCTTCGGCTCAGGTCATGGTCCCAGGGTCCTGGGATCGAGTCCCGCATCAGGCTCCCTGCTCCTTGGGAGCCTGCTTCTCCCTCTGCTTCTCTCATGAATAAATAAATAAAATCTTTTTAAAAAAAAATCAAGAGGTATACAGTAAACATAAATATCTGTTCATGTTCCCATCACTTGATTTCTGGTTACTGTTATTTTAATTGATTAGTGCTCCTGTTGACTGTTTAATTCCTCAGAGTGTCAGGGTTGCTTTGGCTGTTCTGGCTGCTTGTGCAGTTGTCCTTCCTCAGTTAATGATAGACTGCTGAACAGTAATTGCACTCTTTTCATGTTCTTTATTAGTGTATTCTTTTTTCAATAATAAACTTTGTTAGAGCTGTCATAGGTGTATGTGGGTAGATTTTATAAAGAAACAGATAAAAATATACTGAATTAAACTTAAACCCTTTGTTCTTTCACCTAATGCCATCACATACAAACATAATCCAGTTTATGCCAGGTCAGGAAATTCATTCTGGCCTCCTCAAATCTTTTTTTGATTCTTTTCTGTACATAGTTAAAGGCAGTCATTTCTTCGCAGTTAGTAACTAAATCCTAAGTCCATTTGACAGAGTGAATTTATAAAAATTTGTGAGAGAGGAGTGCCCATATTTCTAATATCTATAGTATCAGAGGCATGTCATGGCATGAATAATCCCAAACTATGCGTGATCAAGAAATTATTGCTATTTACCTTTGTGATGGATTTTTCCTCCGTAATTTTCCAATTGTTTAGCTTATGCTAATGTTAACATTAAATTCTGTCCCTTGAGAACATGATGAACTGCAGCTGGAGTTATATTTCAAAAGACATCCTAGAATTTAAACTTTTCATTAGTAAACTATAGACTTACTGATCTAGGACAACTCCCAAATGATACCAAATCACCTCAAACAGAGGTGGGTGGAAAATTAATTGCCTTTAATTAAAATGCAAATAGTCTTCTGCAGAAACTGCACTATTACTATGCTAAACAGTTTAAAAGTTCTTCAGACACACACAAAAATACAAATATCTTTTAAATATATGAAATGCCTAACTTCATCCATAACAAAAGAAATGTAAATTACAACTACAGTGATAAACTATATTCAGTTTTTATATTTTTTAAAGATTTTATTTATTTATTTGAGAGAGAGAGAGCACAGAGGGAGAGAGAGAGGGAGAAGCAGTCTCCCTGCTGAGCAGGGAGCCCCATGTGGGACGCGATCTCAGGACCCCATGACTCGAGCCAAAGGCAGACACTCAACCAACTGAGCCACCCAGGTGCCCCTGTATTCACTTTTTAGATTGACACAGATAAAAATTTGAAAACTCTTTGTTGGAGAAAGTATGGAGAAATAGGCACTCTACTACATCGTGGGTAGAGTGTAAATTGGTATTATTTTTTGGAGGATAATTTGGTAATAATTTTCAAAATAAAAAATTCACATACCTCTTGAGCTAGTAATTTCATTTTGAGGACTGTCTTTTCATGGATACAAAGGTTTAGGCAACAATTTTCATTGCAATATTGTTTGTTATAGCGTAAGACTAGAAAAAAGCTAAATGTTCATCAGTAGATGACGATTTAAATAAACTATGGCATAACCATACAATGGAACATAATAACTCTTAAAAGGGATATAGTAGATTATTAATCACTGAAATAACATTGGTAAGTAGAAGGAAAGTATAGAACAGTGTATATAATACCTGTAAGTTTTAATGTGTGTTAAAAACAGGGAAAGACAGTTGGCACCAGCTATCTTGTGAAGGGTAAATAACTGGTAATATGGTTGCCTTTGGAGAGGAAAATTGATTAAGGATCTGGGATGGGATAGAGAGTTTTCTAACCCTGAACTATTTGAATTATTTTTTCACATCAATGTAATACCTTTGCAGAGTAATTCTTTATATTCTTTTATGAAATGATAGAATACAATGAAATATCATAAGTTCTTTTTTTTTAATTAAGTTGGATCACAAGGACGAGTCATAAGTTTTGAAATACGAAAAGACCACCATGAATTGGCTAAGAAGAATTACAAAAAGTGGTGTGATTCATGGAAGATGAGTCATGTAGAAGAGTGGCCAGACAATGTGAATTTTATTCATAAGGATATTTTAGGAGCAACTGAAGACATAAAAACTTTAACATTTGATGCGGTAAGTTTTCTAAAGTAGGTCCTATGATTTTATCTAATACTGACTACATAGAAAACAAGGATCACACTTCTTTTGTATGGAAAAGGCTCTTCATTATTTGCCCCATTTCTGTTTGTAGGAGTAGGAGGAATATTTTCCTTTAATATCATGGTAGGATTTGGAGCAGAGAGACATACTGAATCAGGTGCCAAAGCTGTTAATAAATGTGGGGTAATGACCAGATAGTAAGAGGAGTAGTTGAGCATCGTGAACCTCAGCATTTCTAGGATAAAGGAATAATAATTTAGGAGCAGCTTTGGGAACATATTGATCCCAGTGCCTGACCTCATGTTGTGAGATTTGGGGGAATGGCCCCCATCTGTCGGGGAACAGGCAAGAGGCATCTTTAGACAGTTAACATGAGACAGTTATCATATCTTTAATGAGTGTTCATTAAAGATACTGAGTTTGGGGGCATTTATTATGAGCATACCTCCAGAAAGTGGAGTGGATGGATATGTGAGGAGGAGGAACAGTGAGAGGTTGAGTTAGGGAGAAGAAACAGTAGTATGAAGATAAAAGGGTACATGATGAAGGGATATTTTAGGCTGTGACCAGTGATGGTAGAGATGTGGGACATGGAGGTATTAGTTGGCTTCAGAGTTTCAGAATTCTAGTGTAAGTTGCTTAATCCTTGATGATTCCATTATCATTTCATAGCTTGGCACTACAGACTGAGGTCTAGGTCATCTTTGCTTTTTTTAATTGGCTGTTGGAAAGTTGGATTATTTTATCATTTTCTGAGGAAAACTAGTTGAAAAATGAAGTTCAAAGAGATTTTTTATCAGGACTGGTTCCTATCTCTAATGTTAATAAAGTCTGTGGTTTTGGTGACTCAGATTCCTGGACACAAAGACCACAGTTCTTTTTCCTCATCCTTGTTTGGCTTGCATACTACAGCTCAGTAAGGGCCAGAAAAAAGGAGTTTCTCTACATAGGCCATCCATAAGAATGTTACAGATACCTAGAACGTTAATTGGTCATCAGAAGTTTGCTTGATGATCATGAAACAACAAAAGACTTTAATGATACCACTGAAGCTTTGTAGAAACCTGTTGAACCATCCCTGATCTAAAAGAAAGAATATTCCCTACTAGATTTATTCGATGGACTCTCTTGAGTAATAGTGTCAGATGATTGCCAGTATGAGAAAATATAGGAGGAGGAGCCATACTCCTGCCATCCAAAATGATGGTAAATTGAACAAATAAGGTGTTAAGCTACAAAGACAGAGAACAAAAGGAGAAAAAAATGTTTAATAAAATTTTTTTTTAATTTTGTTACATAAATTAACCCATTTATTATAGGCTAGTAATGTTTCAAATGGTGAAGCTTCTACTGGTCTTTCAACTCCTTCAGTCTTCTGATAGCCGACTTTACTGTGACAGCAGAAGTGGTGGTGTAGGTCCAAACGCCACCAGCGACGGTTTTCATGCAGGAGCCACAATGCCAGATCCCCACAGCTCGTCTTTTCATCTTTGTTTTGCCACAGAAGGAGCAAGTGTACTTGGCGTGCTGGCTTATTTCAATCTTCTTCACCATTTTCCTGAGGGAGGCACCATAACAGGTCCCGTATTTACCCACGATTCTGACCTTCTTGGTGCGTTTAGCCATGTCGCCGCAAACTAGGTCTGAGCCCAGAGAGCTAATAAAATATTTTTAACAAATTTTAAAAAGCCTAACCATCAGAAGATGAATGGATACAATGGACTACTAAAAATAGTATTATTTAACATAGTGAAATAAATGTACTATATGTACATCAGTAAATCTCAAAAGACGGTGCTTAGTGAAAAGAATCATTATAAAAGAATATGTATGGAATGGCCACACATAGGTAAAATTTAAAACTACATAAAACAGTACCATGTACTGTTTATAGCTATATACATATGTTGTAAAAGTATAAATTATTTGGGAACATTACCAACTTCAGGACAGTGATTACCTGAGGAAAGAAAGGGAGAGGGGAAGAGGAAACTAAGTTTTGGCGTCCGTTCAGCCTGGTTCACTCTTGGGCTCCCATAATAGCCAAGATGATCTTGGATAAGTTACTTAATCTTTCTGTGCCTCAGTTCTCTCACGTACTGAACAGGAGTGATAATGATAGTTCATATTTCATAGAGTTGTTGAGGATTAAATAAGATACTTCATATAAAGTGCATAGAACAGTACCTGGTGTATAGTAAGCATTAAAGAAATATTAGCTAAGACTTTCATCATTATTATGTCTTTCCTTTTCTCTACCTGTTTAAATTCTATTTTCCCCTCAAAGTTTAGCTCAAAGGTCACCTCTTTCATGGAATGTATCTTATTCATTAACTGGGGGATTATCATCATTTTCTGAATTATTGAACCACTGTTTCTTGATTCAACAAGCATTTATTAAAGACCTGCTATGTGCCATGTACTATGCTAAGACAAAAGTGAATTATACATTTAAAGGAGCTTTCAGTCTAGAAGATAGACAAATAAACAATTACTGGAAAGACTCAGAAGCATTGAACACCATGGCTGTAGAATTGGGTATCATGAGATGAAGCTGCAAATGCAGTCTTAAGGGGCTAGATAATGAAGAACACTTGTATGTATATTAAGCTAGGGCATAGAGACATTTTCTTACAGATAATGGGAACTACTGCTGAGTTCCTAAGTGGGGAGGAGAATGTCCAGATTCCTATTTTAAAGTAATTCATTTTTTTTTTTTAATTCCAGTATAGTTAACATACAGCGATTCATTTCAGGTGTACAATATAGTGATTCAGCAATTCCATGTATTACTCAGTACTCATCAGGATAAGTATACTCTTCCATTTTAGAGTCATTCTGGTGGAAGAATAAGGCTGTGAGTCTATGTAGAGAGCTATTGTAATGTTACAGTAAGATACAATAAGGTCCTGATCTAAGGCATTAGCCACAGGATGAATTTGAGAAATACTTAATAGGTTTGTGGGGCTGGATAATTTTAATCCAAACGGAAACAACTAAACCCCACAGATTCTCAAAAGAGAATTCAAGGTAAAGAAAATGATGACTCTCAGCAAGTTTCCAGTTTGAGTGACTGGATGAATGGAAATGTTAATTGAAAATAGAGTATTCAAGAGGATTGGCAAGTTTCTTGGTTATCTGATTTTTGGTCCCTGTCAATAACATAGACAAACTACAGCCGAAGAAGCCCATTTATGTTTATCATGTTGACCCTTTGATTCAGTCATTGAGATCTTTCCTTGAAATCGAATAGGCATTTTAAACTCCTGTCCAAACCTGAATTCTTGATTATTTCTGCCAAGCCTGCCCTTCCCATAGTCTTCACCATTTTCCTTACTAGAAAATGACGTCTCTGTTCTTTCAGTGGCATAGGCTGAAAACACTGGATTCATCCTGACTCCTCTTACTCTCCTATCCTACAACCAATCCTGACTCTATCTTTTCCAAAATAGATACCACTTGTTATCATATCTAGTGCTATTGACTATTGCAAGTCACCGTCATCCCTCCTTGCCTTCTCCCAGTCTTTTCTATGTGTAGATCGAATGAATAAGTCAGAATGTACTTGTGCCCCTGAATTGTACACTCACAGTTCGTCTCTTAGCGTTTTTCCCCTTTTGTCTCCACTGCAGCAACAGTGGCCTTCTCACACTCACCAAGTGTCCTACAGTCTCAGAGCATTTGTACTTGCTGTCTGTCCATCTGGAGCACACTTCCACCCTAAATTTCCACAGGGTAAGCTTAATCATTTTCTTCAGGTCTCTCCACTGACCAGCCTACGTATAAAATAGCCTTCCTTTCCATTACTCTCTGCCCCTTATATTCTGTTTTATAATTCTGAAGTTCATCATGTCACTTATCCTCCTCTGACTTACATATTTATTGGATTTTTGTTTAATGTCTGTCCCTTTATTAGAATATATGGTCCCTTGAAACAAAATAGAATATAAGCTCCTGTTATATATCCTTACTACTTAGCAAAATGCTTGGCACATGGAAGGTGCTCAATAAATATTTGGTGAATGAATTAATGATGACCCATTAATACTATTTAAAAAAACACATAAATAATGGAATAATTTCTAATTTAGTAAACATGTTGATGTGCCAACTACTCTTAGCTTTCCAGAGTTCTTCATCAATAAAAGCCACTTTTTCTATTTTGACCATATTTGTTTTTGTTGTAAATGAATTTGTTTTTTAAATTTCATTTACTCATTGTATTCATTTGACATCTTTTATGAGTACAGTCCTGTATTGTGCAAATGGATGAAGAATAAAGAACTAAGGGTCAGGATTCTTGCATTTTAGAATCTCTAAAATTAATACTCATAACTTTCCTTTTGAACATAGAAATACATACTTAAGATCATGTGAATTTGTTGCCAAAGCTGAACTAAAGTATTAAAACTTGTATAGATACGTATGCATTTGTATAGATATGTGTATATGAGATATAGCTGAAGAAAGATTCCTGTATTATTGATATTGCCAAGTGCAAGACATGCCATTATGATTTTCACGTAGTCAAGTACTGTGACACACTGTATAATAATGCTTTTTTGAGAACAGCAAAATGACAGCTAATAGTATTAGAGTTTAAAAAAATGAAGACTTTAACTGGGTAATTGCTTTTCAAAAGTGTATCATTTTACCGCAGTAAGAAAGAACACCTGTGCTTTGTTTAAACAAAACTCAGTCTGATTTGCTTTCCCCCTGACAGGTAGCTTTGGACATGTTGAATCCTCAAGTTGCTTTGCCTGTTTTATATCCAAATCTTAAACAGGGTGGTGTGTGTGCTGTATATCTAGCGAAGTGAGTAATGTGGCTGTTCTTTGTAATGTGATTTTAAACACACTTTTGTTTTGTCTCAAGTAGTTGACTACAATGTTCGTTTTTGTAACCGAATTAGGTATATATGTCATCTTGTAAAACTGTTACAAAATGACGTATGTCCCAATTAATTTATATTGCTGTTTAAATCACCCTTTACCTGAATGGTAAAATAAGATGCATATTTCTTACAGTTTAGAAGAAAAGTTTTAAAAGTGTAATGTGAACAGTGTTAAATCATAGTCTCTGTATATATATATATATTTTTTACTTAGTAGTCTATGAAATTGCATGTTATGTGATCTAACTTGCATGTTTATATTTCCCCCTTGGTTTAACTATAGCATTTAAATTTGGGTTAAGAAGTATAGTGAACTTAAAATAAGTATCAAGTTATTATTGTAATAGAAATTTAAAGTACTTTTTTTCCCTTTTCTAAAAGTATCACACAGGTTATTGAACTTTTGGATGGAATTCGCATCTGTGAACTTGCTCTCTCATGTGAAAAGATAAGTGAAGTCATTGTCAGAGATTGGTTGGTTTGCCTTGCAAAACAGAAAAATGGAACTTTAGCTCAAAAAATGGAACCTAAAATCAACACAGATTTACAATTACATTCTCAAAAGAAAATTAGAATTGAAGGTGAGATGTTTCAAGAGGATGACCATGGTGAGGTTCGATTTTATTTCATCATGTTTGTAATAATAAATGGAGGATAGGTTCCTGAGTGTACTGACCAATGATTATAAAACTATTTCTGAGGGATTTGTTCTTTTTCCCTAGAGAAATTGAAATGTGGTATTTATTCTGTTAAAATCTCTAAAGGACAGAAAAATGACTTTTCTTGCCTTTTACGTAAAACTCTGATACCTTTGAAGAATTGATATTTTTGTATCAAGGAGGTTGGCTTATGGAATACTTTAAATATATTAAAGGATGTTTTTAATTTAGGTCAGTGATTATTACTGAAGGGAAAGAATTTAATAGGACCTGATATGCAAATAGCTAATATTCCAAAAAGCAACTTCCAAGATGCTACTGGAATTCCTCAAAGAGCTAAATTTCGGTCCTTGCTGTATGACCATTATGGTCATTATTTAAGCCATGAACAAGTTTTCAAATATCCATTGATGGATGATATATAGGCTTATCCATTTGGTTATAAAACCATATATAAGTTTATCATTTAATCCTTGACAAATTTTTTCTGTAAGATAACTAGCAGAGCAGCTCCAAAACAAATGCTGGAAAAAAAAAAAGGTTTGAGAGAAAAAACTTAAAGGGGCAGTAATTTGTATTTTAACAGTTTTATGAACAAATTATAAAATATTTTATATAGCTTATAATACATATTTTGTTCTACAACAGAAGAGTCACATTCTGATTTTCCATATGGATCATTTCCCTATATTGCTAGACCTATACACTGGCAAACTGGTCATACAGGTGAGTGATGTTTTCAGGCCATATTAAATGTTGTTTTCTTCTAATTTTGTAATGACCTTACTTTTTTGTCTCCTTAAATTAGCTTTTCTCGTCAAGCTGAGGAAGTTTAAACCACCACATAACTGAGTACCTCAGATGACAGCAATTGATTTGAAGATGGAAAAGTATCAAAATAGAACTTTATATTGCGAATCACTACTTTCATAGGTTGGAATTGTTAGCTATTACTATGAATCGTATAACTTTTACATACAATTTTGAAAAATAACAAAAGCTAAAGGAAGATGTGTAACATTTCAGAACTGTTTAAATGTCCCATTTGACACTTGTCTTGTAGTTAGTTTGACATTTTGTAGTTAATGATTCCAGGCTGGTTTGGTTGAGCCATCTCATTCTTCACTTCCTGTAAACCACTCCATAGATTTGTCTTTCTTCATAAAATTAGTTTTCTTTTCTTTCTTTGATTGATGGTCATTGGCTACCAAAATAAAGTATGCATTTTAAGATAAATTTTATGTATCTGTGTATTTTATGTACATATTTTAATGGCTTGTATCTATCTTAAAAAGTAAAGAAATCTGGGTTATAGTAAATAATAGGAAGAAAACTGATAATGATATAACCATCTTAAAAATTATAACAAAAGATGTAACAATTCTTAAGTCTCTTTTATCCTTCTCAGAATCATTTTAACTCATTTGAAAGAACATCAGAATTAGTTAGGGGTTTATTATTCATAGGCATCAGTTATTTAGCATTTACCAGGTGCCCTACATTGTTTTAAGAACTTTATAAAGTTTTTTCATTTATTATGTGTAGCTCATCTTTTAAGGTTATCCATATTTTACAGATAAACAAAAAGAGTGGTTAGGTTATTGTTTAAATGTAGATGTTTTATAGGTTTTAAAGGGTAGTGCCTGGGAAGATAAATGCTGCTATTCCTGGGTTTATCCCTTAGGCTAGAGCTATTTAAAAAAATACATATATTCTAAATAACATTTTACATATTTTTCATTATGTGAAAAATTTTAACATAAAATCTCTGCTTTTTTAGACTATAGTCTAAAAAAAGTCTAGATATTAAATAATCACACAAATATAAAATTAAAATTGTTATAAATGCTCCACAAAGAAGTACAGAATACTATAATAGGGATTTTGCTCTGGTTTAAGTAATTACCTGTGCAAGTGACAATTGAGCTGAGACCCGAATGGTAAGTACAAGTTAATTATAGCAGGGAAAATGAGAACAAAAAGGGCAGCGATGCTGGGGTTGAGTGAAAGAGACTGGAAAAATAGGTAGGGGTCAGGCCATGGCAGGATCTTGTATATCTCTTAAGGAGTTTGTCCATGCTAAGAAGAATAGGGTCTCACTGAAGGATTTAGTGAAGTGACGGGCAACATGTTTAGATCTGTGTTTTGAAAAAAAATCACTCTGGTTGCATTTTAGGAACTGATTGAATCATAAGCAGAGTAGTCTTCTGGTGTCATATTTCTAAATGGTAACTATCTGAACACTCATACAGTAATAATGGCTTTATAGTTTTCATAACATTACCAGATATCTAGAAGCTCTGAAGTACATTTTAAGTTCTGTCAAGAAATACTTCCTTTTGGGGTGCCTGCGTGGCTCAGTAAGTGAAGTGTCTGCCTTTAGCTCAGGTCGTGATCCCAGGGTCCTGGGATTGAGCCCCACATCGGGCTCCTTGCTCAGTGGGGAGTCTGCTTCTCCCTCTCATGCTTCCCCTGCTTATGCTCTCTCTCTCTCTCTAATAAAAAAAAAAATACTTCCCTTTCTTCTGCCCTTCTATTTAACCAGTAATAAAATTCTGTCCTTCATGGATTGTTGTGAATGCAAGCTCTAATTGTACTACTTGGAGAAGGGGCTGGCTTAAAAGCAAAGAGAAGTTGTACCTTCTACTCCTATTTCTTTTTTTTTTTTTCTTAAAGTAGGCTCCATGCTGGGCATGGGACCCAACGTGAAGCCTGAACTCATGACCATGAGATCAAGACCTGAGCTGAGATCAAGTCAGACACTTAACCTACTGAGCCACCCCCAGTTGCCCCATTCTACTATTTCATGTAGAATAATTAGTTTCTGTTCAGTAAGTACACTGTGCTCAATAGATGTTGAATTGAACAAGACTTCTTTAACAGTGTCCATTCTAATATTAAGCTAAATTGAAAACCAAACTACATAAGCAAATAAGCATTTATTTATATGGTTAAAGTTCAGCTTTAAGCCCTTTCTCCATGTCTCCACTAGAACATCAAGCATGTTTACAGTCTTGCTTATGGGACACATGCGATCTTCTAAAATTAGCTTCCTAAATGCACATCTGGCTTTCATCTACCATACTGTAGACTCCAGATTTGTGGCTGACTCAACTGTCCTCCTAGTACCTTCTAGAGGTCCTACCTTTTCCACTCAGTAAATGGTCAGTAAAAGTGTGCTGATGGCTATAAGCCTATACTTGATCATGTTGTTTTATCTGTTGACTTGGTTCTAGGGAGAAAGTTAGGAATATAGCTTATGGACTGTGGGAGAATTGGAGTTTGAACTCCGTACTTCAGAGGCAGTGGGGACGCCTGAAGATTCTACAGTCATGTAAAAGGAGGTATTTTTTAAAAGTTAGTCTGTAAGCAGTGTCTATGAGTATTTAAAGGAAGGAAAAAACAAGTGAATTAGAAATTAGGACACATAGTATACCTTATGAGTTGATTGGTAGTAATCTACAACTATGAGGTGAGGAAAAGGGGCAGATGTAAAAAATATTGTGAAGGAATAACCAGATGATTCATTGGATATAGAGAGAATGAAGCTATGTATTTTCAAAGTTTTATCTGTTTACCAGTAGCCCTCTCCCTTCCTTTGCTAGGCAAAGCAGGACTTAGTCAATGCTCAGCTCATATATTACTTCCTCTAAAAAGTCTTCAACAGGTCTCTCACCCTACAAAATTAATTCTGGGATCTTTGTGTTCCTAAATGTTGATCATATAATTAGCATTGCCCTATTACATCATTAATTTATAAGCCCTCATTATGCTTTAAGTATTAGGATTTTAAATCTGCATGACTAGAACAGTTGTAGTGACTGAAATAAGTTCAGAAAGGGATTTTTTTTTTTTTGAGGAAAAATTATTTGGTTTTAGATTATATAACAGTTGCAGTGTTCCATGCCTGCCTATGTGATCCAGGAATAAGCTTTGGTATATTGCTTTTTTCCTTTGGCTTCACTCTGAAATCTGAGGCGTCCTCTGCATATTCATGTTTCAGATTAATTTAGGTGTCATAAGGCTTAAAACAGCATAAGGTAAAGAGAAAGTGTCATTTAGTATAAAAATAGGCTATATATTCAGATAGAACTGGGTCCTATCTTGCTGTTTTTGTTGTTGCTGTTGTTTTACCTTGCAACTGTGACTTTTCTGAGTTTGTCACTAAAATGTACGTCATGATGCCACTTAAAGATTTCTTGAGGAGGGTGGTCAGCGTTAAATGAGACTACCTTTGTAATATGCCTGGTACAAGATTGGTGATTGTGAGGTACATAAGTTCGTAAAGAATGCCTTATTTAGGGGCGCCTGGGTGGCTTAGTCAGTTAAGCATCTGCCTTTGGCTTGGGTCGTGATCCCAGGGTCTTGGGATCGAGCCCCGCATAGGGCTCCCTACTCAGCGGGAAGCCTGCTTTTCCCTTCTCTCTCTGCAGTTCCCCCTGCTTGTGCTCTCTCACTCTCTGTCAAATAAATAAATAAAATCTTTTTTAAAAAAAGGCCTCATTTATCTCCCAACCTTGTCAAAATAACAACTGTTTTGTTCCTAATGAATGTCATAAGCATGTTTATGTAAAACTTGTTTTCTGAACATGTTTTGAGAAGAAATTTTTAAAGGTAGAAAAACAGGTTTTTACCTGAAAAGCAAGGAGTTGCTTGTGTCTGAAGATAGAAGCATTGATAAGCATTTACTGCTATATTTTAGCACAGAAGTCTGGAGTACAGTATCAGCTCTTTGTGTCTCTTGTAGAATGATGAATTGAGTTTTCTGCAACCATAAGCCATTAGGTGATTCCGACCACCTTATGTGGACTGAAGGAAGAAAATTTTGCTAGCAGAGGTCACTACTGGCAATCAGCAGCTGCTGAGGCAGTAAGAGACTGACCACTGCTCCTGATAACATTGTGTTACCCTTAAATGTCCCCACACCCCCAATAAGCTCACTTCCAATTAAGCCTACTGAAGGAAAATGAATGTATATGTTTACTGGTCAAGTGTATGTATGATCAGTTGTTTTTCTCTATTTTGTCTACCCTCTGTCATTCTGAAACAAAAGATTTTACATTTAATACTCTGAATAAAAGAGGAATGAATAAATACTTGTTCCTTCCTGTACAGGATCTGTGTATATCCTAAACCAGGGATGGGATGAAAGCACAGTTCCATTTACAACTCCCGTAAGTCAAGTGCTCCACTTCTCATCCACAGTCCCTCAAAGTCATGCTCGTTTTTTCAAAGCAAACTGACTGGCAGAGCCCCTTCCTCCCTGGGTGCCCTGTGCTGTCCTGTTGAGATATCAAAGCCTAAAATACAGTGTTACTACTCTTGATATCTACAGGCGCCAGTCTGAGTAAACCGTAACTACTTGTGTTCTGCTTTCTATAAATATCTGTTCAAATTGTGGCTAGAATTGTCTCCCAATTCACTCCATACAATCTTTCATCAGGAACTTGGTTCTTAATACTTTCACCACCTCCTCAGTCCTTAGTGGTCTACCAAAAGACTTCTGTGGCAGCTTATTTTCACCACCGAAGGTAGGGTTTCATCAAGGTGGGCAGTAGAGCGTAATAGTTAGGAATTCAGGCTGTAGTCTAGAGTCAGACAGACCTGGGTTCAAATGTTGCTCCGCCACTTTGGGCAAATGATTTAACCTCTCTAAGCCTCAGTCTCCTTATCTGCAAAGTAGAGATAATAGTATTTATCGTAGGGTTGGCTGTGAACAGTAAGTGAGATTATCAGTGTAAAATGTTTAACATATTGCCTGGAACATTTTAAACATCTAGTAAATCTTACAAGAATCAAAGAGTGCAGGTAAAAATTGCTGGGATAGAGGGGAAGGATGCTAAAAGGCAATTTTTATTTTATAATTTAGCCTATGGTAGATCCTACTTACCTTCAGATAAAAGTGAACCAATAAAAATTATGCTTGGAGGTGTTGCAAGGGAAGAGACTAAACTGTCAGTCAAATTTGTTTAGTGATTACTAAGGCCAGGGAATGGAACAATGACTGAGATGTGGTTCCTACCTTAAAGAGTCTTAAGAGTTTAGTTTCTCTTTTAATAAAACTTCAGTAGCCACTGTTAATCTCATAAGGATACAGCAAAAATAAATATGTGATATTCTGAAATACAGGTCTCATTATAGAATTTAAGAAGAACGATAAGAAATCTGTCAGTCCTATATCTTACATGGGTGAAAATCTGGAAGAAGGGCTTTATAAGAAGTAAAAAGGATCACTGCTAGTAGAGTGATACCTTTATAAATATAATTTGAATGAGAATTATGGTGTGATTGACTAAATATTTCAAGTTCATATGATTTTTTTATTTTCTAATTAAGGTACCACTGTTCAAAGTCATTTAAATCCCAACAAAAATGAAATGTGCAAATAAATTATGATACTCATACCATGTCATGATTAAAAATCAGGTTTCCTAAGACTAATGACATGGGGAAATGCTTTATGATAAAGTGAAAAAAAGCAGGCCTAGATATAGTATACTTCTAATTTTTTAAAAATAGAAGATAGAAAAGTGTATAGTGTTACAGAACTATAATGATCAAAACAGGATGGTATTTGCATAAAACTGACCCATAGAGAAATGGAACAGTATAGAGAGCCCAGAAATAAACTCACACATATGGTTAATTAATGACAAAAGAACCAAGAAGTGGAAACAGTCTCTTCAATAAATGGTATTGTAAAAACTGGACAGTCACATGCAAAAGAAATGAAGACCACTGTGTTATACTATGCACAAAAAGTCAACTAACGACAGATTAAAGACTTGAATGTAAGACCTGAAACCATAAAACTAGAACAAAATGGGAGGACATTCATCTTGCCAATGGTTTTTTGGATTTGACACCAAAAGCAAAGGTAACAAAGCAAAAATAAACAGTAGGATTACATCAAATTAAAAAGCTTCTGTACAGCAAAGAAAACCATCAGCAAAATGAAAAGGCAACCTATGGAATGGGAGAAAATATTTACAAATCATATATCTGATAAGGGGTTCATATCCAAAATATATAAGGAACTACAACTCGAGAAAAAAAATCCAATTAAAAAATGGGCAGAGGAAATGAATAGACATTTTTTCAAAGAAGACATATAAATAGCCAACAGTTACACAAAAAGGTGTTCAACAGCACCAATTATCAGGGAAATGCAAATCAAAACCACAATGAGATATTTCATGCTTATCAGAATGGCTATTATCAAAAAGATAAGAAATAACAAGTGTTGGTGAGGATTTAGAGAAAAGGGAACCCATGTACATGTTGGTGGTAATGTAAATTGCTACAGCCAATACGGAAAAACAGTATAGAGGTTCCTCAAAAAAAAACACAGAACTATATGATCCAGCAATTCCATATCTGGGTATCTATCCTAAGGGAAAAATCAGTATCTCAAAAAGTTATCTGCACCCTCTTGTTCGTTGTAGCACTTAGCAATCGTCAAAACCTGGAACAACCTAAGTGTTCATCTGCTGATGAATGGATAAAGAAAATGTGGGGTGAGTGTGTGTGTGTGTGTGTGTGTGTGTGTGTGTGTGTGTAGACTAACATTCAGCCATATAATATCATTGGAATGGAGTATCATTAAGCTGTAAAAAATAAGGAAGTCCTGCCATCTGTGACAACATGGATGACCTTGAGGGCATTATGCTAAGTGAAATACTTCAGAAAAAGAAAAATACTGTGTGATCTCACTTATACGTGGAATCTAAAAACAAAACAAAAAAAATGAACTCACAGATACAGAGAACAGATTGTTGTTTGCCAGAGGTGGGGATGCACATTGGGCAAAATGGGTGAAGGTGGTCAAAAGATACAAACTTCCAGTTACAAATCAATCTTGGATGCAAAGAGCAACATGGTGCCTATAGTTCACAATACTGTATTGCATATTTGAAGGTTACTAAGAGTATATCTTGTAACTTCCCATCACAAAAAAAAAATTAAACTATGTGGTGATGGACTTACTGTGGTAATCATTTCCTAATACATCAAATCATTATGTTGTACACCTAAAATTAATACAGTATTATATATCAATTATATCTCAATTTTAAAAAGTGTATAGAAGAAAACCAGTAGTTAATCACTGATAAAGATTACAAATATATTTTCTTTTTGAAACTTCTATTGAATGAAACATTTCAAAGAAAATGATTCAGGGTCTTCAAATACTTAATACTTTAAAAATACTTGAGACCCAGGGTGTATTAGGTTTTCAATTTAACATAAGTCACACTAAAAATCTTTTAGTTTAGATAAGCTACCCCAAAAACAGATACTGACACAAGACAAAAACTGAAAAGGAGAAAACTTTCAATACTAATTTAACTCATTGTTCTAGTACATAAAATTATTATGTACCCCTGCCTGTAAGCACTGACCACAGGTCAATAAATAATTTGGATTTGTTAATAACTTGCATAAATCTAATTCTGACATATTACTAAATCATACCTTGAGAATAGCTATAAGCTTGAGAAGGATCGACTACCATGTCCATTGAGAAGGAGTTGTGTGATTCCTGAGAATGTTTCTCCATCACCTCTACTGTATCACTGGATGAAGATGATGAAGACAATCCCAGTCTAACATATCTTCCTTTTTTACCACAGAGTGAACAATCTACTGGTGTGGCACTAGGTCCCCTGGGCAGTTGAACTTCATCTCTGTTGTAGTTTCTAACAGCTCCACTGTGATGCACAGAGCGTTCCCGTTGCCATATATAATGGGTTGGAGCAATAGCCATAACCTACAGTGGAAAGCTTTCTTTTAGAATTTTAATAAGATTTTAAAATTTGGTAAAATTAAGTACAAAAATATGACTCACACCTATCTCTAAAACTAGATCTAAAAACCTAAGTTACTGATGTTAAAAAAAAAAGACCTCTCCAGATAAGACAGTATAGGGTGTGTGTGTGTATAAAGTGATTCACTGCTTGAATCCTTAAGACAATACAAAGTACTTAAGTTATTTCAAATATTTCAACCTTACAGGTTTTTCAGTTCTGAATATTCTAAGTTTGGGATAGATAATACAGTTAGTCCAAAACAACACATAATTCTTAACTTTGGAATATATTTGGTTGGAAATAACATTGTTAAGGTTTCTAACTATGTATGTTAGGCTAATCTTAACATGTTTGCACTTATGTCAAGGGAAAAGGTGAGTAAGAACATGGGTAAGTTACTTAACCTCTCTGTTCCTCAGTTATCTTATCAGTAATATGGAGAAAATAATAGAGTCTCCTTTAGAGGGTTTTTGCAAGAATTAGATGAGGAATTAATTATAAAACACTTAAGATTCATTGCTACATGTTGGGCTAGATAAAATACCGCCTTTTGAGTCAGGATAGCCTTAGTTCCCTAACGTGGCTCTGCCACTTACTAAGCTGTAGGATAGTGGGCAAGTTACTTAGCTTTTCTGAGGCTCAATTTCTTCATATTTAAAATGGGGATACTATCTGCCTCATAGGAGGGTTAGAAATGTGTAAAATCCTTATCACATAGTAAGCAGCTGGCAAATGATAGTCATTTAAGAAGTCAAAGTAGGGAAATACACCTACATATGTTGACCCCATGATGTCTAAAATTTCTAAGCAGAGTGTTAGAATGTTATTCTAAGCAAAAATGTTTAGTTGCCGTTATCAGTGATCAAAGTAAATGAGAATTGTAGCAATTTGTTAGTTAGGCAGTGCCTTATTAATGCCTAAACCAGTGATTTTCAACTTGTTTCAAGAGCTCTGAGTTTTCATAGACTATATCAGGGGTCCCAGAATGGACTATGGGAAGACCAATTTTTAGGGGATTGTGTATAAAATTTCGCTTGGAAAGAAGGCTTTTGTTATTAAAAATGAAAACCTTAAACCCCCAGATTGAGACCAGTCCACTTAGAAAACAGGGTACCCGTGGACTCCCCCCAAATAATGGCATAAAGAATGCTAGCTATGCTAATTTTTTAAAGTATATTTTAGGATTGAATTTATTTTATAATCCACGTCTTAAATCCTTCAAAAAATTTTTCAACAAACATGTAATAAAGTAACATAATTTTTTGAAAGTAGATGTAAAGATATTAATTCTAACAATAAATATTTCCATAACAATATAAAACTAGGTTCAGAGCTACCTGAAGTGAGAAAGTAGAGTATCAGAATTTCTTATTCCTCAACACTTGTACATCTTTATTTCCTATTTCTGGAATGTCCTCTCCCTTTTGTCTTAGTATTGCTTTTCCTTCAATGCCAAGCATAAGTCCCACCTTTCCAAAAACTTGTTTTTAGATTGTACTGTTTTATTGCTAATGCTACATTAGGACTTTAGCATGTGTCTAGTACTCAGATAGATCTTTTTATGAATGTGACCAATCTACTGAAAGTCCTCTGGGCAGGAATAGTCTTAAACACCTCTCTATCAAATGCCTTCCACACAATATTATGTAGTCATTGTATATTTCTTATTGATGATGAAAATAATTAAGAATTAGAGGCCACTGACATAAACTTCCAACAACATGATTTTTTTAAGAACCCTGTAGCAAAGTCTAGTGAGAAAAGCAGAGAAAAATAGGAAGCAAAGGGCACAAAATAGGTTTAGTAAGCCGTTCTTTGTATAACAAACTAGGTATGTCTCTCTAAATGCTAACCCAGCTAGAAAAATGCATGGACACATGCTTGTGTACTTTTAAATGTGTTTGCATATATTTTATACATACAAATATTAGATTATTGTGATAACAGCAAATTGCAACGAAAACTGTAAGAGGGTCAAGAAAGTAGGATTTTGGTCTTAATTCTATTAGTTCTATGACCTTGGCGAATTACATAATCTTCTGGGCTATAGGTATCTTTCGTATAATGAGAAAACAGGTCACTTACAGTCCTCAAATTCTGTGATTTATGAAAGTAACTTGTTTTGTTTTTTTAAAGATTTTATTTATTTATTTATTTGACAGAGAGAGAGACACTTCGAGAGAGGGAACAGAAGCAGGGGGAGTGGAGAGGGAGAAGCAGGCTTCCTACGGAGCAGGGAGCCTGATGTGGGGCTCAATCCCAGGACCCTGGGATCATGACCTGAGCCGAAGGCAGATGCTTAACAACTGAGCCACCCAGATACCCTGAAGGTAACTTCTTTGAAGCATTAATAGCACTTGATCTACTACAAATGTTATCCTAGTTTTTATCTTATTCTGTCATTTTTAGTGGTTTATTTTAGTGTCTTTGACGGATGTTCCAAAATTTAATACTTGGCCCTGTTTTTCTCTATATACTCTACTTCTCTTTGATTTCAAGAGATAGTATAGTGTAGGTGTTAAAAACACTGACTTTTTGGGCGCCTAAGTGGCTCAGTCGGTTGTGTCTGCCTTCAGCTCAGGTCATGATCCCAGGGTCCTGGGATCGGGTCCCACATCGGGCTCCCTGCTCAGTGGGGAGACTGCTTCTCCCTCTCCCTCTGCCTGCCGCTCTCTCTGTCAAATAAATAAATAAAATCTTAAAAAAAAAAACCCCACAAAACTGACTCTGGAATCACACTGCCTAGGTTTGAATACTAGTGTGCTGCTTGACTAACTGTGTGACCTTAGAGAAGTCATTTAGCCTCTCTGTGCCTGTTTCCTCTTCTGGGATTATCTAGCTAGCTGTAAGAACTGTTGTGAGTTAACACATATGCAGTACCTAGAACAGTACCTGACAAGTGCTCCCAAAGTATTAACATTATGTTCACCTTGATGTCTTATTATTCTACCAAGCTTCAAACATCACTTATATGTGATGACTCATACTTAACTCATACATGTTGACTATTCACTTATCCAAATATCACCTTAAATTCATATGTCTGATACCAAATTCCTTATTTTCCCAATAAACCAGTTTGTTTCTTTAGTGATTCCTATTTCCATTATGGAATCCATCACCCTTTCTGTTCTACAGATTTGAAGCTCTGAAAGCTCACTCTCCCATGGGCCCTATATCCAACTGGTCACCAAGTAATGACAAGTATAATTTCATAACATTGATTTTTCTTTGGCATCACTATCTTCAGCACTAGGTTTACACCTTCCTTCCTGAACTATAGCAAGTTTAACAGTTTCCAGTACCTTCCCCATATTGCATCTCTGCTGCATACGGTCATTGGATTATTTTGTTCAAAACTCTGTTTATATCACACCTCTGCTTTCTAAATTCTAACCTGGAATCAAATAGTAGCAAATCAAACAAATCAGCTCTGATGATACTGTGCCATCTAGGCCAGAGTACATAATAAGAACAGAGAAAACCTTCCTCTTGATAAAATTGCTACCCTCCATCAAGCATAAAGGGACTGGAAGTGGAGTCTCTTTCTCATCAGATTGGCATATTCCATAATCTGTGAACCAATCTAGAAATTAAGCTATCATCAATCTAAATATGTTCCACCTGAGAGGAGCTGATGTCCAAAAAGGTAAACTGATTTTAAGAAGATAATAAGATCAGAATAAATAGGGAAATTGTCTTTACTCTTTTCTGGAGAAGCCCTACATATATTTTTCAATATAATCATACCTCATCTCTTTCCAAAAAAGGATTTGAGGCAGCTGAAAAAAGTAAAAAAAAAAAAAAAAATTCATTAAACTAGGACCCAAAAGGGAAACTTTGGCTAAAGGGAAAAAGCAGACATGCCGGTAGTAAAGGGTGATAGAATTAATGTAGTTAGGCATAAAACTTGGCTCTTAGCTTCTTTGCAGCAACCAACATTAAAAAACAGAGACAAATTAAAAAATTCATACTATCTGAAAGGAGAGAATAAGTTTTTTGAGAGTGGTATATAATGGAAAGATTGCCAACTTTAAGTACTACCTGGCCCTGCTACTTATTAAATGAATGACCATGGACAAGTTACAACCCTTCTAAGCCCCAGTTTATTCATCAGAAAATGGAGAGAATACTTATGCTACTTAAGTCCTTTTTTTTAAAAATGCTATTTAATTCCTGAGAGAAAATAACACAATAGACACAAATGTGTTTTCCAATTAACCAATATAAGCAGTGGGAAGCTAGCTGTCAGAGAAAACAGAACATTGGGAAGTCATTAAATGTGAAGTTCTGGGTTTACCACTTAGTTGATGTATGATCTTGAGTAAACCTCAATCTCCTCAGTCCTCAGTCTCATCAGATGTAAAATGAGAATGCTACAACCGTCACAGGTATTCTTGTGAGGATAAGATAATTTACATGAAAATATTTATGAATTTGTAGAGCATAATGCAAATGTAAAGTATTATTATTGTAAACCAGTTTGTAAATACTATCATAACTTGGGCTTACTTTAGGATGAGACTAAAGAAATGGGTTGGCAGTATGTCAATACCTGGCTCTCAATAACAAACGCATAGAATACTTGACTAAATTTCTAACAATACGTCTTGCCACTTAAATGCATCAAACTTCAGTGCAAGGATGATATAATACTTCTTTATAACAACCCCCACAACACTGAACTTAAGTGTCTTACTTCTAAATTAGCTGTTAAATGAATAGTTAAGAGAACAGGATAAAGTCTAGGTAATTTCCTTTCCTATATACCACCATGATTCAACCGTACCTGGTTGGAACAGCCATAAGAAAGCCTATCTACCTATGTGCCCCTGTTGTAAGAGGCAGTACTAACTCAGCCTAGTGAAGAAATTTTATAGTTTATTGTTTTACTACATGGATAAGAAGGTATGAAAAAGAATTGCAAGCTTTAAATTCCATTCACTCTGTCAGTCAGCAGTATTTACTGACTACCTACTATGTGTGTGGCATGCAGTTCGAGGGATTGGGGGTGTACAATAAGAAAATAAAGATCATGCCCTCTTGGAATTTATATTCTAGCAGGGGGAATAGACATTAGCAAGATAGGTGAAACAGAGTATATTATATGATGGTTAAGTGCTATGAAGAAAACTGGGAAAAGGAATACAGAGGAATAGTGGGAGGTACTACTTGTTATTTTAGCAGCTTTATTGAGCTATAACTCAAATACCATACAATTCACCCACTTAAAGAATACAATGGCTTTTAGTATATTCAGAGTTGTACAACCATTACCACAGCCAATTTTAGAATATTTTCATCACTCCATAAAAAAGGAAATCACACCCCATTCCTCCCTCCCCTCAGCCTCTGGCAACCTCTAATCTACTTTCTCTTTGGATTTGTCTATTTTAGACCATTCATTTAAATGGAATCATACAATAATATGTGGTCCTTCGTGAGTGGCTTCTTTCACTTAGCATAATGTTTTCAGCGTTCATCCATGTTGTAGCACGTAACAGTACTTCATTCCTTTTAACTGCCAAATAATATATCATTGTATAGCTATACAATATTGTTTATCCATTCATTTGTTGATGGACATTTGGGTTTTCACTTTCTATTACAAATAATGCTGCTATGAATATTCACATACAAGTTTTTGTGTGGACATAGCTTTCTTTTCTTTTGTGTATATAACGAGGACTGGAAATGCTGGGTTGTATGATAACCCTTTGTTTAGCCTTTTGAGGAACTACCACACTGTTTTCCAGAACAACCACACTATTTTAAATTCCCACCAGAAGTGTATCAGGGTTCCATTTTCTCCAATCCTTACCAACACTTGTTATATTTGTCTTTTTCATGATAGCCATCCTAGTGGTTGTGAAGTGATATCTCCTTGTGGTTTTGATTTTGCATTTCCCTGATGGTTAATGATGTTGAGCATCTTTCCATGTACTTTTTTGCCCATTTGTTTACCTTCTTTCAAAAAGCCTTTTCGGATCCTTGCCCTTTTAAAAGTTGAGTTGTCTTGTTATTGTTGAGTTGTAAGAGCTCTTTATATATTCTAGATATAAGTCCCTTATTGGACAGATAATTGGCAAAAATTTTCTCCCACTTTGTGGTTTGTCTCTTCACTTTCTTTATGGTGTCCTTTGACAGACAAGTTTTCAATTTTGATGATCTTTTTCTTTTGTTACTTGTGCTTTTGGTATCATCTCTAAGAAATGTAATTCAAGATAATGGAAGATTTATCCCCATGCTTTCTTTTAAAAGCTTTATAATTTTTAGCTCTTACATTTGGGTCTTTGATCCATTTTGAGTTAGCTTTTATATATGTTGTGAAATAGGGGTCCAACTGCATTCATTTTCATGTGGATATCCAGTTGTCAGAGCACCATTTGTTGAAAAGACTATTCTTTCCCCATTGAATTTTCTTGGTACCCTTGTCAAAATTCAGTTGAACACAAAAATGAAGGTTTATTTCTGGACTCTTCGATTTTATTCAATTGTGGGAGATACTACTAGATACACAGTGGTAAGGAAAGGTTTCTCTGAGTTGATATTTAAGTAGAGTCCTGAATGAAGGAGGAAGTGAAGCACACTGATACCTGGGGGAAAAGCATTCCAGGTAAAAAAAAAATCCTGAGGTGACAATGTCCTTGTTGTGTTTGAAGAATGGCGAGGAGGCCAGTGTAGTTGGAGGGAAGTGAGATGAAGTAAAAG
This sequence comes from Callorhinus ursinus, assembly GCF_003265705.2. Classification (NCBI taxonomy): domain Eukaryota; kingdom Metazoa; phylum Chordata; class Mammalia; order Carnivora; family Otariidae; genus Callorhinus; species Callorhinus ursinus. The sequence continues at coordinate 23,718,865 of NW_027397072.1, read as the reverse complement.
AGATAAGAGTTGGTGGACCAGGTAGAACCATGATAAGGGTTTTGCCTTTTCCTCTATGTGAGATGGGAAGCCTCTGGAGGCTTTTGAGTAGAGGAGTCATGATTTGACTTATTCTAAAAGATTTAGTCTGGCTGGTGTGTGAAAATAGACTGCAGGAGAGAGATTATAAGAGCGACTACTTGGAAGGTTATGGCAATAATTGAGGCAAGAGGGGACAATCAAAGTAGGGCTTAATGGTAGAGGAGGTGAGAAATGGTAGGATGCTAGGTATTTTCTTAAGGTATGGATGTGAGAAGTGAAGGGCAACAGTTTTTTTGGCCTGAACAACTAGAATGATCAAGTTATGATTTATGAACATGTAGAAGATTATAGGAGGAGTAAGTTTGGAGGTCTATGTGGGGGAATCAGAAACTGGATTTTCAGCATGTTAAGTCTGAGGTATCTACTAGATAATGAAATATGGATAGGAAATTTGATATGCACATCTAGATTTAGGGGAGAGATCTGTTGTCAGTGTTGAAGCCTTGAGAGACTAAACTTTTCTTTTGATCCCATTACACAACTGAGTTTACAGCTATCTGAAACTTTTTAGTCTTTTACACATACGCCATTAAGCCATACCATTCCCTGGCTGTTTAATAGTCTGATGCCAACACTGAAGTATTCCCAGCTCCAATCGTGTAAATTAAGTTGCTGCGGTTATAATGCAAGTTGTTCTTAGGAGTGGGTGGGCAATCTGCCATGAGGTGAACATTACCTATCCCGGCCTCTTGCCTCTGGTACCTGCTCCATGCTTTTAGCTGAGTGTACCATGGGGCTTGAAGTGTTTACTTTGAAAAAATCAGAGTGTTCAAATAAGGCCTACTATCATGTCCAAGAATGGCACAGGTGCACAAATTATCCACTGGGGAGGTGGTGATAAAAAATAGCAATAAAGGACTCTTTCAATGCTCTATAATTGGAATGAGTTGTTTAAATCCTTTAATGAGGATCTGTTAATTTGGGGAATGTATACACACCCAATTTTTCATATTTTTCTATTGAATTCAATCCTGAAAAAACTTGGCCTGCTATTCAATCTTCTAAGTTATTTTTGAATCCTTTCATTTCCCCCAACATTCAACAATCCTCTTAATTCAATCCACAATTATGCATGCTTTCTAATATCTTCATCTCATTAATAAATATAATTAAGAAGGTTAATTCTGGGCAGAGTTCTATGACACACCTTCAAAGTATTCCCTGAAGTTTGACACTAATCCATTAATTGGCTCTTTTGGCCTATCATCATTTAACTGGATATGACTTCATTTAATTATAGCATTATCTAATTCACATTTACCAAACTTTACTGAACCAGTACTGGCTTACAATGATCACTGCTTTCCATTAATTTTCTACTCTAGAATAATATTTCTTTAGTTTGAAACATTAACTCTTTCTTTACTGAAAACCAGAACATTAGATAAAATAACCCATTTTGTTTTTTTATCTTTAAATTTTATTTAAATTCAATTAATTAACATATAGTGTATTATTAGTTTCAGAGGTAGAGTTCAGTGATTCATCAGTCATATATAACACCCAGGGCTCATTACATCATGTGCCCTCCTTAATGCCCATCCCCCAGTTACGCCTTCCCCCCCGCCCCCCTCCGACAACCCTGTTTGGTTCCTATAGTTAAGAGTCTCTTATGGTTTGTCTCCCTCTCTGGTTTCATCTTGTTTTATTTTTCCCTCCCTTCTCCTATGATCCTCTGTTTTGTTTCTTAAATTCCACATATGAGTGAAATCATGATTGTCTTTCTCTGATTGACCTATTTCGCTTAGCATAATACCCTCTAGTTCCATCCGTGTCGTTGTAAATGGTAAAATTTCATCTTTTTGATGGCTGAGTAATATTCCATTGTGTGTGTGTGTGTGTGTGTGTGTGTGTGTGTGTGTGTGTATGTATATATATACACCACATCTTCTTTATCCATTCATCTATTGATGGCTATCTGGGCTCTTTCCATAGTTTGGCTATTGTGGACATTGCTGCTATAAACATTGGGGTGCAGGTACCCCCTCCGATCACTATGTTTGTATCTTTTGGGTAAATACCTAGTAGTGCAATTGCTGGATCATAGGGTAGCTCTATTTTTAACTTTTTGAGGACATTCTATACTGTTTGCCAGAGTGGCTGCACCAGCTTGTATTCAGCGCTGTTAAGAGGGTTCCCCTTTTCCTGCATCCTCGCCAACATTTGTTGTTTCCTGACTTGTTAATTTTAGCCATTCTGACTGGTGTGAGGTGGTATCTCATTATAGTTTTGATTTGTATTTCCCTGATGCCGGGCGATGTTGAGAGCATCTTTTCATGTGTCTTTTGGCCATTTATATGTCTTCTTTGGAGAAATGTCTGTTCATGTCTTCTACCCATTTCTTTACTGGATTATTCTTTGGGTGTTGAGTTTGATAAGTTCTTTATAGATTTTGGATACTAGCCCTTTATCTGATAAGACATTTGCAAATTATCTTCTCCCATTCTGTAGGTTGTCTTTTGGTTTTGTTGACAATTTTCTTTGTTGTGCAAAAGCTTTTTATCTTGATGGAGTCCCCATAGTTCATTTTTGCTTTTGTTTCCCAAAATAACCCATCTTTTAATTTTTAGTGTCTTTCTGTTTTATCTTAATAGAAACTCTTTATGTATTATTCTATGTGAAAAAGGTATGATTTTTAACATATTTAAATTTATTTAAATTTTAGACCATGCAGTTTGCATTTCAATCTTGGGAACTTGAAACTTCACAAACTTTATTTAATGGAAATTATTATTCAGCTCCAAATGTTATTAACATATTTTGGAATGTGCACACTGTTCTTTCCCAATATATTTGTGATCTTTTAGACTAGATAAACACAAACAAAAATACTTACTACAGAAGTAGGCTGCTCTGAAAAACAGAAATGACAATTTTTAATTATTGTGGTATAAAATTAAAACATCAGCATTGTAATATACAAGTTGTACTCATGGTAACTATTAGGGTTAACAGTCTACCCTTACATATACAAAAAATTAAATATTAGAAGCACATTAAAAAACAAGACAAGGGAAATTACATAAAGAGAAAACAGAGATTACGTATATAAAGTACTTAAAAAATCTTACCTCCTCACAGCATCGCCTGCTTACAATAGCCCTATAGTCAATTCTATCCCAGAGTTGGTCCCTTAACTTTAAGAAATTAGGGAACAATTTTCTCCAGTTTTTCCCTAAAGCCCATGGAAAAATTTCATATTTGGATTCTTCTTCATCTTCTTCAACTGTATTAGCCAGATACCTAACAAAAAAGACCAACAACTCAAAAAAGAAATGGGAAAAGGACAGGAACAGGCAGTTCACACACACATACACACACACACACACACACACAATCACTTATAAACATAAAAGACGTTCAACCTTACTCATAATTAAAGAAATGTAGGTTAAATATAAAAATACAATGAATTTTACCTTGTTGAGTTCTGGATAGTTTTGTATTCCTATAAATCTTGAGCTTTGTTTTGGGATGCAGTTAAGTTACTTGGAAACAGTCCAATCCTTTCAGGTCTTGCTTTAACGATTTGTTAGATGGATCTGGAGCAATGTTCAGACTGGGGCTAATTATTCCCCACTACTGAGGCAAGACATTCCTGAGTACTCAATATCCTGTGAATTATGAGTTTTTTCAGTCTGGCTGGTGGGAACAGGCACTATTTCCAGCCCTGGGTAAATGTAAGGCACTGTTCCCTCTAATCACTTCTTATGGTTTTTCCCTACACCCAGGTAGTTTCCTTATATACATATGGGAATCCGTATCCTCCTAAATACTTGAGGGGGATCAGGCATGCACAGAAGCAGGAAAACATGACCCATAATAAAAAGAATCATCAATCAAAACTGACACATGTTAGAAATAACAGACATTAAAAGTTATATTAATTCCAGATATTCAAAAAGATAAGAAGACACATTCAAATTATACTTCTAGAGATGAAAATTACATGTACAATGAAAAATACATAGAGTGGGATTAATAGACTAAATATTGCAGAAGAAGATTTGGGCACTGAAGACTGCAATATAAACTATCCAAAATGAAACACACACAGAAAAAGAAACAAAAATAATAGAGGTGAAACTGGAGTCCCTAACGGATGTTGGGTAGCCAAAAAAAAAATATTTGAAGAAATAATGGCTGAAAAATTTTGAAATTTGATGAAAACTATAAAAATACTAATAAGCTCAATGAACCCCAAAGCACAAAATTCAAAGAAAATGACACCAATGCACATCCTAATCAAATTGTTCAGAACCAGTGATAAAGAGAAAATCTTAAAAGCAGTCAAACAAACGAAAAAGACATGTTAGATAACACAGAAACAGAGATAAGGATAGAGATTTCCCAATGGAAATAATGAAAACCCCACAGATGACTTTCCAAGAAAAATAGGCAACTTACAATAAAAAAATTACAAAACACGTAAGAGAACAAGGCACCATAAACAGAAACCGATCCTGACGTGTGAAGATGCTGAAATAGACAAACACCAAAGGAAAAAAGGTCTCAAAAGCAGCAAGAAAGGAAGGCAAATGATCCCAAGTGGAAGGTTTGAGATGCAAGAAGGAATAGTAAGCAAAGATGTAAGCATGTGGGTTAATCTAAACAAATATTCAGTGTATAAACAACAGTAATAATGTCTCTAAGTTTCTGGAGGGCTTCATGTAGAACCACAGAATTGTAAGACAAGAGAATGTAAGTTGAGAAGGGGGTGACTGGAGTTAAAATGCTTAAGGTTCTTGATTAAAAATAACTGGGATAGAGCTTCCTGGTGGATGAACATGTGGAGATCAGATGTGCTGAGAAGGTATGGAAGCTCCATGCCCTTTTTCCATATCCTGCCCTATGCATCTCTTCCATCTGGCTTTTCCTGAGTTACATCCTTTTATTATAAACCGGTAACTTTGAAGTTAAAAAAAATAAGTAACTGGGATAACTGCTAAAAGAATAGATATAGACTGCATAATTTTCTAACAAGTAGAGGAAAAAAGTATCAAAAATAAAAATTTAAAAAATTTCAATCAGAAAGAAGATAAAAATGGAGTGGAAAGAAGAAACAGAAAAAGTGGGACATGAAGACAAGATAGTAAAAAAAAATCAAATATATAAGCAACAATAGAATATTATTCTGCAGCAAAAATGAACCAGAGATACTCATATCAATATTACTGGATCTTAAAATCATAAAGCAAAAGAAGGAAGTTACAGAAGAACAGAGAACATGACTATTTTACATATAGCTTAAAAACAAGAAAAACTAAACAATATATTATTTAGAGGTGTATACATAGAATAAAGAATATCAAGAAAATTACTACCTGTGGAAGGAAGGGGGCTCTATCTGGGAAATTGTGTACTGTGAGCTTCTAAGATTCTGGCAATGTTCTCTTCTTGAGTCATGGGTACATGAGTATTTGTTTCGCTTTTTCTTTAATGCACACACATATACACACTCCATACACTCCTTTTGTAGATGTTTCATATTAGAGATTTCAAAAGGCACAGAAGTATATAGTACACTTCTATTCAGGTGATATATACACTGGTTCATGTATAGAAAATTATTTCTAGACAGATATACATGAAATGTTGTCCTTGAGAAAGAATGCTAAGATCCTGGGATATGAGGAAGACTTACTTTTAATTGTATACCCTCTTATGTCCTTTAAAAAAAACTATATGCATATTCAATTTAGTTACATTAATATAGAATTAGCACCTAAATATTACTTTACCCTCCCTTAAAATAACTGTACATATTTTAATATTACCTTAACATAAAGCACCTCATGGTTAAACCCATTCAGTTATATGAGTCAAATCATGTCCTCTGTGAAATTACATAATTACATACTTTGGTATCCCTGATAGTTCTTAGTAAAAGGTAGATAGAAGCCAGAGGTTGGCCCCTTTCATGCTTGTTGACTAAAACAGAAAATCTATAATGTACTATGGTACTATGAAATCAGGACTACATTGTGATTCTATTCTAGATTAACAATTTTTCAGGCTCAATGTGATAAAATATCCATATTGTACACATGTAAGTTGTTTTCTCATTTGAAATATATTTTCTAATTTGAAATAGATTTTCTTGGAGCACAGTCCATTCTTTTGTATAACAGTTAATTATGTTTATCCAAATAAAGAATTAAGAACAACCATATGTTAAAGGATGCAAAATAAAAGTTAGATACACATTCCTTGCCTTTAAGAAGCCTATAGTCAAGTAGAAGAGGCAATTAAGTCTGAGACAAATAACTGTACAAGAGAATATGGAATCATGACAATATAAGTTCAGAGTGTTACAAGAATATATAGAAGGGAAAAGAACTTGAGTTAGAACTGTGGCTAACTGAGAAAATATTTACTGAGAACTATTGAGTCAGGCTATATAAAAAGTACGATTAGATATAAAATGGAAATTATAATCCATGTTATTTTTAACATGGAACTTATTATACAACATACAACACAACTGCACACACTACTGCATATTGTCAACTGATATAGTGCTTTACTGGTAAGATTACTAAAACGTCAAACAAGTCCAATTTCAGGAATCTGGTAAGAATTAAAACTAAAGCTTCTTGGTTTGTTTTTAATTTTCAGGTGGGGAAAAACTACAAAATAGATATTGTATCAACATACAGATATAATATAATACTAAAGAGACATTTAAACAGTGGCTAATCACTGAATTTGGCCATTGGCAAGTCACATCTGAATTTGCACCCCAGCTCTGCCGCTACTAACTTTCGTGAGATTGGGAAGTACTTATCTTCCTAAGTCTCAATCTCCCCATCTGTAAAATGAAGATAATTAAATAATGTATTTCATAGAGAAGATTCAAGGAGCTTATAAAAAACTTTTTGTGGTATCTTGCATATAACATTCAGTATTAGCTAGTACTATTATAGTCCCACAATTTAGTAATCATCACAAATGTTACAGAGTTCATTTTTCCTCATGCACAGGGAAATATGTCTTCTGAACACAGGAAGAGATCAGTTTCTTCCAGTCCTATTCCTTGAATCACACTTTGAGTCTGAATTAAAGACTTTGAGTTAAAACTTACTCATCAGTGCTAACCGCTGTCCTATTCACCCTAAGTATTTTTATATGTAGTTCCCTAGTTAAGTCCTTAAAATTATATTCATACATTTCCAACTGCAATATTATATCTAGGTAGTGGGTAGAAAACGTTTTGAGATTGAGATAGATTTTCTTAAACTACATTGTTTCTAGTAGAATTCTGACTTATCCAGAAAGCCATGTTATTAAAACCATTTACTAGATCACAAGGCCAGTATGAACTGTCTAATACAAAGTCAATGGAAGAATTGGAAAACAAACTATATTCCTTGGTTAAAGCTCAGTGTGTTAAGTAAAACAGTTAAGTCATTACTAAAGGTATCAGATATGAATAACTTTTTTTTTAAAGATTATTTATTTATTTATTTGAGAGAGAGAATGAGAGAGAGAGAGTACATGAGAGGGGGGAAGGTCAGAGGGAGAAGCAGACTCCCCGCTGAGCAGGGAGCCCGATGCAGGACTCGATCCTGGGACTCCAGGATCATGACCTGAGCTGAAGGCAGTCGCTTAACCAACTGAGCCACCCAGGAGCCCATGATATGAATAACTTCTATGTTATAGACATAAATCTACAATTAGTTTGTCTACAGCGTTTTCACAAGCTGTTTAATGTAAAAGGGCAATGATGATGATTTTAACTATAAATTTAGTAGAAATTTCAATGAGAATACTAAGAGTATTTTGGCTTTTAAAACATATCTAACTCCAAAAGAGGCGAATTTGGGATAATTCATATGGAGCACTCTGAAAAATGTAAAATGCATAATACAAACTTAAGTGGGATACTTAACAAATCTTAGGCACACAGCAGCATAAGATCAGTGAAAACATAAAAATATCCTATTAAAGTAAAAAAGTATATCTTCTATCTATAAAGGCCATTCAAAGATATATATTGGGTTTTAAAAAGGCTGTTTTATTTTTTATGAGTTACAATGTTAACTTTATTTACTTATTTCTTTAAGTAGGCTCTATGCCCAATGTGGTACCCAAACTCACAACCCAGAGATCAAGAGTCACATGCTTTACCAACCAAGCCAGCCACGCGCCCTAAAACAGCCTGTTTTAAATAAGGTATCATGTATATTACAAATAAGAACCACAAAAATCACTTAGTAGAAAGCATACTTACAGAGCAATAAAGAAATTTATCCTGGTATGCTCATTTATAGTAAATTTAGCTCTCTTGAAATAAACAAAGGTCATAGCCAAAAGATACTATAGGGAAAAAAGTAAAAGTTAATATTAATGTTTTGCTTTCATAAGTAAAACAGTTTTAAAATAGTTATCTTTGAGATGAATAATAAGCTAAAAACAATAAAGCATTACTTATCTTTATTACAGAATTACCTATTTATTTGGGTCCTTACTTTTCGGCTTCCTGTAATCCACGTGAATGGTGAGAAATAGTTCTGAACCATTTATCATGATTAAGATAAATAATAAATTTTATTATTGCCAATATATTTTGAACCAAAATCCAATTTTTTTCTACCTTAAATTTCAAATCCATAGAGAAGTTGAAATAATAATAAAACAAATAACATACATCCTTCGCATAGATTCACCAATTGTTAGTATGTTGCCACATTTGCTTGATGCATGTATCTATACAAAAACTTTTTCCTGACTCCTTAATTACAGACATCCATACTCACTTTTTATTTATTGACTGACTGACTGACTGATCAGTCAGGGTGGCATTATTGATCGAAGGGTGGCAATTTTTAAATTGAGGTATAACTGACAAAGTTGTATATATTTAAAGTTTACAATGTGATGATTTGATATACATTATGAAATGAATACCAAAATCAAGTTAATCAACATGTCTATCATCTCACATATTATCTTTTTTCCTTTTTGTTAAGAACACTTGGGATCTACTCGCTTAGCAATTTCATATACTCACTTTTTAAAATAACCTTTTAAAAATAACTTCTAACCAGAAATTAGACTACATGGCTCTATTTTCATTGGAAAACAGTGTTTTAAATGTGTTATTAGAAAGAAGTATCTAGACTGGTATTAGGACTCTATGCCAGGTCCTATCTGTCCAAATTAAAAACAACTTATAGTACTGATGTATTCGATTCCCTCTCATAAAATGACTATTTATCCTATTCTTCATAGGATTGACTACAAAGGTGATTCCAAGTTTTCAAGGTAACTTTCAGTAGAGAACTCCTGAAATAGTGTTAAGATATGGTATGCTGGTTAGTCACTTTAAAAACACTGCCCCCTGCTGTCCAGCAATTTTAATTACTGTAATGCACTTAAAGTTGAAAACTGTTAACTCCACAGGCACATATCTACATAGATATTTTATATGAAGACATTACTGTTAATGTTTTAAAATATTAGTGACTTTGTGAATATGTTTAAAAAGATTTCATCTTTTAGAAATACATAATCTTGAAAAATTTATGGATAAAATATTAGGATGTCTGAGATTTGCTTCAAAATAATCTAGTTTTGGGAAGAAGGATTAGAAGAAACAAGCAGCCATGAGTTGATGATTATAGTAGCTACGTGATAGGCAAATGGAGGGTCTCTGTTCTATTTTCTCTACCTCAAGGTATATATATTTGAAATTTTCCAAAATTAAATTTCCAAAATTCGAAATTAAAAAAAACAAACTCAACTTTATCTTTGTTACCTTAAGCTTGAAATAAAAAAGTTCATATCAATATTAACTTAATAAGTATTTAATCATAAGCCAGTCTTCCATTCATCCCTTTCCCATTGGTTGGCACATTAAAATTAAGTGTGATGTGAAGTCATGCTGAATTTTCTGATATGTCTACCTGGTCTAAGATGGCATTTACAAAGCTAAAATCATAACTGTTCAGCTAAATCTAAAGAGTATAGAAATATCATGGTCCCTAGTATGTAAGCACTGATAATATTTTATGAAACACTGATTCTTAAATAAAGAACATAATAAACTAATTTTACTCTACAAAATTATAGGGATTTGCTTATCTAAGTTACCTACAAAATATTAAAATGTATAATAGACTTCCTTAGTGGAATGAATGTCAGAATATTCAGAATATTCTTTCTCCACAGCCTGATAAGAGGTAATAATTCTGATCAAAACATATTAAGTCTATACTGATTCTTGCTTTCAACCAAACAAATATGGACTTAAGGCCATTTAAATCTAATCAGTAATATTCTACAATTCCTCAAGTATAAAGTGAATCTCTGACGTATGCTAATTTCAAAAATTAATGTGTAAGGATTTCACTTTGAAGAAGCAATGCAGGCTAGTTCTTTTCCTAACCTTAATTAATATGACTGAAAATTCTTATAAGGTTTTTTAAAGTTCTGATGGTCTAGTAACATAATAATGCAGTTACTGATTACACTGTTACCAAATTTACCTTGTCTGCAATTTTACAGCAGCAGTCCATCCACAAGAAATCTTGAATTAAATCGTCATCTACAACAAAAGATAGCTATGACTTGTCTTTTAAAAACAGAATGTTTCCTTTTGAAGAATTAACTTCTAGATAGAGGATTATAAATGATGCTTAGAAAGCAAACAAAAATGGCTGGACCAGTGTTGCCTAAAATGTAGTCTGCATTTCTTTGGTATATTTACCATTGTAAGCACTGTACAAAAAGCTACTGCTTTACTTTGGGTTTCCCATCTGATTTGCTCAGACTGGAGCGGAAGTGTTAGAAGTGTTTGGTTTCTTGACTATCCCAATAGCTCTTTGAGAAAGATGTCTTCGGCAACTCTAGAATAGCTCTTTATTACTTTCCAAAATCAATCTTTACTGGTGGAAATGGAATCTGATAAAAGATAACTCAGTCTTTAGTAAATAATGACTTAATGAATATTACTTGTTTTCTAAATATATTTTACTCTTTCTACTACTTTCTCCTGTTAGATCCCAGGGTATTTTTAGTTTTGAATTCTTCTTTTCATCTCCTATTTATCTCTGTCCAATTATCTATTGTCCAAATATCAATGAAAATGTCTAAATAAAGAAGATTCATAATTAGCTATTTATAATTAACACTTAATTTTGGAAAAACAGTATTATGACAAAAGATCCACAAAAATACTTTTAAAAATATGCAAAAAGTAGGTCAAAAACACTTATTCAATTTTAAAAGGCTAAAATATATAATATTATAATATGAGTAGTTGTCAGAATATACTGAGAAAATCTGCTTTTTCCCATTCCCCCCTTCATTTTAAGTTAAATAACAAAACATAACTTCTTTATACTAATTTTTACATCCTAGAAATATCAATATAATCAAATATACAGAAAGTTCCAAGAATAAGTACTCATTTTCTTAGACTAATTAATTTCTGCCTTAATTCCATTTTTTTTAAAGTAAACTCTATGCCCAATATGGGGCTCTAACTCACAACCCCAAGATCAAGAGTCAGTTGCGTGCTCTACTGACTGAGCCAGCCAGGCACCCAACTATTTCTTAAATTACTTATGGTAGAGCCAGGTATTTTCTCTTACTTCTCATGATCAGTTACGAATAATAAAAACGTTTGTGGGTAATAGTTTTGCACTAGTCTTAAAGAGAAAGGGAAACTTAGATTAACAGCATTCTAGATCTTGACAGGGAACATCCTGGTAGTTCAACATTTTTCTACTTACACTACTTATATTTTTTCTTCATCTCATCTTCTTTTTTGCTTTTCTATAAATCTTAACCAGCTTGCCCTCCTTTTTTCTCCCTCCCTCTCTTTCTTTCTTAAGATTTTTGTCTTTTGAGTAGGGCAAACACTCTTGTCCCCAACTCTCTTATACACTTCTGCCTGTCACCTGGATCTAACAGACTATGGTATCTACTTGACTTGATTCATTCCTACAGATATTTACCAGATTCATCTATCCTACTCTTTAATCTGTCTACCTTACTACCTTACCTTAAAAAAAATCTTCCCTTTCTTGGCTAATAGAATATAAAGAAGTTTCTTTTTTAAGAACTCTGTCAGCAAAGTAGCACTGTCTTGTGATCTGAATAAATTTAAACCCAATTTCATTATATGAGCATGATGATAAAGCATAATTTTTAACAATATTCCCCCTATGTGAAGTGCCTGGCTGGCTCAGTTGGAAGAGCATGCAACTCTTGATCTCAGGGTATGAGTTCGAGCCCCACGTTGGGTGAGGAAATTACTTAAATAAAAATAAAATATTAAAAAAATATATTCCCCATATGTAATACTGAAACTTATCGAGGTTGACCAATCTTCCCACTTTGCTCAGTTTTAGCACTGAAAATCTTGGGAAACACCTCAGGCCTAGTCAAACTGGGTCAATTGGCTCATCTGAGACTTTATGTAGTTATTTTACTTAGGTCACCCAAAACTCATGATATGAACTTGAATTGCCCAGAATTCACATTTGACACTTGGACTTAAGTAGTCAGAAGCTAGATGAGTCTAAACTTCTAAACCAAAAGCAATCCAAAATAAAAAACCTAACATTAAAACAAAAACAAATTTTCTGAGACAGAAAATCTGACATAGAAAATAACAACATCCTCTTTATTATAAAAACAATAAAGTAGATCTTTAGATTCTCTCATTTTTAAGTATTTTACAATTATCGCTATTAAAATATTTTAAACCTACCAAATAATTTAAAGAAAGCAGTCATTTCCTGACGCTGTATAACTAGACAGGGTCCTTTGGGGCGTTTAGACTTGTTGCTATTATGTGCATTTTTTTCAGATGCTGGCCAATTATCTTTAAAAATAGGACGCTTCAGATTAATGGGTTTTTTAGGCTGATGTGATCTATTTGACCCTGATTTTACATGAACAGTGACAGTAGGTGGTGTCTCACAACACAGCTGATTATGTCTCATTTTGGTTTCCCAAGATTCCTGTAAAAATAAAACGTATAATTATTTACCACACTCGTGTTCATTTCTATATAAAAACAACTAATCAGATGACATTGCCAGATGCATTCACATAAAATGTTACTGAACTTGCTACTAAAATGTTATTTGTGATAGTGACCCACATAAGAAATTGCTTTTAGAATTCAGTGCTAGGAAATGTTATGCTTTCTTTGGGTAACTGATATACATTCTCTTCCCAATAATAAGATCCTGTATACCATTTTGCTTTGATGACTAGGGATCCCAAAACCAAATTTGAAAGTTAATTATAGGAACTATGCTGAGTCTATAATCTATTTGTGGTATTTTTTCCTAGTATTTTTAAATTCTGCTTCTATTGACATAATTTTGTCATATGGTTATTATATGCCACTTCAAATTTTTTATAGAACAAGGCAAACTATTTCCAGAACTAAATGATTATTATACCAAGTCTTATACTGAAAACAGTCCCCCCCACACACACAAAATATTTTCTTACTGGTTAATTCCTTGATATGTTACACAATTCACTTACTCAACAAGGATTTACTGAAAAGTTAAAAACATTTCTAGCAAAGAAATGTAGGGTATATGGGCTTGGAGGGAGTCTCATAAATTTTTCACTCTAATTTTTAATTATTTGAGTGACTGATTATAAGTGTACATGAATGTACAGTGTTATAATCCAATAAAATTAGAAACAAAGTTAATTCATCAATATTTAACAATATGCATAATCACTACCATGTTTGGTGGTAATCAGTTCACATAATTACTACAGTTAGTATTACTTTTGTGGTCAAAGTATTTATAGGATAGGAAATGGAGGTAAGCATAGGCAAAGCAGGAAACTACTCTAAGACCCTAATGAGAACCTCTAAATCCATGACTCACAGTGACCCAGGCGGCCATGCCTCCCTTGGTGTTCAAGGAGTTAGGTACAGATTCTCCTTCCTGACTCACAGAAACTTCCCTGCTGAAGGAAGGAATGGAAAGTAAGATTGGATATAGTAGGGCTAGATCAGCAATGTCCAATATAATGTGAGTCACATATGTAGTTTTATATTTTTAAAGCTGCATTACAGAAGTACAAATAAGAAAATGACCTGAATTTTAGTAATATATTTTATGTAATCTAGTATATCTACAATATCATTTTAACATGTAATCAATATAAAAATGAGATATTTTACATACTTTATTTTTCAAACTAAGTCTTTGAAATCTGGTGTGTATTTACACTTATAGTATATCTCAATTCAGCTGCTAAATTTCCAACAGTTAGAGTGAAATGTAGTCCTACCAAAACAATAGTGTGTAAGTAAAAAATATTTTACATTCCTTCAGTACTTAAAGTAAATAAAAGTAAAAACTCTTCAGTTGCACCATCCACATTTTAACTGCTCAAGAGCCACATATAGCTAGTAGCTACATATTAGACAGCAGAGGGCTAGATAATGAAGAACTAGGCAGAGGAAATTATATTCAATTGATTCTATAATTGCTCCTTCTCCCTGTTTCACTTTCCTCCCCTCACCTCATCTTTCTTCTTAGATCCTAAGGTCCAACCAAATTGAAAGCAATTACGGAGTTGGGGTTGGGGGTGCTACAAACTCCAAAGAAAAAGGAATGGGTGATAAATTGAACCTTGAGACTTGCATAAGAACTTTCTGCTCTTTCCTACCCACCTCATCTGGGAGACAGCTGGAGGTCTCATCAGCATCTTTTTTTAAGTAAGAGGAGCCTTACAACTAGATGGAAAAAATTAGGCTTTTCAAACTGGGGTGAAGGGGCTAGGCAGGCTTGGGGGTGGAATGTACCAGAATATAGAATAACTATGGCATATCTCCCAGGAGGTAAGTTTTACTCAGTGTTAAGTAAATAACTTAAAATAGTGTTGTTATATTAGGACAACCATGGATATATTGTGAAAGAGAATGCAAATACTGTCAACTGAATAAATATGTTCACAGTATAGCTTTATACTATTCCACTAAACCCTTATGTTTGTGTTGGGATACTTCAAATAAAATTTGAGGAAATAGAGAAAGAACTGTGTGAAATTCCCCAAATAGAGATTCACTGAAGTTAATCAGCAAATACTGGCAGGAAAGTTATGGAGGAGCCTAAGGAGAGAAGCTATCAATGGTACATTATTGGTCAAATTCCACCTTGAGATAGTTTTAAATTTTGCTCTTTATTTAGAAATACTGAGAGAATAGAGTTCTCATGGCAAGCAAGAGGAAAAGAATGCAAGGCAAATAAAAATATGAGCCATTTCGGGGGGCATCTGGGTGGCTGTCAGTTAAGTGTCTGCCTTTGACTCAGGTCATGATCCCAGGGTCCTGGGATCAGGCTGTGTCAGGCTCCTTGCTCAGCGGGGAGCCTGCTTCTCCCTCTCCCTCTGTAACCCCCCCCCCCAACTTGTGCTCTTTCTCATGTGCTCTCTCAAATAAATAAATAAAATCTTTTTTAAAAATATGAGCCATTTCAGAAAAAGGTAAGAGACAGGAAGAAGGGGGAGCTAGGAGAAACTATGCTCATATGGCAAAACCATTTAATGAGTTTTTACACAGACTCCACCAACATGAAAAAAAATCATACCAGAATTCACACTTGAATAGGATGTCTGGGATTTTTTTTTTTTAATAGACCACAGCTAATCTATAAGCAACTGAAATAATTTTTCTCTGGGGGTAATATAAAGAGTGTTAGGGGTGGTGGTTCACAGAATCATACAATAGAAGTAGGATTTGGGGGTAATATAAAGAGTGTTAGGAGTGGTGGTTCACAGAATCATACAATAGAAGTAGTATTTGGGGACTGGTGTGCCTATATGAAAAACCTAATAGCAATATCCAAAGGCAATTCAGGGCAGTCAGGGAAACCTTAACTTCTCTATAATTACAGTCTCACACTAAGCACTTAATATGTGCCAGACAATGTGCTAAAAGTTTTACATGAATTTTCTCACTTAATCCTCAGAACGTTTCTATAAAATGGGCATTATTTTATCCTTATTTTCTAGATGAGAAATTTGAGGCTTAGGGAAGAAGAAATTTGCCCACGGACACATAATTAGTGAGTGATAAAGCTAGGACTTTAATCTGGGACTGTTTGACACCAAAGTCCCATATACTTTAACCACTAAAACGCTGTTATAAAAATTAAATGAAGTCATGTGTAAAACCCTTGACACATGGTAAGTAATATTTTACTCACTGTCATCTTTCTTTTTTAAGATTTTATTTATTTATTTGAGGGAGAGAATGAGAGAGAGAGAGCATGCACAAGAGGGGGGAGCAGGAGAGGTAGAAGCAGACTCCCCTCTGAGCAGGGAGCCCAATGCGGGACTCGATCCCAGGACTCGATCCCAGGACTCCAGGATCATGACCTGAGCCGAAGGCAGACACTTAACCAACTGAGCCACCCAGGCGCCCTTACTCACTGTCATCTTGCCAGGAAAACAAAGCCAGCTTATGAGCTTTCGCTTTATAAAAATTTAAGTCTACCATTTGCATTGTAAATGTGCACATTACACTGTGACTTAGTGGTTAAATAAGCCATTGCTTTAGGGAAGAAAGATGGGCTTATCACCTTTTTGCTAAAATAAAATAATTCTTAAAAATAATCCTTATTGAGGGGCGCCTGGGTGGCTCAGATGGTTAAGCATCTGCCTTAGGCTCAGGTCATGATCCCAGGGTCCTGGGATCGAGCCCCACATCGGGCTCCCTGCTCAGTGGGGAAGCCTGCTTCTCCCTCTGCTTCTCTCTCTCTCTCTGTCTCTCATGAATAAATGAATAAAATCTTAAAAAAAATAATAATCCTTATTGAAATGACTATAACATTTTTCTTTATCATAACCACAAAATTTAAATTGTTAAGAAACAATACAGCAAATTGAGGAAAAATATTCTGGCAAAATTGCTGGAAGCTTTGCTGGGGCTATTATCAAATCTCCATTATTTTGATGTTTTAAGTATTTTTTCTAATTTAATTTATCCTCTAATGGTTACAGAATACTTTTAGACTCAGCCGAGTGCTAGGTGCTACAGTACTAGTAAAATTACACAGCATAGCTGTTTCAATAAGAATTTCATATCTGATAAGAAATCCAACCCATTAGTGAATAAACCAAGACCCTTCCATGAAGTGGTGGGAATAAATGGAAACTAGATTAAATAGAATTATAGGAGTGTTTACAAAAGGAGTGTTACAAAAGGAAGTGCAGGAGGTGTGAACATACGCCCTGCCCTCCTTTTTCTAAATGTGGCAATCATAAGAAGGAAGAAAATGAACAGCAGCTGGAAGGGACAATAGTCAAAGGAGAATTTGTTTTTCTTTTTAAAGACAGGATTCTTAAGTTTGCCTGAAGGCAGAAAGGAAGGAGGAGCCAGTTGAGAGTGTATGTTAAAATACGGGAGAACAGACCCTTATTAAGACCTGATTCTGTCTAGCTATGTTGACCTTAGGCTCTTCAACTCCTGGGAACACCCATTTCCTCACTTATGGTATTAAGATAATAGAAACACCGGTTTTCTTAGAACTTGGTACATATTAGTATCCAATAAAAATTATTAGATATTGTTAATAATACATATTTAGTAGGGTTAATGAGCAAAGGAACTGTACGCATAATGCCTAGCACAGTGCTGAATCCTTCACAAAAACTCGAAATACAGCAGCACTATTACTGTATCATTTTTTACAGGTAAGGGTATCTTTCAAGGAAAGAAGAGTCAGAATATGACAGACAGCCACATTTCATCTCCACTAATAAATATAATTTAAATGTTAAACTTTTATTGGTAACAGAAATCATAGGTATTTTAAAATGCGCTTTTGCTAGAGAATAAAATTTGTTAACAGGCAGGATCTCAATTTTAACATAGCATGGGTTTTTCGGTCTTTAAGTGTTCAATTACTTCACAAGTTTCTTTTCTAAAAATTGAAGCTAGCTGGCCTGCAGCCGTGCGGGACATGTAAGGAAAGGGCACCGGGAAATTGTGGGAGAAGAGCTCAGGGCAGAGCACTGCGATGCAGCAGCTCAGATCCGCGACTCTGGTGCCGTCGCGCCTGGGGAAGACGACGTGATGAAGGGGACCCAAGGAGAAGGGGCCCCAAGGAGAAGGGGCGGACTCACTCAAAATACCACTGGCCCACCCGGAGGATAACGGCGGGCCGGGGCCGTCCCCTCCCCCTAACCCCCCCAACCGCCCCCCTCCCCGGCCTCTCCGCCGGCCGGCGCGCGAGGGGAGCCCGCCAGCGACAAGCCGTCCAGGCCCGCGGCGGGAGGCCGCCGCCCGGCACGTGGCAGCGCGTCGTCCCTCCGTGGCCCCTGGTCCGCAGCCCGCCCCGCGGGCTAAGGCGCGAGGGCGCCGCGCCCACGAAGCCCCCACAGAGCGACGGAGGGGGCTGCGCAGGCTCGCGAACACCACCGCGCTTCGCCGCTTCCCCCCGCCGCCCGACTCCGACTTCGACAACTCCCGCCCCTCTCCCGAGCCCCGGCCCCGGACGCTGGGAGGGCTTGCTCCCGTCGCGGCGAGGGAGCCACTCACGGGCGGAAGCGTGTGGGAAAGGGGCCGTGACGCCGCCCCATCCTCACACACGGTGGGCGGCGGGGCCCGCTGCGAGAGGGATGGAAGGACCAGGCGCAGCTGCAACTGGAGGGTGGCCGGCGAGGCCCGAAGCCGGGGCGCGAACGGAAGATACCTGCGAAAACCTGGGTCTGGGGAGCCGCCCCCCGGACGCTCCGAGGCCTCAGGCGGTTGCTCACCACTCCCTCCACAGCTGCACTACCCGCTCAAGAGACCTCCCGCCAACTGGGAGCGAGGCTCGCGCGGGCCAATCAGCGCACAGAACCACCGCCGGGGGCGGGGCCTGACCGAGGTTGCGCGCGCCGCGACCCCAGTTCCAGCTTGAGCGCTCCAATCCTCCCCCCCGCGCCCGCTGCGTGCGGAACTTCAGTGGGCTTGCGGACCCTCCGGGCCGGGTCCTGGCAGAACGCCACCACCCTCCCAGATCTCTTCTGGCCTCCTAATTTAGCCCCTTCCCCGTGGACGCTTATCAAAGCCAGGCTTGTATTCGAGCCTTTACCTTCCCTCCGGTTAGATGGAGAGGCCCTGCGGGGCTGGGACTTCAGGTCTTCCCTAACTCACTTCTACTTCACAGCACCAGCGCCTTGCACACACGCACTAGCAGATACTTGATAAAGACAGGCGTCAATAGTAGGAGGACAAAGAATCAGAAGTGAACTTTGCCGCAGCAATTGTAATGCCCACAGTTACTGCTATGTTAAATAACTAAACAGAGGAAGAGACCACTTAAACTAAAAAAGAAAGGTGTGACTACCGTGGCAGAGGTGATGTTACACTATTCCGTTAAATCTGTTCTAAGCTGTAAATTCTTCTACAGGAAACTTTTCATTTTGGTCTCATTGTAGCCCTTGGCCAGGTGCCTGGGATGTAATTGATGCTTAGTAAACGCTTGTTCTCATTCTACTTTCTAAATATATCTCCCCACTATTACCCATTGATTCTTTACTCCAGGCTTACATACTTTTCTCAGAGCAGGTCTTAAACTTTCTTCTTTGAGCTGGCATATAATGTGCTCTTTCTTTTTCACCTTCATTTAAATTTTCTATCTGATATCCATCCTTTAAGACCCAATTTAAGTCATCAGCCCATCATCTGAGTACTTAGTAAGTACAAGACTGTGCCATTCTTGAATTCCTGCAGCACTTTCAGAAGTTGTGATTTTTGTAATCTTATTAATCAGCTTTTTGATAAAATTATTTTATTATGTGTACGTATAGATACAATTTTACATAAATGGCATTGCATACTTACTTTAAAAAATGGAATGTTTGAGGGACGCCTGGGTGGCTCAGTCGGTTGAGCATCTGCCTTCGGCTCGGGTTATGATCCCGGGATCCTGGGATCGAGTCCAGTGTCAGGCTCCTTGCTCAGCAGGAAGCCTGCTTCTCCCTCTGCCTGCCACTCCCCCTACTTGTGCTTACTCTAGCTCTCTGACAAATAAATAAAAAAATAAAATCTTAAAAAAAATGGAATGTTTGATATGTACAAAAGAATATATATAGTAACATATATGCAGGCAGCAGAGCATAATAAAACAAAAACTCGAGAAGCCACTACCTACCAAAAAAGGATGAATCTAACACCCAAGAAATAGAACATAAACAATACTGATGAGATCCTGTATGTTTCTCCTCCTCCCCTTACTTTCCTTGAAGAGGTGACTTTGGTGTTTCCCATTCCCTTAAGATTTACTGTACCTTTAAACACAGATTTTGGGGCGCCTGGGTGGCTCAGTCAAGTGTCTGCCTTCAGCTCAGGTCATGATCCCAGGGTCCTGAGATCGAGTCCCACATCAGGCTCCCTCCTTGAGGGGAAGCCTGCTTCTCCCTCTCCCACTCCTGCTGCTTGTATTCCTGCTCTCCCTCGCTCTCTTTGTCAAATAAAATCTTTAAAAATAAATATACAGATTTTGTTTGTAAATTTAATACTCTGTATTCTTCATAGTTTGAGATTTTAACATGCTGATACAGAACATTGTAAATCATTTTTATTGTTGTATAGAATTCTATTCTATATATATACTGTAATTATCACCATGCTCCTGTCAATGGCCATTTGGGTCATTTTTTGCTACTCTGAAAGCTATGAGCCTTCTTGTTACACAGACTTGGTTATCAGTGGCTGTGCTTCTGTAAGACTATATTGGTTAGTTATAGCTGGCACAGATTAGTTGCGTGGTCTGATCGGTTGGTGCCCATGTTTCAAATATTCAACTACTACTGCTTGTATATGCCCCATGGTGCACGGGTGTAGTTTTCCTATAAATGCTTTAAAGTGAAAATGATGGGTTTTAGGGTATGCAAAAATGAAATGCTAATCTCATTTCCCAGGTAGCTGTACACATTTTATTATTTTAAGTAATCTATATGCCCAATGTAAGGCTCAAACTCCTGACCCTGAGATCAAGAGTCATACGCTCTACCAACTGACCCAGCAGGAGCCCCTCGTTGTACCAATTTTAAGAGCTCCCATTAGTCTACACTTTGCCAACTTTGTATTTTCAGCCTTTTTGTGACTAGATTATCTTTTATTAAAGTATGTCATAGAGAACACCTTTGGATTTTTTTTTCAGCACCCTTTTTTTTTGGAAATATCCTACTCAACCTCCCAAACCACTTGGGTGCAAGGATAGCAGCTATATTCATACAATATAATTTCTCTTCACTTGTTGGGAGTCATAAAGGCCTTTCATCCAAGCTGGGCCAAATTCTCTTCCTGGAATTTTGCACTAGGACCCAGAATTCAGTGTGGCTGTCTACTCTTTTATATTGGAAGCAACAAAAACTCCTGAGAAGTATCAGGATGGAACGATAATCAAACAAAAGCATTGCATTAAATTTCTCTCTAGAATGCTTTTCACTGTACCTCGTTTTTTTGTTCCTTACTGAAAATGTTTTCCCATACTTGCTTCTGCCTATGACATAATCCTTATTTGTTAAATTGAGGCAACAGCTTCTCCACTTTGAAGTTTAGATTCCTAACTTTTTTAAGTGTTCATAAATACTAGGTGACTTTTGAAAGACAAAATGTTACACTATACCACTTTTCTAAAAATGTTTCAAGTAGTTCACAACAAAGGTGACTTTAAGGTCAATTAAACAGAGAACCTAGACTACAGAAAGGGGGAGGGGCAAGAAAGGAACCATAAAGATCTTGGCAAGTTTGATTGTGAACAAGAGGTAATTTCCCCAATATGCCTGTCAGGTGCTAGCTGGGAAATGTTGCTTCAAGTAACTAGACACAACTCATATTTTTAAAATTATTATTATTTTTGAGAGAGAGAGCATGCGAGTTGTGAGGAGGGGAAGAAGGTGAGGGAGAGAGAATCTTAAGCAGGCTCCATGTTCAGTGCAGAGCCCACATGGGGCTCAATCTCACAATCTCATGATCACTCAGATCATGACCTGAGCTGAAATCAAATTGGACACCCAACCAACTGAACCACCCAGGCGCCCCACAACTTCTCATATTTACCAATATTTTACCAAATGAAGATTATAGTTTTGACAATACACTGAGGATAAATGAAAATTGGAACTGTATTTTTTTGGGCTATTTTCTCCAAAAGGTCATGTCAAAATAGTAAGTTTTGAAACTCACTTGCATTCATTAAAAAAAAAACATCTGCATGCCTACTATATGCCAGGCAGCACTCTAGAAGCTAGAGATACACCAGTGGGGGGGCAAAAAAAAGACAAAAATCTTTGCCTATAGGAGCTTACATTCTAGTCACAAATAAACTGAGAAGCCCAAAGGCTTCTAAGGGCCAAATACAACAAAGTCTTGAAGGAATGCCCAACATACTAATCAATCTGTACAGTGAATAATTGATTTTCTTTAGAAAATGGAATAGGCCACAGTTTGTGTTAGTCTGTCAACGAGCACACCCAAAGAGGTTAGGGAGCTCAGCTGATGAAAGATTTAGGTACCTCATTCAAAACAGGTGTTACAGTACAGTAACACAAAGCTTTTTAACCTAGATCTGGGATATTATCAGATTAACCTCAATGGAGTTACGAGGCCCCAACCGGACATGGACTACAAAACCTGAGGCAATTATTCTGGGAGATAGGGACTTGGTTTTTTTTTAAGATTTTATCTATTTGACAGAGAGATAGGAGAGCACAAGTAGGCAGAGCGGCAGGCAGAGGGAGAGGGAGAAGCAGGCTCCCCGCTGAGCAGGAAGCCCGATGTGGGACTCGATCCCAGTACTCTGGGATCATGACCAGAGCCGAAGGCAGACACTTAACTAAGCCACCCAGGTACCCTGGGACTTGTTTTTAAAATTCCTTTCTTTAGTTAGATACAACAGTTACATGTTGAAAGTTGGGTACAGGGCTTCACACATTTCTTCTGAGGTTAATAAAGTAGGTTATTAATTTTAATTTGGTAAATTGAGTAGTTTCATGAGTTCTACCAAAAAATGATTTCTCAAGTGACTCCACCCCTCACACCTGAGAGCTAGAGACCTGAATGAGAAAGTAAATTACAGTGACAAAGTTTATAAGTCAAACAATGTAGAAGGTGGTGGCTGAGGAAGTAAGTTTTAACTTTTATAATTTTCTAATTATGGAATTGTTTAGAAATTCTGGAATTCAAATGTACAGGTAAAATCCAATTTTAACAGATCAAAATTATTACACTAAATCTAAATTTCACTTTTGTTGAACAAAGTTTAAAGAGAATAAAGATAATAAAGCTCTATGTGTGTACTTACATGGAATCAGTTTATGCCTTATGTAACTCCTGTTCATTTCACAAGGTATGCTGTCACTTTAAAATCCCTTTAACCACTTCTTAGGTGTTTAAGGAAATTATAAAACACTGAAAACTATTAGCAAAAAAGGACATAGTATTTCTAACTGGATGCCACTGGTATAGTCAGGCTATTTAGTGTCTTCTCAGGCACAGCTTTGATTCAGGGATGGATCATAAGGAAATGAGGAGGTGGATTAGGTCAATGTACATAGAGCAGAGCAAACCTGACCAGTTTTCTTCTCTAAACACATTTTTAGTATATAGATGTGAAAGAAAGTAACTGTTGTTTTGGTTCAAGAGTTATGGTTGCCAAGGAGACAAAGGAATGAACATACCTGAACTTATAAATGAAGATACTATTTCAGTTCTTTGGCTCAATGAATACACTTTTATGTTCTTAAGGGACACATCTCAAGATGTTCCTGGCTTTCCCTCAGATGAATTTTTTTTGAAAGGCATATATATCCCTTGAACACTCTTAACACTTCCAATTAACTAACCATGTTTTAAAGCTTTAAATTCTTCTTGCTGGTATTGACTCAACATTTTGCACAAACCAGTCTTGACGATCATGATTAAATTTGTCCCTAGGCAAAATTAAAATGACGAATGTTAAAGTTTCAAACACAAGGGGTAGCACACATTGTAGTTGATTTTTTCCATTTAGGAACTAACAAAAATGTAACCTAATAATCTGTGATCCCTCACATCAGCATGTTTAATTTTAAAAGCCATGACATCTGGATTAAAGATAAATTTGAATACAGAAATTAAAAATCAGAGAGGAAGAATGATATAAATTAGTGACACTAGAATCACAGGATATTTTTCTCCTAAGAAATGAAGTTTTATTTATTTGAAGTAGCAGTGTTATCAACTAAGTAATATTTGTAACACATTATATGAAACTTTTAAAGTGGTTTTAAGACTGCCTGAGTAATATTTATTATATTATTTTTAAAGATTTTATTTATTCATTTGAGACACAGAGAGAGAGAGAGAGAGCATGAGCATGGGGAGAGGCAGAGGGAGAGGGAGAAGCAGGCTTCCCGCTGAGCCAGGAGCCTGATGTGGGGCTCGATCCCAGGAACCCAGGATCAGGACCCGAGCCAAAGGCAGACGCTTAACCATCTGAGCCACCCAGGTGCCTCTATTATTATTTTTTAGTAATCTCTATACCCAACGTGGGGCTCAAACTCACAACCTTGAAGATCGAGAGTCATAATGCTCCTCCAACTGAGCCAGCCAGGAGCCCTGTGGCTTGAATAATTTTTAAACATAAATTTCTATCCTTTAAATTTAGTGACCAATATTAATATGCTTAGTGACTATTTTTTCATATTCAATACTGACCTGGATGAATTATTATAAAGACACAGTAAGTCACTGGGTGTTATATGCAAACAATGAATCATGGAACACTACATCAAAAACTAATGATGTAATGCATGGTGATTAACATAATAAAAAAAAACAAACCACAGTAAGTCAAATCCAAATTAATATGTCTTGACAACACTGAGATTAATAAAAGGCTGCCCTGTCTCCTGCCAAAGATTTATTTTTCTAGATCTGCTTCACTATGACTACAAGAGCACATCTAAAATTCTATTAGAAACTGCTCAACTTACACTCCAATTAGGAAGATATTTAAATCACATTACATAAAAGCCTGTGTAACCTAACCTAATACATCATATGTAGTATATGAACACCTCCAGAAAAGAATCAACTCAATATATGTCAAAGATGTTAAAATCTGTTTGAACAGAATGTGTGCTTAAATGTCTCATTATAAAGGGGGGGGAAAAAAGGAATAAAATGACCAGGCAGGCTTCATATCAATTAGACAACTTTTACTAAATGAGAAAACTACATTTAAAATGTGCTTTAAAACAAAATGGAATTAGAAAAAAAGACATATGCATTTGAAAGAACTTTGCACTGTGCTGAAAATCAAATCTCTTGCAGTAATACAATACGCCAATTCATAAAATGTAAGTTAACAGAATTCTCAATTGAACATTTTCAAAGACAATATTAAGGTCAAGAATTTCACATCAATGGTAGCACATACAGAAGAAGGGCATTATAAATATGATGTCCATCCCTATGAAGCTTACAAATTTGACAATACTCAATAAAAGCTTTTAGAATCACATCCAAAAGGGTCGCATCCAAAGAATCACAAATCTGTGTCCTGTTAAGTTCTCCTTCTAAAATCTTTATGTTGACTTTTCTACTCCTTGTCATTTGTTAATACTAACCCTTTAAAAAAAGAGAACAGGAAAAGAAATGCTGCAATAAACCCTTGATCATGTACAGAAATTATTGCTACTATAGTTCACTACAAAGCATGTCTATACAATATTGTATGAACTTTGATCATGAAAAATCAGAATAAAAATCTTTAGTGACATAAGCCTTACAATCGTATACAACATTCACATGGCAATATTAGACAGTTAAGCACCCAATAACCATAGTTGACAAAATGTCCCACTGACCAGCATTCATTTAAATACATCCTTCGTACAGAGGGAGGAAAAAACAGATAGTGTCAGCTTTCCAAGGCTTGTCAAAAAAGGATTCTCATGTTCTGTGGATCTAAAAACAAATAGCAACAAGAACAACAACAAAAAACCCAAAAAAAAAAAAAAAAAAACCAAACCCCCCCCCCCCCCCCCAAAAAAAACCAAAACCAATGCAGGTGAGGGTGTTACCAGAAAGTTAAGCATGCCAAAAGGTGTTTCGTGCGAATTAAAACCTAAAGCCAAGGTACCACATAATCACATTACCAACTAGTTGGGTAACACTATATGAGCCTTATCTTAAAGTTAAATGAAATGCTACTGCACAATAGAGCATCAATAAGTTAAAAATTAGAGTGCACAAATCCAAATCAGTGGCAATTTCTGTATAAAGCAAAATATTCACTATCAGCTGTAAAGTTTGCCCAGTCAAACTGTTTGATTCAATCACTGGATTGGATAGTTTGCCTATTTTTTAAAAAATATCAATCTCTAAAATTCCTTTTTACTGTAATAAGGCGTAAGTTTTCTTAGTAAGATCAAACAGGTACATAAGTAAATAAGCAAGGGAAAATGATAGTTGGTGAATGTCTTTAAAGCTCTTCCCACATTTCACTTGTAAAAATGTTCAGGGAAAAAAAATTTAAAATATTTGCCATTATTCTAGCAAAAACAGAACAAAACAAAACAAAACAAGCCCAAAATAATTAAACAACCAAGCAACACTAAAACCACATTACACAGATGGATCATCATGCTTTCATCTGGTTTAACTATCACATCTAGTTTAACTGGGATGCTTCTCAACTTTAAAAACTGTGATACGTGAAGATGTAACTTTAATGGGTAATTTTGAATTTGGATTTAACTTTGCTGAATATTATAACAGAGTATACTTATTACAATACAGTGTAGCACATCTTTCTATTAGAAAAAATTTAAGATCCTTTACCCGTCTCCTTAAGTTAAAGGTGTGACATCATAAAGGGTGTCAAATGGCTGGATGGTTTTACAGTGCACACTTATATATTATGAAGTATGTCCTTAACAAATCTGATGGATTCTTTACAGAATTCCTTTCTTCACCTTTTCTTCGGTGGATTAGCTGTTCGAGGTGGAGTGACAGGACGTCCTGAATTCAGTCCACCATACTGGTACTTAGCTTTCTTTTCAGATGGTTTCAATATCTTAAAGTAAATAATTTATTAACAGTGTTATTCTTTCAAGTGCAATAAGTTAAGGAAAACTGTTATAAAAATGGACTTTTCAAGAAATAACAAATTGTAAATAAAGTATTTACATAATTACACAAATTGCAATAAAAATATAGAAAAAACCAGAAAAGTTTCATGAACATTTCTCACATTTAAAGTGTGCATAGATAACTAAATATCTGAATATTGCTATTATTTGTCATTCCATTAATAATTTAATAACAAAAGCTCAAGCACACAAATCCTATCAACTACCCAATCCTTCACGTAAAAAAAAAAAAATTTTTTTTACTTTAATTACTTTATTTTGAGAGAGAGAAAGAGAAGGTGTGCACATGGGGGAGTTGGCGGAGTGGGTAAAGGGAGAGACTCAAGCAGGCTCCACTCCCAGCGTATCACCATGGAGCCAATGCAGGGCTCAATCTCATGACCCTGAGATCATGAACTGAGGCAAAATCAAGAGTCGGATACTTAAACAACTGAGCCACCCAGGCACCTCAAGTGGAAAAAAAAAGAAAGAAAAGAAAAAGAGAAAGAAGTGAATTACCATATCTCTATGGTGGGCAAAGAACACTTAGTTTATGAGTCAAAGATCGAGTTGGCTACACACATGAAAAAATGCTCATCATCAGGGAAATACAAATCAAAACTACACTGTATCATCTCACACCTGTCAGAACGGCTAAATTTAACACAGGAAACAACAGATGTTGGCGAGGATGTGGAGAAAGGGGATCCCTCTTACACTGCTGGTGGAATGCAAACTGGTGCAGCGACTCTGGAGGTTCCTCAAAAGGTTAAAAATAGAACTACTCTACAATTCAGCAACTGCACTACTAAATATTTACCCAAAGGATACAAAGAAATACTGATTCAAAGGGATACATGCATCCTGATATTTACAGCAGCATTATCAACAATAGCCAAATTATGGAAAGAGACAAATGTCCATCGACTGAGGAATGGATAAGGATGTGGTACAGATCTACAGTGGAGTATTAGCCACAGAAAAGAATGAAATCTTGCCGTTGCAAAGGCATGGAACTACAGTGCATTATGCCAAGCAAAATAAGTCAGTCTGAGAAAGACCAATACCGTATGACAGAACAGAGGAACACAAGGGCAAGAAAAACAAAAGGGAGACAAGCAAACCATAAACCATAAAATAGACTCTTAATTATAGAGAACAAACTGAGGGTTGACTGGGGGAGGTTTGCAGGGGGATGGGTTAACTGGGTGATGGGGATAAGGAGGGCACTTGCTGTGATGAGCACTGGGTGTTGTATGTAAGTGATGAGTCACTAAATTCTACTCCTGAAACTAGTATCATGCTATATGTTAATGGACCCTACCACTATTTATTTAGACGGTAATTAGTCACAAACTCTTTAATCTTACTTTATGTGTAGATCTTAAAAAATATATATTTATGTATTTTACATATCATAAAGTCCAATGTACAAGTCAATGATTTTTAAAATACAGAGCTGTATGACCACTGCTATAATCTAATTTTAGAGTTTTTATCACCCCAAAAGAAATCCTGCTCCCATAAGCAATCACTCCACATTTCCATTCTCTACTACCCGAGTAACTCCCTTCAACTCCAAGGAAACACTAATCTTTCTCTATTGATTTGTCTTTTCTGGTTATTTCACATAAATGAAGTCATACAGTATGTGGTCTTTTGTGACTGGCTCCTCTCACGGAGATGTTTTTGAGGTTCATTCATGTTGTAGCATGTATCAGTACTTCATTACTTTTAACTGTCAAACAATATGTCATTTAATGGATATTCCACATTTTGTTTTCATTCTTTAGGTCTCCACATTTTGGCAATTATAAATAATGCTCCTATGAATATGCATATACTTGTATTTGAGTACCTCCCTTCAATTCTTTTGGGTATACCTATGGGTAGAATTGCTGGGCCATATAGAAACTCTATGTTTAACTTTTTGAGGAACTGCCAGAGTTTCCAAAAGCAGTTGCACCATTTTACATTCCCACCATCAATGTATGAAGATTCCAACTTCTCCACATCCTCACCAACACTTGTTATTGTCTGACTTTTTTATTGTATTTATTCTAGTGGGTGTAAATAAACCTTTAACCTACATTATAGACAGAAAATTTCAGTATTTACACAAAAAATTGTGTAGAAAAGATATATAAAGCATTTCTTAGAACTATTCAAAGTGTCCTAGTGTCTCAGTGAAAAAGAAATTAATCCAATTCCACTATGCTAAATGTTGAAGGATAAGGTCTAGTTCCTATGCTTAAATTATAAATAAGAAGTCACATATTTACCATTCAATTGTACTAGCTGATAGAAACAGTGTAATATAATAAAAGGAAGGAAGGATAGGAAAGCCCCTTTACATTTAGAGAAAGAGGAATATAGTACATGCACGAGAGGAACATAAAACCCTTTGCAAAAACAAAGCATTGAAGTTGTTTTGTCTGTGAACAAGAATCATTTTAAAGTAGCACACTACAGAGAGACTATGGACTCTGAGAAACAAACTGAGGGTTCTAGAGGGGAGGGGGGTGGGGGGATGGGTTAACCTGGTGATGGGTATTAAAGAGGGCACATACTGCATGGAGCACTGGGTGTTATATGCAAACAATGAATCATGGAACACTACATCAAAAACTAATGATGTAATGTATGGTGATTAACATACATAAAAAAAAAAAAAGTAGCACACTATAAAGCCAGAGCTGGTCTATTTCTTGCAAAAGGAAACAAAAGCTAAGTTATTAATTGAATTCACATTCTTTTAGTAGGTTAAGACCCTATTCCAAGAAATGATACAGGAATTTAACAATTTAAACATCTGCATCAAGAATGATTAACTTAGGTTCTCCAAAACTCTAATATCTGATATATACCAAAAAGTCTGGAACCTTTGTGAATGAAAACAGAAATCTAACAAATCTGTGATAATCACTTTTTTTTAAAAAAAGTATTTGAGAGAGAGAGAAAGTGAGAGACAGATCATGAGCAGAGGGGGAGGGGCAGAGAAGAGGGGAAACAGACTCCCCACAGAGCAGGGAGCCCCACCCGGGGTTTAATCCTAGGACCCTGGGACCATGACCAGAGCTAAAGGCAGATGACCAACTGACTGAGCCACCCAGGCGTCCCAGATAATCACTTTTGAATAAAACTGATTTATATGTATTTATATCATACCTGAAACGAACACATCAAAGTTTCATCCACACTCATCATTCCACCAGCATTATCAAACTCGCCACAGTAATTTGGAGCTGAAAATAGGGTTACCAATTGTCGTTTAGCAAAAAATTCATATCCATCTTCTACCACCTGTCAAAGGAAAGGTCAGAAGAAAAAACACACTTATTTATAGCTAATTCTCAACTGTCTATATAATTGAGATTAATGTGACAAAGACCTAAAATTTAACACTATTTTGTTTTGGGAGCTTGATTTTTATTTTTAAACTTGCCTTAGAATATTAAAATTGGTATGCCTCTTCTATAATGGCAAGGATTTAGCTTAAATGAAATAATACATTTGTGATAACTAAAATGTTTAAAAATTACACCATTCTAAGGCTCTCCATATGCTAATAAGTACAGTATCTATAGGAACTTGGGACACCACGTACTTCTTAGATGATGGCATTATATCACAACTATGGAATCCTTAATTCTTTAATGATTTAACATGATTTCTAGAATCTGTTGCCAATTTCTGAATGATTTAAACAACTCAGGTTTCTCAGCTCTACAAATCTGAGAAGTAGAGGCAATGACATGTAAATATTTTATATTTATTTATGGTAGGCAAGAATAATTTTTTGTCTTTTAGGCATCTTTTAAGCAAAATTATCCTACAATACTTGCTAATAAGAAAGCACGTCCAAAATAATTTATTTTTTATTTATTTAAAGATTTTATTTACGAGAAGGGGGAGAGGGAGAGAGAGATTAAGCACGCGTGCATAAAGGGGAAGGAGCAGAGGGAGAGGGACAAGCAGACTCTGCGCAGAGCCCGATGTGGGGCTTGATCTCAGGACCCTGAGATCATGACCTGAGCTGAAATCAAGAGTTGGACACTTAACCGACTGAGCCACCCAGGCTCCCCCAAAATAATTTACATTTTAAAATAATTCCTACCCTAATATCTGGTACACGCTCCTACTGTAATCACATCACGGTAGAATTTAGGTATTAACCTTTTCTGTCAAGATCTTGGTCACATTTATCTACTCCAGCTCAGCCATACATAGTGTTTGGCACTCAGTATATCCTTTTAGTTTAGTTTAGTTTTGTTTTGTTTTTCAGATTTTATCTATTTGAGAGAGAGAGCATAAGCAGGGGGAAGGGCAGAGGGAGAAGTAAACTCCTCGCTGAGCAGGGAGCCCGACGTGGGGCTCAATTCCAGGACCCTGGGATCATGACCCAAACCAAAGGCAGATGCTCAGTGACTGAGGCACCCAGGTGTCCCATATCATTTTAGTTCTTAGTTTGCTTGTTCACTTGTTCATTCACACATTTACTAAGTGAACAGGTTTATTGTAAAAGGATGTATTTGTAGTTTGTGGTGTTTCCCAGCATAAGTCTCTTAATTTTAGAGATAGTATGTTTCAAAATAAGCAGAATAGGATTTTGGAAGGGTCTGGAAAAAAGACTGTCCAAACCAACGTAGCTCAATAACTTGGCTTTTTAAAAACAAAAACAAAAACATCGTCCATTTTTGAAAAGATCAGTGAATGGAAATCTATAGCTGAAAAATTTTTTATCAGTGGGCATCTTATTAGGAAACTTAGCAACTCTGCACTGTTCCCTAGTAGTAGGCTTATATTAATTAGTTAAATCATAAATACAATATTTACCAAAACTGCCAAAAGCAAAGGATTTGGGGATGTGACTTCATTTCAATGGAACTAGGGAATTCTGCTAGAAAAAAGGCACGTGACACACAACATGCACAGAAAATGAAAAGCCAGTCATCTTTGCTTATCCACAGGATCATATAATGTAGTCAAGGGTCATGGGGAGTAAACCCCCCCCAAAGGGAAGTATTGTGGAATAGCATATATTTAATAAACTCTGCTTTAACAAAGAAAAAATAAGGAATCTTTAAAAGTATTATACTTAAAATTTCAAATATTTTTAGTACTTTCAAAAGTAGCATGAAAAAGTTATAAAAATACCTGTCAGTGAATGTATTTCATACCAGTTACGTTTTAGAGAGCATGAAAACTTGATATATTAAATCATTAAAATAAGCGTTTTTTAATTCATTTATTCAAACACTAAATGCATGCAGTATCTAAGTTTGCAAGGCACGGATTTTTAGAAGTCAACAAGTCACAATTTCCTCCCTAAAGAGTATACATTATAGTAGTGGAGGTAGACATTAAGAAAAAAAACAACCACAAGTAAACCTAAACTGTATATATAGAGTAGAATTCAATAAACTCTCCTTACTCACTACCCTGGTTCAATAATTACCAGGATTCTGCTACATATGTTCCATTTATCCCTTTTCTTTCTGATTTTTTTTTTAAGTAATCTCTACACCAAACGTGGGGCTCGAGCTCACCAGGCTGAGATCAAGAGTTGCATGCTCTACTGACGGAGCCAGCCAGGGGCCCTTCTGCTGATATGTTTTAAAGCAAATCCTAGACATGTCATCTTACCTCTCTATACTTGAGTATGCATTTCTAAAAGAATGGACATCTTTCTCACATAATAATGCTATTATCACAAAGCTAAAACAACGACTCCTTAATATCTAAGACCCAGTCTATAACTGAATTTTCCCAACTGTCTCAAAAATGTCCTTTAATACTATTATCATTGGATTCTTATCTAAAATACATAAACATCATATTAAAAATGGGATCAAATGTTTCTAGAAAGCTTCAAACACCAAAAAAAAAAAAAAATTAGTTTGAAACATTTCCTCCCAAGAGGGTGAAAAAGGGTTAACAATTTATTAGATTGTTAACTATGAGATTAAGGTATAGGCGTCACCTCTCCTACTTTCCTCGTATAATTAACCTTCTTGGATCTCAGTTTCCTCAAAAATAAAAAAAGCAGATTTGTGTGGTTAATATCAAAATATTCAAAAGTTTTATATCATACCTGATGAGCTCGACAAATCAAGTCTAAATCATGACGATTCAGAAATTTACTGACTACATCAGCTCCAAAAGTGAAGGAAACACCACGATCATTTTCTCCCCAGCCTTGCACATCCTTATCTGGGTCAGACCACAGCAAATCACAGAGCAAACCTTTAAAGAATGAAAACATGGCAATGAAAAAACAAAACAAAGTTTATAAAATAAAGTATATCTGTATCACATTTCTTCTCGTGCCCTCTTACCCTTTAATAAATAGTAATAATCACTTGCTCCCTAGTATCCCAGCCTACCAAATTTAGCCACGTTTGCTAGCCCAACCATATAAATGTAATTTTGCCTGGCTGAAAGTAGCACTTTCCAACTCTTTCCACATATAGGAAATGTGTGTATGGCACACTCTAAGCACACAATGTATGGAAAAGGCTATTCATCTTTTGTACATAGTTTCTCCACACGGATAAGCAATTGACCCAGCAGCATTTCCTGAATTGAGAAAACTTACACTATTTCTGGGTGCCAACCTATTCAATTAATCTATTTTATTTATTCCTAAGCCAATAAGACACCGAAGTTTTTAAATACATCTATATATTTGGTAGGGGTAGTATTTCCACTTAGTATTTTTCTTCAGGATTGTCTTGGTTACTTTAAATCCTTTGTTCTTTCACATATATACTTCTGAATCAGATTGTGTAATTCCGTGAATCCAACTGAGATTTCCCTGGAATTGTATTTGACCTAATGATCAATTTGAAGGAAGAAAACATTTTCTGTAAAAGTCTGGAGGATTTAAATGAAATATGGATGAACAAAATCAGAACAGATCCCTGGCTTTAGTTCTGGGCATATAAGAAAAGAGGTCAGAGCTAAAAATACTTATCTGAGTATCTTCGTCATGCTCATTATTGTATAATCTTACGAGGGACTCAGACTACCTTGGGAATGTCAAGTGAGAAGACCAGTAAATGAACTCTAAGGAAGCAAACATTAAAATGCAGGCAGAGGAAGGAGAAAGGGGAATGAGCAAAAAATACTGGGAAGGAATAATCAAAACAAAAGGAAGAGATTAGAACAGTAGAGATCTCCTGAAAGGGGTAAGAATTATCCAGAAGTAGGAAATGGTTAAGATTCAAGTACCATGAGTAAGTGGAACAGGACAAAAAAACCAAAAAATGTGCCACTTACAATTACACCAGCAGACCTTAACGAAAGCAGTTTCTTGATGGATGGGAAGAAAATGGTTAAAAGTCAAACTACAGTGAGATGAAGAGGGGGTGGATGTTGAGATGGTGATATTAAGTACTTTTGTAAGAGTTATAGTGCTAAGGGAAGGAAAAACCAGTGCTAAGGGATGATTTATTTTTAAAATAAGCCAGTTTCAAGACTTTTTTTTTTATAATTCATAAACTTCATAATACAGGTTCTAACAGGAAAGGAGAACTTTTTGAGTTATGATATAGTTTGTCCTAATAGGGGAATTATCTAAAATACCTTGTAAAATTGGTGGCAATGTACTCTTAATTTCTATTACTATTTTCTAAGCTCCAGCTATGATGCTTGAAGAAGTCCATCAGCATACAAAACCCACTGGGATAGTCTCAATTTGCAAGTTTTTTCTGATTTTCAAAGAATCACAAACTGATTCTTTAGAACACACAAAACACCAACCCCAACACACCACCAGTGCTCTATAATGGTACTTTTTCCAGTTTGTTCGCACAGGTGAAGCAATGAGCAGGAGGCCAAGATGTTAATCTTTAATTTTAAGGTGACAATAAAACTAGGATGTAGTTGCTTTTGGAATTATTTGGCAAATATGACAGTCTGGATGCATATAAAATCAAATAATGGTAACAACAATGTGGCATTTTTCAACCTTAATGGAATCAAGACAAGAATCTCAAGAGTCAAGGTTCCACATTTTATAATTAAATTCCTAATGAACAAGCATCATAATCATTTGGCTGTTCTTAAAAATGTATTAATTTATAAATTAAACTTCTGAAGATTACAGAGAACACCCAGGCTTAAAATGTCCATTTTCAGCATTTCAAAAACTTGCTTCACCCTTGAAAGTGACTTATGTCTGAACTATGTTAACAGAATCTGAAGATGTAATGACATGAAATATGTATTTATATTGTACCTTATTTAAAAGATTTTAAATAAATGGCCCATTATTTATTTTATTTCTAAATTCCATTATAGTTAACTTACAGCGTTATATTAGTTTCAAGTGTACAATATAGTAATACAATATGCCCTATTATTTAAATAACAAGTTTCTATTAGGTTTAGTCAAATATATTCTATAATTATAATCAAAATCTGATTAAATGCATGCTTTTTTACCTTTTGTACTCAACACAAATTGTTACTTGCACAAGTAAGTTGAGGCAAGTTACTATAATATGCAATGTCAGTGGCTTACTGACAAGAGGATCTATACACCTGTTCATAATGGTTGATGTTTAATCATGAGTAGCATTTTGAGTGATATTATCAGGCTTTCAGTCTGAGCAAAACGATCCAATCATACTTGAAATCAAATAGCCAAATGTATGTTCTTAACAGTTCAATTTAAAGGTTTAGCCATGTTTTGCTTAGGTATTGGTTCATGAATATTTTTTAATGACTACTTTTTTTATAGACTGTTTGGATCTTATGAGTAGAAAATGGAAAGAAAAAAAAAAAGAGATGTACTTAGTAACCATCTAGTCCAGCCCTACTTATGAGTAATCAACTCCCCTTTACAAAATTACCCATAAACAATCCTCTTTTCAGTAAGCTACAAGACCTTTGGTTTTTCATTTATATGGTCTTAATATATAAAGGATTTCTAGACCCTATGGCAGTCTAAGCAATCCTCATTTTGAAGATGTTCAAGTTTGCTGAGAACTGATGAGTATGATACATACAGGGTGAGTCTGATTACACAAATAATAATGGGACAATTAATCCAATGATGTAATTTATTAAAAAAAAAAAAAGGTCTGGTAGAAACTGAAAGGACAGTTTTGCTTATGTTAATGCCCCCCGCCCCCCCTTTTTAAAGTAGGCTCCATGCCCAGAGTGGAGCCCTACTCGTGGCTTGAACTAGGATGCTGAGTTCAAGAGCTGGCTGCTTAACTGACTGAGCCACCCAGGTGCCCCTATTAATGCTTTTAATGGTGAGACAGTGTGATATAATAAAAATACATTTGGTCTTTGTTCCCATTCCTGGCACAGAGCTCCTAAAGCCTTTGGAATTTCCTGAGTGACAGGGATATCTTTTGTTATTTATAAGGAGCCCCTTTCCACCACACCTGAGTTTATGCTAATGAAGTGGTTCAGGAGCCCCTAGAGCCCTTCAGGATGGGGCCAGTCAACAGGAAGACCAAACACATGATTAGAGGGTTGGAACTTTCAGCTGTCCCCTCCCTCTGGAGAGGAGAGCTGGAAACTGAGCTCTATGAAAACTCTTGAACTAGACTTGGGGAGCTTCCGGTTGTTGAACATACTGATGCCAAAGAGTGTGGAAGCTATTCACCAACCAATGTCCCCTTGCCATACCTTGCCCCATGAAATCTCTTCCATTTGGCGGGTCCTGAGTTGTACATCCCTTTATGATAAGCTGATAAATATAAGTAAAGCATCTGAGGAGGTAGTTGTGGGAATTCCAGAATTTTGGCTGGGCAGCAGTTTGGGTCTCCAGAGAATATCACTTGAGGCTGACAACCTAAGCGGGGGCAGTCTTGTGGAATGGAGTCCTTACTCTGTGGAGTCCTGGTCAACTCCAGGAGTTAGTGTCAGAACTGAATTAAATTGTTAGACACTCACTTAAGAGTTGGAGAATGGGGTGTGTTGTGGAAAAATGGTGTATTGTGGAAAAACCACATACAATGAGTGTCAGAAAATGGCACAAAGAAAGGTACTGATATTTTTAGCAAAAGGTGAAATGAAAAGCAGAACAACCTTACTGCATTCAATTCATAGGTTATCATAGCACTTTATGATATGAATGCCATGATTAGTACACATCTTAGTACATACACTTGCACTCAACTATGAATAATTACCATTTAAAAGCCAAAAGACAAGTTAGGCAACTGTGGCCAGAATTTATTTATAAAATTACATTAGGCTCATTTGTTGATCAACACAGCATTTATCCTCAACTGGAACTTATTTGCTTTTGTTCTGACTTGCTTCACTTACCCAAGAGTTATTTTGAATCTCTGAAGAATTAATTTTCATTATTCTTTCACAAATTTTTCACAAAACTCACCATGTATCTCT
This sequence comes from Callorhinus ursinus, assembly GCF_003265705.2. Lineage (NCBI taxonomy): Eukaryota > Metazoa > Chordata > Mammalia > Carnivora > Otariidae > Callorhinus > Callorhinus ursinus. The sequence goes on along the minus strand of NW_027397072.1, from coordinate 23,681,305 downwards.
ACGGTTTTCTGAACTCTACAAATTTGAAATATAAAAGATGCAAAAAGTAACAGAAAACTACTAGATAATTTTTAAAAAGGCAACTGTATCTTCAGCTAAGAAAGATTATTTTAATTAAAAAACTTATTAAATTTTTAAAAAATCCTTAAAAACATTTTTTTAAAATTTATTCTTTTTAAGTAGGCTCCACACCCAACTTGGGGTTTGAATTCTTGGCTCTGAGATCAAGAGTCACATGTTCTAACAACTGAGCCAGCCAGGTGTCCTCCTTTTGACTAATTTTTAACAAGTCTTTGAAGGACATAAGCAATGCTGATATGAATGAGGCCATGATAGGAAGGTAAGGGGAATCAATAACAAGATCTTTTGTGATATATAAGTTTAACAGAACCATACTACGGTTATATATGAAATTTAAAAGTATGGCACCTCAGTAAATAATTAGTGGGAGGTGAAATATATTACTGCAAGTAACCTCTAATTAGCTTATTGATGATTAAAAAAGCTCTATTATTTATTACACAAACCAATCCTAATTCCACTAAATATATAATATAATTAAGTTCAAATATGTAAACATTTTAGGAAAGACAACTAATTAAAGTTCTCTATATACACCCAACCTGTATCAGGGACATCAGTGGGTCTCATAATTCTCCGAATCTGCTCCATAGATTGCAGGTCTGGTGATAGTCCTATAAATAAAAGATCAGTCATGCTACTGACATCTAAACAATTTTCACTCAAATAAAGAAACATTTAATCAAAGTAGATTCACTATGTGAAATTAAACACACTTAGGTGTTCTTTTTAATGTTATCTTTAATATACTGAGTTATTAAATAGAATCCCACTTTGATGTAATCGAACAATATGATTAAGTATTCTCCACTTTTCCCTACCAGGGTAATGGAATTCCCTTTCATTACAAAAGATTTCTCAAGGAAAGAAATCTTACCACTCTTTTTTTTCCAACCATTCCCTGCCCTTCTACAGGAACATACCCAATTTCAATACTTCCTACCACTTCTGTCACTTCTTACTACCCAGTCCTAAACATATTTACTTCCAAGTTTAAATGCCTCATCTAGCCCATAAGACCTTCCTACATCCCACTCCAATATGCTCATTTTCATAAAAGCCTAACTGTTGATCAGAAGGATAAGCAAGAAAATACCCTGCAATCTTTAGAGTAGTACATAAATATAAGCTAGTATTTCTCTTTTATAGATAAATCCAAGTGCCATCACATACTTCTAATTTCTATTTTTAGCCATACCAATGTGCAAGAGCTACAATTTCCTAAATGTTTAGTATTTACTATAAAATATGTTTCAATTAATATAGTGATTTATGTTCTATCAGAGAATAAATCATTTTTTACCTCAGGCCTAGACAAGTACACCTACCTTTTCAACATCTCCCCACTTAATTCTTCCTGCATATTAATAAAATAATTTTCTTACAGTATTTTTATTAAATTATTTCCATGTACAAAAACCCAATATGGTAATTAAACGATTCAACGAACTCCTTTGCTCAGTATTCAAATCTCTATAATCTGATATGTATCATTCCCCAACATGTACTTGACATTCTAGTTAGGCCAGTCCTCACACATTCCTTGAACTAGACAACATAAAAGACTCTCTAAAATTCTCTTTGCCTCTCCAAAATCCTCTAAAACCCACATTTCCATAAACATTTGCCTAACAATTCTCTCCCTTTCCAGACTTCACAAAAATTACTGTCTCTACAAGTACTTTGACATAATTAAATTCCTTTCATTACACAGTATCTGTTTTGAAATACATTTTATCTTTTTCTTTTAAAGATTTATTTTATTTATTTCAGAGAGAGAGAGTGCATGGGGGGGTGGGAGAGGGAGAGAAGCAGATTCCCTGCTGAGCACGGAGCCCCACACAGGGCTAGATCCAATGACCCCGAGATCACAACCTAAGCCCAAACCGAGTCAGATGCTCAACCAACTGAGCCACCCAGGTGCCCCTGAAATATACTTTTTCTTACTTTTTTGGAAATACACATTTTATCAGGTTTTTAATTTCTCAAGACAGCCAGATCATACACAATCTATATCTTTTCATGGCACCTAGCCAAGTGCTAGACACATATGTTAATTTTTCAAATGAACTTTCGTATATGCTTATTTAACAAGGCATACAGAATAACTTATTCTGGGGCACATGGGTGGCTCAGTTGGATAAGTGTCTGCCTTCGGCTCAGGTCATGATTCCAGAGTCCTGGGAATGAGCCCTGCATTGGGCTTCCTGCTCCCTGAGCCTGATTCTCCCTCTCCCTCTGCTCCTCCCCCCGCTCCTTCCCCCCACCTGTGCTCTCTCTTGCTCTATCTCAAATAAATAAAACCTTAAGAATAACTTATTCCATCAAAAAATTATCTTAAGGATGAAAGTGGGCATATTACATAAAGCCCAGAACTCTTGGCATATGGGAATAATAAACCCAATTACATTTGGATTCTGATGAAAGGTATTTAATATGGGCAGGAAAATAATCATGATCTTTTCATTTTTACTGATAGTAGGGGTATCTTTCTGTCAAAACTAAAGCAAAGGGAAGACGTTTTTTCAAACAAAACTACAGTTATCCTCCTTGCATGTGAAATTCTTTAAAGACAAGTACTAAACTAAATTTCCATTTTCATTATGTATAAATAATCATAAATTTCTGGTTACTAAAAGGGATTTTAGCTATGTTTAGAACAGTTCTAATGATTTTTCACACAAGCACTGCTTTGTTTTCCCATAGCATGCATCTTAGTTACTATAGGTCTTTTCTAAACAATGAAGGACAGTAAAAAAAAAATCCATAAAGCAAATCTAATAGTTTACCTCCATGACAACAAAAAATCTTCTCATCCACAATGGCAGCTATAGGCAGACAATTAAAACAATCAGTGAAGGTCTTCCACAATTTAATATTAAACCTTCGTTTGCCTATGAAAAGAATAAGCAAATAGAATAAATAAATTAAACCTATTTTGTTATCTCATAGCTACAGGATTATGAATAATTTCAATTTTATTCTTTATACAGCACTTTCTTTTTTCTGTAATGAATAAGTATTTCTTGTATACTTTTAAAAATGTAACATTCAGCACTTTCCCGTAAAAGTTAAAAAAAAACCTCAAAGACTGCTATGTATTTTATGGAACAAATATATCAGACACTTTTGTCTTTTAAGATCACTATAATAAAGCAATTTTGAAACAGTCTAATAGACTATTAGTTTATCTTTTCCATTTAACATGCACATTAAATACTAGCCAAATAAGCTGAAGTGAAAGGGGTGCCTCTAGAGACTGTCCATTTTGACTCTCAGGCACTCAGTAACACAGCATAAATTTACTGCCAAGAAAGGACAATTTCCAAGGGCCTGACTGGTATCCACTTCTGAGTGAATTACAACTTGGCACTACAGCAAGTATAAATAGAGACAAAGGCTATCATTTTCCTTAGTCTAGAATAAAGAGCTACAACAAAGACAATCTCAAGTGTTGTTCACCTTTTTAGAGTTACTTGATTTTCCTGAACTGGGTAATAAGTTGCAACAACTAACCCAGGGGAGGAAGGAAACACACAAGCACTAATTTCCTATGTTTTTATGCCATAACTTGCCTCTCAATGAAAAAGTGTAACTCAAAGCAGTGTTTAACATACATTATTTCATTTGATGTCATTTCTATCCTTGACGATATTCAAGCCCGTATTTTATCCTTAAGAATGCACCTCTATTCCTGATATAGCTTTAGAAAAGTGGTTATAGTTAGATGTACTATAATCCACTTCCTGTCTACTGGTCTGATTTAAACAGGTGAAACCACACACTACACCTGAGAGAGAAAAATGCAATGTAAAATCAAATGTGGCACCATTCCTATTAGAACAGAGCTCCATGAGAACAGAGATTATCTGTCTTCTGCACTGCTACATTCCTAGTGTTTAAAATAGTGCCTGATATATAACTTCCTCAAACATTAGTCAAATAAATGATTATATAAACCAAGGAGACAGGAGTTTGAATAGGACTCTACTATATTTAAGGATGGAAAAAAGCAAAAATAGATTCTAATGGAGAATTCGGCACCAAAAAACAATAAATTCAATTTGAAAACCACTGTAAACTGGTTCTAAATTATAATTAACCAAACATATATTCTTTCCCATGGTCTAACAAGAGCAAATTCGAATGTAGTAATTTAGTAATAATACTTGGAAAACACTACTACAAAACACAAATCAGGGATTTCTTACTGATGAAAGAGAGTACAGTAAGATACAAGAGAGTTGTTAGTATCCTTATCTCTGTAGGTTTATAAGCACAGATTAAAATTCTAATACTAAACTTCAACTTTTAAATAATTTCATACAACTTTTCAATACTTCTTATGACACAGGGCCAATGAGAATTTCCGTCATATTATTAAGAACGCTGAGAACGAAAATCTTAATAGACACTAGAAAACTAGAGGCTGTTATCTATAGTGACCTCTGTTTCATGTGGATATTTTATTCTGTAAACTAATTACAAGAGGGCCTTTCAGTTGAGTAATAAGCTGCAGTCAACCTGAAATAACATGACCAAGGAGATCCCACAGAACCAGTTTAATTAGTAACATGTTTCCCAGCTTCAAGGCCCTCTTCCACGAAAGACTCTTCTTGGTCCAATACTTGATAAATTGTATTTTTAAAAAAACTGAATCAAAGGAACTCTTTTGAACCAGAAGATTATCTTAGGGAATATTAGGGAATTTTCCCATTAATAAAAAATAAATTTTTATTTTTACTTACATTCATCATAGAACCCATAAATGCGATTGATGCTAGCACACTCATGGTTTCCTCTTAACAGAAAGAAGTTCTCTGGATATTTAATTTTATAAGCCAATAGCAAACAAATGGTTTCCAAAGACTGCTTTCCTCTGTCCACATAATCTCCTAAGAAAAGATAGTTGGCTTCTGGGGGGAAACCTCCATATTCAAATAATCGCAGTAAATCTGTATACTGTCCATGAATATCTCCTGAAAATAGAAAAAGCCGATTTTAGAACACCTGGTTACTGTGGGAAGCAGCTTCAAATGATTCCCAATGTTTACACCCCTGTGCAATCCTCTCCCTTTGAATGTGGGCTGGAGATGCTGACTTGCTTCTAACAAACAGGATACAGCGAAAGAGGGATGGGCTGTCACTTCTGAGATTAGGTTACTAAAGATCATGACTTCCATTCTGCTTGTACTCTCTTGCCTTCTCTCATTCTTGACGCTGAAGCCAGCTGCCTCACGGAGAAGTACACATGGCAAAGAACTGAAGGAGGCCTCTGGCCAACAGCTCATTAGGAACCAAGCCCTCAGTTCATCGGTCCATAACGAAAGGAACCCTTTCACCATTGAGCCTTGAGATGACTGCAGTTCCAGATGATGCCTAGATCACAGCCTCGTGAGAGACCCAGAACCAGAGGACACAGCTAAGCTGTGCCTGAATTCCTGACGCACAGAAACTGTGAGGTGATAAATTCATGCTATTTTAAGGCATAAAGTTATGGAGTAATCTGTTATACAACAGATAACTAATACACTTACCCTTATTAGCTGGTAGTTTAACAAAGGTTACTCTGTTATACCAAAAAGTGAGAAAAATAGCCAGAAATTAGAAATATTTAGTATAACTAACTCCTATTACTCTCAAATTATTTCTATATCAAAGCACTTTAAAGAGTACCTTAGAGAGAATTTGAATCATTTTAAGATGTTATAAATAACTACACTTGCTTCATTTAGATCACAGAAGAGATTGATCATTTCCACAAAATTTCTTTTTTTTAAAAAGATTTTAAGTAATCTCTATACCCAACATGGGACTTGAACTCACAACCCTAGATCAAGAGTCGGGTGCTCTAATGACTGAGCTAGCCAGGCTCCCATCCACAAAATTTCATGCTACCTCTTACTTAAAGGTGATACACTAAGCTAATTAATGTTTTCAACAAACATCTCCTTAGCTAGTATCTTTTATTAGCTAGGTACTGTACCAAGGAGCACCAAGCACATGACTTAAACACAAGAAGAAAGAGAAAAAAAGTACTTAAAGAGCGCACCAAGCTGCAGTTTACAAGGTATGAACGTGGATCACGAAGAAACATGCAGGACAATGAAAATTTTTACATATAGAAATAATTCTTGACTGAGTAAAGATGACAATTAAGTCCATAAAAGCTATGTCATAAACACTAATAGCCACTACAAGTTATCAAACCAAAAGCCAGTATGATACAATACTTACCCCACTTCCCACTGTTATGTGAACTACAGAAAAATACTTTCTGTACAACAATTTTTCTGGCTATAACGATGTGATCACTCAACCTATGGTTGTAAGTTTTTGTTTTTGGCCAGAAGCCACTGTAAGACTTAAAAAAACAAATATAATCTGTAATGTTATATAATCTTCAAAATAAAATCACAACAAAAGTAGAACACCATGGATACTGCCATTCTGACCCCCAAAACTCTATTCTTATTTTTTTGTAACTGGTGTATCAGAATGCCTATTTTTCCACATCCTTGACAACACTGGATTACCAGTTTTTGACATTTTTTTTTTCAATGTGACTACAGTTTGGGATTTGTTTTTAAATTGCATTTCACTGATTACTAGTGAGGCTGAGGATCTCATGTTTATTGGCCATTTGAATTTCTTCTAAAATCTACCTTTAAAAAAAAAATCTTTCTCTTGTATGGTCTTTCTTGTTTCTAAGAAACAATCTTTCATAGCAATCTTTTTATGTGATGTATATGTAACAATCATTTTCTTCTTGTCTCTAACATCATTTTATGAAAGTTTCAATTTTTATATTTTATGTAATCAAACCTATCAATCCCTCTTAAACATAAATTTTAAAATGTTCTCTCTAGATCACCTTCAGTGTAAATAGAGAGAAAAACTGGTATTCAAAATAGACTGTTTCCAACTCTACCTATTTACATACCACAAATTTTCAGCGGCGCTTCCAACTCCAAAAGAATAGGCTGGCTGAGAAAGATCTCCCGAGACTTGATACATAAGCCCCGAACTTCTGCTTCAGTCATCTGCACAATCTTTCCTGGACGACATCCTCGTACTGTTAAACAATAAGTAAAATGGTCAGTTTAAAAAAATTTATCTATAAAATAATAATCCTTAAAAAAAAGTCATGCCCATATTTTGAAGATCAGGAGAGTCACAGAGGAAGTAAACTACCAGACACCCTGTTATGTCCTATGGCTGACAGTAAGATTATTCCAGTGATCTCTGGCTTTCATCTCTATTGTCGCTGGTTCCTAGTGATGCTCCTCAAGGCTGCTGCCACAGAAACGCAGTCCTCTTTGCTCTCCAGGGGCCAACCTCATAGCCCAAGAGACCCAAACAGCTGCAGGGACAGCACCTCTGAGGAGAGCCCACTCTCTCAGCAAAGTCTTACACTTAGGAAAAGGCCAAAATACCATCTTTAAGAACCAGTGGTTGGGGTGCCGGGGTGGCTCAGTCATTAAGCATCTGCCTTCCGCTCGGGTCATGATCCCAGGGTCCTGGGATTGAGCCAGGCATCGGGCTCTCTGCTCAGCAGGAAGCCTGCTTCTCCCTCTCCCACCTCCCCTGCTTGTGTTCCCTCTCTCGCTGTCTCTCTGTCAAATAAATAAATAAAATCTTAACAAAAAAGAACCAGTGGTTATGAAGAAAGGAAAATTAAACAAAAAGTAGCTGTCGGCAGATGATTTAGTTCCACACACTTCCCTTTCCCTGGAATATCAGGAGCAGTCCTAAGAATTAACCACCCCCACCTCCATTTTCTGATCAAAACAAATTTAAAATTAAAATTTAAAAGGTACCAGATAGTTATTAAATTTTAATGCATTATTATGTTCACAGTAGGGCATTATATAAAAAACTCTAAAAGCTATTCAGATGGAGGAAAGCCATTTGTCAAATGAATGAGCAATAAAATCCATGAATAAGTAACTTCCGGAACGGAGTGGGGAGGAATGGTACATGAGAAGTTCCTTATTTGCCCTACTGAACTGAACTTGTAATCATTTCCTCTCATCATTATCTTCTCCATTGGCTCTCTCTAAATAGACTGCTAGCTCCCATTTAATCTTAACTGAAAAAGGCATTTAAAAAAATGAAGCAGAAACTGTATCTCTATATATCCCTACCACTTCCCACTTCCAATTAAGTCCACACATTTCTTGTCAAAAACTGCTGATTCTTTTGTCAGGTCAAGAGGTTTAAAAAAAAAAAAAAAAGGCCCCCACATGCAAAAGCCATCCATGTATCTATTCCATTAATACAGTAATATCTAAGTAACAGAAGAGACAGAGACATTGCTGAAATGTTCTCTAGCAAACAGGACAGTTAATAAGATCATCCCTGAAATTCAAAACATGATCAGCAGAACTGCTTTTATTATGAGAACTTTAGCATAGCTTCTGTATGAGTACTAGCTCTCAAATATCAATTATCTACTTCCCATGGATATCTGGATTTTTCTAAGACCAAAATGGGCACCTTACTTTGTACTTTCCATTAAGTGTCTACAATACTAGCTTAGATTCAATTTTCTGTAAAATTTTTAACCTTGGCATTAAGTTTTAAAAGCATGGGAAATGATGGTTAAAAAATACAGTCCTACCATCAGTGCATCAAGTACCTATCTACTTTTTGGTATACTAAATAGTGTTTTTCTCAAAGGATTAAAGATCTCTTGTGATCTCAGATGACAAATATTCACCTAAAAATAATTATTTAAAGGTAAGAGCAATGGACAAGACAGACAAAATACTTCTGGCTCCTAGAAAAATTTCCACAATTTCTGTTATGATTCTGTAGTAATAAAACACTGTTTAGGTTACCAACATTTAGTTGTAACTTGATGACAATCATTACTAAAACTAGTGTGGGTCACTCTGATGTGTCAATTTAAAGTGTCTAAATTACAGTGGTGAATATTTTATCTCATATTTGTTTTATTTTCTCTGTACATTATGTGTGTGTTTAATTTTGACCTCCCAAGTAATTTATTTACACTAAGGGGTACTTTAACATTCTTACAGAGCCAAAAACAATTCAACTTATAAGTCATGCTAATCCACAGAAACTAAAAATTTACCCAAACAAAAACATGCCTCATGAAATTTCATTGATTTTAAGATGCATGTTTTTCCCTAATTAAGATCTATGAGTTAGGAGATGCTTTACAATCAATAATTTCTTACAATTTTAATTGGCAGTCACTTTCTGCCTCTCAGTGGCATATAAAATAGTAGTGCATTTCATAATCAAATCACTTCTAAGAGTTGATGAAATGCAGTTAGGGAAGCTAAGGGTTTTTCTAAAGGTTAGGCATTTGACAAACGACCGAATTTTAGGAATAAATTAGCTAAATATTTGGGAAAAGATGGTAGCCAGCTAAGGACAATCCCAGCTGTCAATTCAAAAGTCCTGTTCCCTTATGTACTCCCACCAGTAAGTATACCCAAATTTCCAAGAGCATTTCAAATTTCTCCCAGTCATCTGAAAAAAAAAGGAATAAATCAAGGCAAGCTGTTACAAAGGGGAACTAGATCATTACAATATCAATGAGATTCCAGAATTTGGGTATATGAGTTTAGATACAAGTATCTAGTTGGATTATGAAGATACTATAAATCTGCATAATTCAGTAGGTGCAAAGCAATTTCACATCAATCTCATTTAATCTCTTTGATATCCCAAGAATTAGAAAGGGTCGTCATTATTTACACTATACAAGAGAGTTAAAAACCTTGCACAAGATCAGGGAGCCCAGGTTTTATGGGACTAGAGGGAGTAAAAAGCAGCAGAGAAAAATTTAGCATAACTCAAAACTCTTTCTCCTCTACTACCACAAAAATTTTTTTAGTCAAAGGTTTCCAAGAAAAAAATTTCAGCAGGTAATATTGCACACCAGGTAAAATCACCATTACAACATACTGTTTAGAAAATACTGTGAGGTATCACACATATACAGTACAGTACACTAACATTATGGGCATTTGCTCAATAAATCTAGGGCAGGGACACCTGGGTGGCTTAGCTGGTTAAGTGTCTGCCTTCAGCTCAGGTCATGATCCCAGGGTCCTAGGACTGAATTCCGCATGGGGCTCCTTGCTCAGCGGGGAGCCTGTTTCTCCCCCTGCTTGTGCACTCTATGACAAATAAATAAAATCTTTAAAAAATATATTTAAAAAGAAAAGTAATCACCATCCACTGGCAAGATACAGAATACTTCCAGCAGCCCTGAAGTTTCCCTTATACCCTTGACCATACAATAATAATGCCCAAGGTTAGTATTCTTACCTTCTCAGTATGATTAATCTGATCCAATTTTGAATTTTGGATAAATAGAAATATACAGTATATACTCTTTTGCTCACTGAAATCTATCCATTTACTGTGTTCAGCAGCCACCTGAAGTATTGCATTGTTATCAAACACCATACTGTATCTATCCATTCTATTGGGTCACTTCTACTTTGGCGCTATTACAAATGCTCATGAATATTTGCATACATTTCTCTTGGGTATATGTAAAACATAGGAGAATTGCTGGGTCATGGGGAAAGCTCAGCTTAAGAAGCTGATATACCAGTTTCCCAAAGTGGTTATACCAATTTACAACCCACCAACAATGTTGCTCTACATTAGTCTTAAATTTTAGCCGTTTCATTGGGTGAATGGTAGTATTCAATGAGATTTTAATTTGCTTTACCCTGATAACTAATGTTGAATATCTTTTCATATGCTTAATAGGCCACTTGGAAATCTTTTTTTGTGAAGTTCATTTGGACTGTCTTGTAAAAAACTGATCTGTAGAAATTCTTTATATATATCCCAAATGAATCTTCACTGTTTTACATCTTGTTCGAGAAACTTTTGCCTCTAAAGATATTTCCTTATGTTTCCTTCTAGGTTCTTTACTATTTTCACCTATATTATTTGATAATCCATCTTAATTTTGTGTCTGGTTTGAGGTAAAGGCCAAGTTTCATTTTTACCCACACAGATATCCAACTGATTTAGCACCTTTTATTGTAAAGGCCACCTTTTCTCCACAGAATTCTAGGGGTAGTGTTGTAGAAAAATCAGGTGACCATACACAAATGGGTCTATTTCTGGAAATTCCATATAGTCCCATTTACCTGTTTATTTTTACATCAGTACTACACTGTCTTAATTACTGTAGCTTTTTTTTTTAAAGATTTTATTTATTTATTTGAGAGAGAGAGAATGAGAGATAGACAGCACGAGAGGGAAGAGGGTCAGATAGAGAAGCAGACTCCCTGCTGAGCAAGGAGCCCGACGTGGGACTCGATCCCGGGACTCCAGGATCATGACCTGAGCTGAAGGCAGTCGCTTAACCAACTGAGCCACCCAGGCGCCCGCTGTAGCTTTTTATAAAGTCTTGGTATCTGGTAATACAAGCATTCCAACTTTGTTAAGATTGCCTTTGCTAATCTAGGTCCTTTTACATTTTCAAATATGTTTTAAAATTGGCTTTTCTATTTCCCCACACCCCAACTTGTGGGAGTTTTAATTGGGAATGAGTATAGTCCAGGAAGAATTATCTTAACAATTTTGAGTTTTCCAATCTATAAACATGATCTTTCTCCTTTTATTTAGGTTGTCATTTGTTTCTCTCAGTAATGCTTTGTAGAGTTTATACAGCAGTCTTGCACATTTTCATTAAATTGAGGGGGCACTGCTTTGTAAACCTGTTTTCTTATTTCATTTTCCAATTGTCTGATGTTAGTCTACAAAAATATCATTGATTTTTGAATACTGACTTTGTTTCCTATTCTAATAGTCTGAAGATCCCTTTGGATTTTCCAAGTATACAATCATATCATCTGTGAAGACAGTTTTACTTCTTTTCCATTTTTTATCTTTTATTTTTCTTCACCAAATTGGTTAGGACCTCCATGACAAGGCTGAAAAAACTGTGCTAATGGTCTTCCTTGTCTTGTTCCTGAACTCATAGAAAAAAGCATTCAATATTTCAGCATTATGATAGCTACAGTTTTGTACATACTCACCTAGTTTCCTAAGAATTTTTTATCATGAAGGGTGCTAAAATTTATCAAATATATATATCTCCTCTACTGAGATAATCATATAATCCCACCTTATTCCGTTAATATGATTTATATTGAGTATTCAGCTTCCCTTGGATTCCAAGAATAAACCCCACCAAATTATGACATTATCTTTCTTATTGTAAGATTCAATTTGCTAATAATTTGCTCATGATTTCCATGGCCATATTTATGAGAGATATTGGCTGGTAATTTCCTTTCCTTGCTATCTGTCAGATCTGCATATTAGGGTTGGGCTAACTTAAAAAAAAAAAGTTGGGAAGTGTTCTCTCTTTTTCTGTTTTCTGTGAGAGACTGTATAAAATTGGCCTAATTTTTTTAAATGTTTAGGTCAGCAGTGAAACCAAATGGGCATGGAATTTTCTTTTTGAGAAGTATTTCAAGTACAAATTAATTTTAACATATATAAGACTATTCAGATTTTCTATTCCTTGTGTCAGTTTTGCCAAAATGAGTTTCTCATCTAAACTATAAAATTTATTACCATTATTTACAAAATCTTATTGTCCTTTAAAATATATATGTACAGCTTTTCTCTGAACCACTTGAGAATAAACTGTACACATCGTGCTCACTTACCGGTATATTATTTCCTAAGAATATTCTCTTATATATAGCACAGTATAAGTTATCAGATTCAGAGAATTTAACACTGATATAAATCTTTAATGTGAAGAATATGCTACAATTTTAATAATTGTCTTTTTTTTTTTTTTTAAAGATTTTATTTCTTTGACAGAGGGAGACACAGCGAGAGAGGGAACACAAGCAGGGGTAGTGGGAGAGGGCGAAGCAGGCTTCCCGCTGAGCAGGGAGCCCGATGCGGGGCTCGATCCCAGGACCCTGGGATCATGACCCGAGCTGAAGGCAGACGCTTAACCACTGAGCCACCCAGGCACCCCTAATAGTTGTCTTAATCACGTCCTTTATAGCATTTTCTTCTGCTCTCATACAGAATTCAAGCCAGGATTGTATTATTGCTTTTATCTGTTCCATCTCTTTAGTCTCCATTACTAGTCATGTCTCCTGTATCTTTTTTGATATTGGTCATTTGTTTTCTATTTTGTACATTATTAGTATTTCTAGGGGGTTTTTCATTTTATTAATCTTTTCAACTACTTTATTTTAAAAAATTATACATTTGCTTTTTATTTGATTTCTGTTCTTATCTTTATTCTATCTTATATCTTTCCTTCTACTTTTTTGAGGGTTATAATTTGCTTATTCTTCCACTGTCCTGAAATAGAAGTTTAATGTTCAGACTCCCCCCTATATATATTTAAAGCTATACATATCCCTCTAAGCATTGCTTTTTGCTGCAATTACACAAACTTGACATGTATTTCATTATTATTCAGGTCAACATATTTTATAATTTTTACTGCTATTTCTTCGTTAGCCAGTAAGATATATAAAAATACACTGCTTATTTCTAAATATTTGAGAATCTTCCAGTTATCTGCTACTGGTTTCTAGATTATCATTACTGAAATCAGAGAATCCGAGACCTCATTTCTTTCAAATTTACTGAGATTTGCTTTATGATACATCATATGGCATATTTTAGTATATGTTCCATACATATTTGAAAAGTGTGTACATCCTGTAGTTGTTGGGTAAAGTGTCCTGTGTGTATCAATTAGGTCAAGTTTACTGTGATGTTTAAATCTTCTAGGTCCTTGCTGATTTTTTTCTTCTGTTACTAAGGTGCATTAATTAATCTACATGGTTGTGGTTTTGTCTATTTTAACCTTTTGTTTTTTTCAACTTTTCCTTTTCTGTTTTAGATCTGTAATATTAAATACCTAAAAAATTTAAGATTTGTTATATCTTCCTGTTGAATTCATCCTTTTAACATTAATCAATACCCTTCTTTATCTTTAGTGATACTTCTTGCCTTACCTATTTCTTACATATATAGCCAACCAGCCTTCTTTTGGTTAATATGTGTATGATGTATTTTCCCTATTCTTGTACTTACTCATCTGTGCCCTTAAATTTAAAGTATGTCCCTTGTAAATAGTAGCGTTAGGTCTTCTGAGCTTTGTCTTGACTGTTTACTCCTTTCTTATTTACTGTAATTACGGACAAAGTTAATTAAGTTCTACCATCCTGTCATTTGCTTTGTTATCACATGTTCTTCATTCCTTTCTCTTTTCTTACATTTCTTTGGAATAATCAATTATCTTTATTCCATTTTCTCCTCTATTAGCTTTTTAGTAACATACTCTTTTTCTTTTGGCAGTTACTCTAGAGATAACAAATGTATTTTTGACTATCACTTTCTAGCTTTTTGTTCTACAGTTGTCCTATAATGCTTCCACATATTTGAAACCCTACAAGCCATAATTATTATTTTAAATAGTATTAGCTTATATTTACACATATTTATCCTTACTGTTGTTCATTTATTTCTGCAGTTCTGTTCTGGGATCATTTTCTTTCAACATGAACTTTCATATTTTCTAGTACCAGTCTAAATCAGTTAAGTTTTCTCAGCTTTTGTGTCTTTATTTTGCCTTCATTTCTGAAGGACATGCTCACTGGATTTAGAATTCTAGGTTAGCATTCTCTCTTTCAGCAGACTAAGAGGCTTTTCTATTGTTTTCTGGTATCTACAGTTCAGGTGATATATCAACCATCACTGTTCTCCTGAAGGTAATGACTTATTTCCTCTGGCAGCTTTTAAGATTTTCTTTTTCTTGATTTTTAGCGGTTAAGTCTATGATGGGTCTCAATATGGTCTTATTTGTATTTTTCCTACCTGGAATCCACTGAGCTTTAATCTGTGTTTTGGTATCTTCCTCAGTTTTGGAAAATCCTTGGTCAACACTACCTCCATCCCCTATCTCCTTTCCTTCTGGGATTCCCATTATGTATGTTAAGCCTTTTGACTGTCTCCTGCTTTATTTCCCCTCCATATTTTTCTCAGCACTGCGTAATTTCTAAACAACTTTTTTTTCTAGCTTACTTCTCTTTCTGTTTCTAATGTGCTAGTTAAGCTCAACTCTCAAATTCTCATTTTTAATGTATTTTTTTAGTTGTAAAGTTTTCAGGTCTCTGATAAAATTTTCCATCAGTTCTTATCTTGAACATATTAAATCAGTTACAGTCTGTGATAATTTTAATATCTGAATTATCTATGGATTTGTTCCCTTTTTTCCTCTTGATTTTTGGTCAGTTAAGCCTACATTGTCCTGTAGCATTTTGCTGAATGAAGTTATCGGATCATGAATGAAAACTGTGTAAGTTCTAGATGACATCCTAACTTTTAGCAGTAGTAGGTAGAGTGACGACTTACATTTTCTTGAGAGCTGTGGTCTACTTCAGTTTTGCTCTCAATCTTAGGGAGTGGCCATGATGGAGTAACAATGGAAAACTCAAGAGTGTAATACAGCCCCTCTAACTTAGCAGTCTTCAACTTTTGCCTCTCTGGCACTAGGGTGATGCTGGAATCTCTGCTCAGAATTTTAGCTTTCCAGGCACTGTTTTCTTCTGGGTTTCTTTGAATCTTCTCTTGCACGTGTGTCCTTAAAAGTCAGTGACTTTAGGGGGACCTGACTACAGATTTTGGAGTTAGAGTCTATGTGGTTCTCTCCTCTTCTGGATTTAAGTTTCAACTGCTTTAATGGCCTCAGATGTCCATCTCTCCTCTGGTCCAGTAAAACTGCCACTTTTTGTTTGGGATCTATTCCCCTATACCTCCAGGAAAAAAGCCAGAGTGGTGAGCTTACTGGTGCTTCCCTTTTCTCAAAGATCAAAACCCTCAAACATTTCCTGTGTTGGTTGCTCAAGTAAATATAGAAAAGGACATAAAATATGACTATTGGCCACACATTAGATTCAGATGATTACATATAAAGAAATTTGAAGAATACCTTGCAAAGGCCTAGACACCACTATAGGCCCTAACCCCGTATTTTACCAGTCCTGAATGAATCAGTCACACAATTTTGGTGGGAGCATCAAAGCCTCCTCCTCTTGATAAGTAATCTTTCTGCACAATCATGTCTACATCAGGAAAGGGAGAAAACACGAAGATCTGAGGATCAAATCTGGCCCAATGCCTGGTTTTGTGAATTATTTTTTTTTAAATGGGGGAAAAAAGACACATTAAAACTATATAACATTTCAGTGTCCATATATAGTGTTTTACTGGAACACAACTACTCTTGTTATTTTTTTTTTTCTTCCTCCCACCCTCGTTACGTACTATCTACGGGCACTTTCACCATACAGTGGCAGAGTACATTGGTTGCAAGGGAGACAGGGGGCACGCCCCCACTTCACACTGCTTCTTATGGTACTACAAATTGCAGATACAGTTATAACTAACAGTGTCTTGAGTGTCATGCTTGTTGCTGTACTGCAACATTTTACTTTTACTACAGTACATACTCATCATGTCAAAGCAGAAAAACAGAATGCAAATGTTACACTTTTAAAGCACAGTGGAATGTGGATTATTTTGTTATTGAATTAGATGGCTAGGCATTGTATTTATAACATTACAGCTGTGCTTAAAAAAAAATATATATATATATATTCACATTACCAGACTAAGCACTCATCACAACATTCCCATTTCACCAGAAAGCAAGTCAGAAAAATTAAAAAATTTTAAATGGAATCTCATCACAGTAGAATTTCTTCACAAAAATAAAAATGAGACTGCAACCAAAGTTAAGTTTCTAACTGGCTCATGTTTTTAGCAAGAGAGAAAAGCCATTTTACTAATGGTGAGTTAATGAAATCATGTTTGATTGGAAAAGCCAAAGAAATATGTCCGGAGACAATGAGCTTGTTTAAGACTATTAACCTTTCTGTAAAAACAGTTCTTGAAGTGTTGAGGACAATGAAAGCAACATCAATAATCAGTCAAAAAAAAAAAAAAAACCCAAATGATTTTGAGTGGTTTTCCTTGGCTCTTGGTGAGTTCACAGATATTACCAGTACTCAGCTGTTGCTTATTTGGGAGCCAATACTGAATTAAGCGACTGGAAAGGTTAGCCTCTATGAATTGTCTATGTGGAACTACAGGCGAAAATTCAGTTAAGTGTCTGCCTTCGGCTCAGGTCATGATTCCAGGGTCCTGGGATCGAGTCCTACATCAGGCTCCTTGCTCAGTGGAGAACCTGCTTCTCCCCCTGTCTGCCACTCCCCTCCGCCCCCCCCGCCCCCCGGCTTGTGCTCTCTCCTAACAAATAAATAAAATCTTAAAAAAAAAAAGTTAAAATATTTTCAAGAAGCTGAGAAAAAAACAAAAAGTAATGGTGGCAAAAATACACATGGAACACAACAAAAAACCCAGTTGGACAATTTTATAAAGTTTATGAAATTTTAAGGTGTTTATAGTCTATGAAGCAACTGCTCAGCAGAAAGACATTTTATCTTTTATTTGCTTTTTGGGGGTGGGGAGGGGCAGAGGGCGGAGAGAGAATCTTAAGCAGGCTCCTTAGTCCAGCGCAGGGCTGGGATCTCATGACCCTGAGATCATTACCTCAGCCAAAATCGACTTAATTTAATGAGCCACCCACATGGCCCAACAGAAAGATATTTTAATCTATGATGTATTGTTGAACCAGTGGTATCACTAGTGAATGTCATTAGTGTTCATGAACTTAACCATTGTCAGTTCCATGGATATTTGTCAGAAACAAAAGCTGAATATCTTGAATTGCCCTACCACACAGCAGTATGATGGCCTAGTAGTGATAGTTTTTAATTTTTATTTTATTTATTTGACAGAGAGAGACACAGGGAGAGAGGGAACACAAGCAGGGGGAGAGGGAGAAGCAGGCCCCCTGCCGAGGAGGGAGCCCGATGTGGCCTGATCCCAGGACCCCGGGACCACGACCCAAGCCAAAGGCAGACGCCCAACGACTGAGCCACCCAGGCGCCCCTAGTGATAGTTTTGTTGTGATTTTTTTGAGCTCAGGGCAAATTTTTCTGAATGACAATAATCACTATCACTACTATGGGGAGTTTTATAAATTAAGATTTTGCTGCAGACCTGATAGTGTTTCCTAATGTTTCAATCTAAAATTGTAAGGCAAAAAATACTTACATACGAAAGGTATACTGTGGTAAGTCATTCTGATAACTAATGTTGCCTGAATGGCAAGCAAATGTCAAAGCTGCTTTATACACTCCCAGGGCTGTCAAAAGTTAAAACAAGATCTTTATTTCCTCACAGATTTGCATTGGATATATTTTCTAAGCTCAAACCACAGTTCCACGACATTCTTTAGATAGCAATGCTAGTGCAAAATATATCAAAATCTACTTAACTGTGTAGCTGAGGAGCTTCCACCTAGCCCTCTACTGGAATTGATTTGTGAGCAATATGATGACACGCTAAAAGGCAAATATCAAGAGAGGAGTAATAGAATTCTATAAATGCTTTCCAAATGACTAAAATCATTAACTAAAATCATATGCTTGTGGATTGATATCAGTATTTGGCAGTACCGATCTGTGTTAAAAGATACCTTCCAAGATGAAATACAGGAGATCTCATTACAGATCAGCATTAACAGATGAACACTTGCAATCGAACCTCAATTAAACAAAATGTTATCTTCTCCCAAAAGAAATCCCCTCCTCCTATCATTAAACAAATTGTACTCACTTGTTATATTTCAAATTTCATATTCAAGTAAAAACTTTTTCAATGTAGGTTTGTCTTTTAAGTTACAAATGGTATGTGAAATATAGGTTTTTATGCGTATTGTGTATACTAAATTTTGTTTCAATAACCATCTATTTTCTCCAGCAAGTTCTTACTAATAACTGCCTTCTCTAAAATAGAAAGGATGCCAAGAAAAAAGCAACCCCACTACTATCATATTTGCCCCATGAAATCTTAGTAATCTTCATGAACCTTTAATATTTTAATTCACACTTACTCTATTCTGCCCCCCATTCACTCGTTTATATATAAATCAGTAGCAAAGTTAACTTAAATCCAGACTAAGTTTCCTAATTTTTTTTCCCTGTAGGATGAAATGGCAATTTCTCCAGATTTATCACGTAAGTCTCCCTTTAAGCCACACAAAAAAAAGGTAAAATTTTTACAAGTGGCTAAAATGTGGAATTTGGGTTTTAAGTGAACGAATTAGGCAGCTGTCATAATTTCAATTTATCTTAAGCCTGCTGATAGGAATAATTAATGTGGCCTTCAGGAGCTCTGTTCAATACCTCAAACCGTAATACTGTGTATATACATGAACATATTTTTCTGAGAAGGCCTATGGCTTTCATGAATTCTCAATGGGCCTGTGAATAACTGTAAGTTAAAAAGTGATTCCAGATACACTGGTAAACAAATAATGAGAAAAAAGAAGAAAAGTAACAGATATAGGTGAGAGCCAGATGTTTCAGGAACAGAGGAAGTGTGTCCTAGCTCTATGGGACCAACGTGTGATCCCCTTTTCCACTCTGTTGACATCTGCATGGTACAAAAGCAATGGTGGGCAAAACTGCTAGCACCTCAGCACAAACCAAAGCAGTGGCGCCGAACCGTACTGGTAGTCACTGATGGTGTTCGCTGCCGTGCACTTACAGAGAAACACAAAAAAGTCCAGTTTCACTTAAGAATGCCCTCGAGTAGTAAAAACGATCAATTTCATTAAATCTCCACCACTGAGTATGTCTTTTTCATATTTTGTATGATGAAATGGAAAATATCCATGAAGCATTTCTGCTGCATACCGAAGTGCAATGGCTGTCTTCAAGAAAAGCACTCATGTGACTGTTTTAGTTCCAAGCCGATCTAGCCACACTTTTTACAGAACATCTTTTTTATTGTAAAGCACAACAGACAAACTATTTACACTTAGGTATTTAACAGATACTCTTGAAAATGAACAAAGTGAATCTGTCATTTCAAGGAAAACAAGTGACAGCTTTTGTGCTAATGATAAAACCCAAGGTTTCAAGTGAAAATTAAAATTCTGGAAACCTTGTATCTAACACCATGAATTTGACATGTTCTGATACCTTGTTGTAGAATTAACAAATATGATTTTTTAATATTGTGTAAGATGTGTCAACATTTGAACATCGGCATAAGTTGGTTTAGCTCATGTTTTCCAAACGACCAGTGCATGTTACAGAGAATGTGTAAGATACATTTAAAGTGCAAGATCAAGGGATTTTCATGTAAAGTAGCAAAAAAAACCTCACTGATATTTCAGATTCCACATTACAACTAAGCTTTAAGAAACTACCACTTGTTGATTTTTGGTATAACATTAAAGAATACCCACAATGATCTAAAAAGACTATTAAAATACTCCTTCATTTTCCAACTACATATCTGTATGATTAACTTCCATAAAACCAGACGTTAGAGAGATTTACTTATCACTATTTTTGTTTTTTTAGAAAGCATTATTTATGTTAAAATGATATGGGTTATTTTCAAATGAATTAACAATAGATATTTTAAAATTTTTATTTTTAATACAGTACTAATAAATAAAAGCTCTTGTCCTCCATTCTTATTTTTTTATCTATTAAAGATTTTATTTATTTATTGACGATTTTATTTGTTTATTGACAGAGAGACACAGCGAGAGAGGGAACACAAGCAGTGGGGAGTGGGAGAGGGAGAAGCAGGCTTCCCGCGGAGCAGGGAGTCCCATGTGGGGACCCTGGGATCATGACCTGACCCGAAGGCAGATCTTAACCGACTGAGCCACCCAGGCACACCATTCTTTTTAGTAGTATAAAGTGGTCCCAGGACTCAAAAAGTTTGAAACCCATTGCTCTAGTCCCTAGCCAAAAGAAGGCATACAACAAATCTCCTTAAATTACCTTTCCCCATGTTCTGCCTAGAAATCTCTCTGTCCCTCAACACCAACACTAGTATACCAAACCAGATTACAAACTGGATGATGGAAATAGGAAAGAAATGTTTTACACATACATACACATATATGAGGAAAGTGGTTGTATGCAATTAACACAATGTAGAGGACCCAATATATGTTAAGATCCTCACAAGGAATGACCTTCTCAAAAATTACTATGGGGAGTGTTCAGGGCTCAGCAGCATAAAAAGTCCTCTATTTTCTCAGTTCAGGTTTATACTAAGCAGTAAAAGCAGCTAACATTTTCTTTTATTATGTATCAAGAATTGTTCAAAGTGTTTTATCTGTTCAATCTCTACAGATACATTATGAAGTAGATACTTAGTATCATTCCCAATATGCAGAAGAAACTAGGCCAGGGCTGAAATTAAAATACATGCAGAACCTGTACCCTAAACCAGTATAAATATGGCCTCCCACTGTATCAATACTGATGTATCTTGAGCAAATACCTAACAGTAAACATCTGATTATCATTCAGGATTAACTACTGCAGTCAAGGCTTATATTCATAAAATACATTCTTTACTGTCACTATATTATTTAGATCTTCCTCTCACTCAGAAGCCTGGTCATTTTCTCTGATTACTTTGGCTCAATTATTTGATAAATATTCAAATAACATAGTTGAAACCTACTAATACCTATGAAGTTTCCTTCTCAATTTACTAACTGAAATAAAAGTCATTATAACCGTGAAATATAACATTAAAGAAAGCTATATAATAGACGTCCTTGAACTTATTTTATTATGAAAATTAACTTCTGATTTTTCTCAATCAATAGGAGGTAAAACTAGGGGAAAAGTTAAAGTGGTGTTAGACAAATACTCAAAGCAAGAAAATGCTTTGGTCAACCTCTGACTGATGAGAGGGGAACTTCAGGATATTCTCATGGAAACATTCTGGGGATGAAATTCCTTTACAGTGAGGGGCGCCTGGGTGGCTCTGTCGGTTAAGTGTCTGCCCTCGGCTCAGGTCATGATCCCAGGGTCCTGGGATCAAGCCCCGCAACAGGATCTGCATTCAGCGGAGAGCCTGCTTCCACCTGCTGCTCTGTCTACTTGTGCTCTCTGTCAAATAAATAAAATCTTTAAAAAAAAAAAAAAAAGAAATTCCTTTACAGTGAAATAAACCGTGTCAAAACCTCTAAATTACACAATGTTGGCACATATCAGGATCCAAAGGCAACGTTTCCACTATTACATAAAGACCTCTTACTTGTCCTTGCACAGATGCAGGTAAATGTGGGAAGGCAGAAAGAGCCCTGAGGCCAGGGATTTTCAGGAAACATATATATACCCTCATAAATCACTCTGCTACACATGTGAATAGAGGCAGAATAAAGGACAACTGTCACTGTCCTTTTACTAATTTTTCTACTGCATTACAAAAGTACCCACCTAGACCAGGGACTGAATTCCTCCATCACTAGGAAAAGACTGGCTACTGGTTATTTATACTTGCTTAACTTCAGAATGAGTTTCTGCATTTTTAGTCTTCTACCTCTAATTGAAGAATAAAGACTATTTCCACTAAAGCATTTTTAATTTTATCTAACAGATGGAAAGTCTCTGTCATATGGTGTATTTCAGAGAATGAGGTGTAAAAAAATTGCATTCCACCTACTAATAACCAAGACTTCAAAGGTAATCCAATTCAATCCTGGAGAAAGGTAGAGGTTGTACAAGGAAAGAGATCGCTTTCTCCTTCCTGTATTCACTGATCCTCTATTTTTCCAGGAAAAATAAGCCTTGAAATGGCTATTTACAGCTGCTAGAAGGGCAGTGCCTGCTGTGTGAGGGTATAAATTTGTATCCACTCAAAATTAAATTCTAGAAAATTCAACTGGGAATTCCCATCACCCACCACCACACCACTGCTAAACCTACTGCATTTACAGACCATTTCTTCTCTTTGCATCCCTATATCCCAAGTCTTCCAGGATAACCTTTGTTTCAGAAATACTTAATGATTTCAGTTATTACTTCTAGGTATCTCGACATATATACCAATATTATTTTACCTCTGGTAAAACTGAGAACACATGCCCCCGGAATGAACACCGTTAAACAGTAAACATGGAAAATAAGATAACAGAGAGAAAAAAGCCTACTAGATACAATTTGCCATCTTCCCCATTAATCCTAAATCTTAATATATAACCTTGTCTCTGGATTCAGATGTAAACAGATTTCTAAATCCCAATGAGTTCTAAT
Organism: Callorhinus ursinus; assembly: GCF_003265705.2. Lineage (NCBI taxonomy): Eukaryota > Metazoa > Chordata > Mammalia > Carnivora > Otariidae > Callorhinus > Callorhinus ursinus. The sequence goes on along the minus strand of NW_027397072.1, from coordinate 23,658,026 downwards.
CTCGGATTTAAATATTTACCAAAAAAGCTCCAGCTCTGTATTCATATAACAAAACAGAAACACTTCTGGACTACTTCACACTTTTCTCTCACTTACTGGAATGAATTAACAGGAAAGCAAACCTAATTTCTGAATCAGTTAAAAAATGTACCACCTTTATATGTCCTCTACCTTCTCATCCAGGAAGAGGCAAGAGAAGAGAGAAAGCATCCCTCAGATGATCTTCCCTACTCCCCAACCTGCTCTTTTCTAACAGACCTGACCTTGGATCTATACACAACACCTTAACTGTGGAAGCTGAGGTTGCCAGGAGCAGCTAGACTAGCACTTCCTTTAAACCGCCTAGACTTTAGACTTTTGGGTCATAATTAAACAATTTAAATTGGGGGGGGAAAAGTCTTTGAACAGTCTGGCAGGTCCTCAAAAGGTAAACATACAGACTCACTGTATGACCCAACAATTCCATTCCTAGCTGTATACCCAGAGAAGTGCCCACACAAAAACTTTTACATGAATGTTTACAGCGGTATTATTCACAATAGTCAAAAAGGGGAAACAACTCTAATATCCACCAAGTGATGAATAAATAAAATATGGTGTATTCATACAGTGGAATATCATTCATCCACAAAAGGAATGAAATACTGAGACATGACACACTATGGATGAGTTTTTAAAACATCAGAAGAAGCCAATCACAAGAGATCACATATTACATGTTTTCATTTATATGAAATGTCTAGAACAGGCAGAATCCATAGAGACACAGAAACAATAGTGGTTGCCTAGTGCTGGGAGAGGGCTGAAAGGAAAAAAGGAGTGTTGGCTAATGGCAACAGGATTGTTTGAGGGTGGTGGTGGTGAAAATGTTCTAAAATTCATTGTGGTGATGGCCGCACAACTGTGAATATACTAAAAACCATTTAATTATACACTTCAATAGGTGAATTACATATATCTCAATAGAACTTTTATTTAAAGAGAACTTTAATGTGGTTTTATTAACCTATTTCATTTTTCAAATCCATTCCTTTTTTTAACCTTCAAAAGGACATATGAGAAAGCTTCCTATTTGCTTAGTCTGTCTCAGCCTAACTGAATTTTTGGAGTACATGATCCACAAGAATGGAAATGATCACAGTTCCACAAATTCAGACACAATACACACACAGTATATATACACATAAAATATACATACTAAAATACATGATATATATATAACAGGCATATGTTAATTATCAACTGGTAAAGCTGAGTTTTTAAACACCTGGATCAAGTCTGGTTGGGAACAGAGCTAGTGGGAAGCAGTTTCTCATCCTATCCTCTTCCCAAACACATCAATCTTCATTCCATTTCATCTCCTCCCAAAATAAACACATTTATAATTTGAATAAAGTTTGCAAGGTGATTATGCTATACTCCCACTGCCATCCTAACTCCTTTTGGAACTAGCGATCAAAGTAGAAAGCTTTCACTGGGTTTTCCAGAACACCCATAGGAACTAGATTTAATTTATACTATCAGTCAAGAGCACTATTATAAGCCACAAGAATGTGGTAACAGGGTCACTACAGGGGATAGCGTGGCAGGCGTCTTTGGCTTTTAGTTCCAAGTAAAACTTAACCCAATATACTGGAGGAACATGCGCTATTCACACAATATATCAGTACAGTGTTTTGCATTAAATAACAAAATTTTTTAAATGTTCTAAAGGCACTTTGAAATTATCATCAACCACATGCCCACTCAAAAAAGAAAAAACACAAAGCAACTCATAAAATATAGTTACTAAAAGTGTTACAGCTGACTGGCAACTTGATATAATAAAAAAAAGTCAAGAGCATGTTTTGGAATTACAATCAACATTTTAAAATGAGATGAAGTCCTGCTGATGTTTTCCCCTAATGTGGAGACATTCTGACCAAATTTTAACTTTTATGTTCATTTAATACTTAAAAAAAAATCTAACTGTAGCTATTCTGCTAGGCAGCTTTACAAAATACCATCATTTGAATCCGAGTTAAATTTAATGAGCAAGTAACATCACTGAAAACCAAGGCAGACAAAACAATTTTTATTTAAAGACTAAAAACAATTACTTTTTAGAAAATCCAAGTCTGTTCTGGATGTCTTTGAATAGGTCTAGATTTTGGAAGGGGAAAAGAAAAGGAACCTGTAGACCCAAGGAGGTACTGTCAAACTAAATATACTTCCTGGGATTAAGAAGCAAGTAATGAAACTCTACTGATGGGAGTGTGCTGAATATATGAACCAAGAGGAGGCTGGAAAAGCCCAGAAATCACTTTAGACTGGCAGTTCCTTTTGTTTTCTTTTTGGATTCCTGGTGACTAGCATAAAGCAGGTCAATAAATGCTTGCTAATCTAAAAGGGGAAAATGTCTGAACTAGGTTTCTCACCCCCCCCAAAAAAAGGGTGGGGGGAGAGACATTATATCCAAAGCCAGAACCAAACATTTAATCTGAATTCACAAAACTAATGGAATCACTCAGCCTATCTTTTTCCCTCCATATCTTCCTTCCAATAAACTTAACAACCCACTAGTAAGTTTGTCATTAAAAAAAAGTGCATCTAACTTAAAAGATTCAAGATCAAACATTTAAAAACACGTAAATCTACTGTTTTATGCCTATAAAGTATTCATATATGTTAACTGTATGAAAAATAGAAGGGAAGAAGTTGAGATACAAACATCAGGTTTTTAAAATACTTAAATTTATAAACCAAGCCTGGATTTCCCCCCAAAGTTAATGAGACATTAAAATTTTTAAGTAGTTTTATTTCCCTCTTGAAACAATGCACAATTACAAAATACAATTTTTTTTCAAAATAAATGTCTCATAGACCCAGCAAGATGTTCACATTTGTTAAAAGTCCACCAAGTCTTAAGCAGTGAACACTGACTACAGGCACCAGGGGGCCTCCCAGGAATAACTTGATATTAGTAAAGGAAAAGGTAAGTAAGAGTTTCTGGTAAAACTTTGCTTCTTATTCAGTCTTAAGACTGCTGGGAGGCTTTCACATCTGGAGCAAATAAACTGTAGTTTGTTACACAACAGGGACACACAGAACTGATAAGATACCGACACATGGACTGAAAAAGGGAACTAGCCCGCCACCCCCCCAATACAATCTTCTTTGATTATTTTCCAAATATAAGTATATACTGCACTTCATTGTTGTAAACAGTTACCTTCAGGTAATCTGAAAGCAACTAAATTAGTGCATATGCACTCCGAGGTTTCCAACAGAGAAGACTAAATTTTCTTAAAGGCTTATTTTCTTTTCTACACATTCACAAAGCAATTAGTGGTGACGCAAATTTTAGGGTAAAGGGATTCACTGGCCGAAGACTACGATTAACTTTGAATATCATCCTGGCCCCTCTCTCTCTTCCCTTTCCCTCAGTCCCCCAACCCAACCTAATACTGTTCAATAAAAACAGAAGGACCCGGAAACTTCAAAAGCCGCAAAGACTTGTATATGCCTTTTAAACACAAGAGAGGCTTCACAACAGACCTTTTTCTAAGTTTGTGCAGAAATTAAATCCTGCTCAAACCTGTTAAACTCCAACCCGAAAGCTAATCCCGTCAGCAAACGCGTCTACATATTTTTCTTGAGTGCATCTTCAGCTCGATCAAAGACTTGTGTTTTACTCTTTTTTTCCAAATTTATTTCCAATAAATTGGAGGTTAACTCCGGCTAATGTTAACCTCTCCTTAAACAGAGTTCGTCCCATAGCATCATGTAAAAATGCGGAAGAGATCCAACAACTGTCTCAACGGGAAGGTTTTTATAAAATTCACTCCCGGAACAAGAATCGGAGGCAGCCAAGGGCAATGCACAAAGAGAACAGAGAAGAAATACACGTTCCACGGACATACAATGCACAGAAGCTCGCATCCTCGCACCCTCCTTGAGAAGGGTCACCCAGCACCCTTGGGCTCCTCGCAGCCCCCGGCCGGCGCGACGCCGTGACGGTCCACGGGGACCCTGCCCGCCGAGGACGGCACCTCTCGCATTGCCTCCCACCGACCGTGTTCCCGGAGGCCGCTCCCCCCGGCCAAGCAGCCTCTTCGCTCCCTCCACCGCGGCCGCCGCGGGGCGGGAACGGGGGTCCCCTCGGGTTTCGGCGGCGGAGGGGGAAGAAGGGCTGAAGGGGGCGCCCCCTCCCCGCGGCCGGCCGGGCCCCGCACTCACCCTCCAGCAGTCGGGTGATGAGACTGTCCACGTTCAGCTCCCCGTCCGCCATCTTGTCGGCACCAGACGCTCCTTCCCGGCAGCGGGAACAAGGGCTTCACGGCGGCGGAGGCTGCGGCGACCGCTCGGCGCTCCCTCACCTACAAGTCACGCGGCGTTTCGACCCCGGTTCCAACTCCCCCTTTTCCCCGGGCCCTCCCCCCACCCCCTCCCCACCAAGTAGTGGAGCGCGCGTACACTGGGAGGCACACACGATAAATAAATAAATAAACAAGTGGGGCCCCCACGAACCGGGCCGCGTCAGACCCAGCCGCCACCTCCTCCTCCTCGGCACCGCCCAACTCCGCAAAGCTCACCAGCGCCGCCGACGGCCCCACCCGCAGCGCCACTCACTGCACACCGCCCTTCCCCGCCACCGCGCCACGCAGCCCTTCGCGCAGGCGCACGGCGCACGCCTCCGCGGCCGCCCCGCCCCGCCACGGCCCTGGCCTTCCGCGCAATCGCACTGGGCTCGGTTCTCCCGCCGCTCCCGCCGTCGCTGCCTTCGCGCAGGTGCGCTGCCCTCTCGCGCCGCTTCCACTGCGCCGAATCGCCGCGGTGGCGCAGGCGCCCCATGGCTGGCGGGATTCGCTGGGCTGGGGAAGTTCCCATTAGGCGGAGCGCGCGTAGGCAGCGTTGACCTTCCCGCTGCCCAGCTGCCCGGGTCGGGGCTCTCCGCAGGCAGCGTTGTTGGGCCCTTCCCACCTCGCTTTTCTTTTCTTGGCTTCCTTCCCTAGTTTTGCAAGCAATTCTTCATGTTTCCGTTAACCGGGAAACGTAGACTACATTACCCATGTTGGAAACCCAAGTTTACGTGTTTGGGAAGCCACAAGGGGTTACTATGCTGGAAAAGTTTGACATTGCAAATAAGGGTTTTATACCCTATTGTTCCACAAAGCTAGTTGCCCAAGTGTCTGGATGAAATACGTTAAAGTGGGCTCTGGAACGGTCAGCAATAATATTTTACGTGGGTACTGCTCTCTACCTTCTGTATCCTGCTTCCACACATCTTACATCTCCGTCCACTCTGCGCATACTATTTTCCCCCAGTGCTTTTTTGTTCATACCTCCATTATATTGTTTAATCATCCTGCCTTGTAATTGTTTATGCATTTATCTCCTACACGAGACTGTAAGCTTCAACAAGGTAGACCCACCAATTATCTGGCACACGGAAGAGGAGGACAAAGAAACATGGAGGTTCAGAAAGGTTGGTTGCCCAGCTGTTCTTTCCACCACATAATTCTGTCTCTAGAAAGGCAGGAGGAAGAGTAGCCACGCGAACGATCTAGGGAAGTCAGAGTTTTTGGCCTGTTCTAAGAAGGTGGTCAGATCAAAGGTCTTCACTCATTCCTCAGGTGTTTGTCCAGAAACTCCGACAAGGTGCATTCCCAAGCTCAAGGCAGCGCTTTTCCCCACTCACACATCACGAATACTAGGTAACATTGAGATTCCTGCATGTGCTCTGGCACTGTTTTAAGTGTTCTACATTATCCTATTTAATCCTTAAACCAGCCCTATGAGGTAAGTACCATTCTCTCTACTCTGTAGACGGGATTAATTGAGGTACAGAATGATTAGATACGTAGCCCCAAATTACACAAGTAACTAACAGATCTGGGATTCAGACCCACGCATCTAGTGCCAGAGTTTGCACTCTTAACAATTGTGATATACTCCCTCTCAGTATATGTAAACTGAGATGCTTAAATATGCATGTGCTATCTCACAAACTTGGAAAGTAGAAACCATAGGGGTTTTTTTGGTTTGTTTTTGTTTTTTGTTTGTTTTTTTGGAGGGCTAGAGAGGAAGCATTGTCCAATCAAGTGCTTTATAATGGCCCGGATGACTTACAGAGTTAGGATTTCCTTTTTTTTTTTTTTTAAGATTTTATTTATTTATTTCGCAGAGAGAGAGACAGCAAGAGGGAACACAAGTGGGGGTGGGGGGGCTGGGGGTGGGAGAGGGAAAAAAAAAGCAGGCTTCCCGCGGAGCAGAGAGCCCAATGCGGGGCTTGATCCCAGGACTCTGGGACCCTGACCCGAGCCGAAGGCAGATGCCCAACCACTGAGCCACCCGGGCACCCCCAGAGCTAGGATTTCCTAATGCCTTTTTTTTTTTCCTTCTAACTTTTTCTCCATTTGGGATTTAGCTTGTACATTAATGGTGAGCATGGAACAGGTGACAACTATAATGGTGATCCTGTCTGGAGTAGTTTTCACAGACTCTTATTGCCAGTTCATTTGGGGGCTTTTGGGGGTGAAGAAATTGTTCATCACATTCTTGTTCTACTAAAGAACATTTTTTTATTCCCTGTTTTATTCCAAAAGAAGGGATTTAGGCTAGCTTATGAAAATACATGCGGTAGAATAAATTAAAAATAAGTACAGAGAAAAATAGGACAAAAGAAAACAAAGTAGGAAAGATAAAATAAAGCCAGCAGTTTTGTATGCAAAGTGCATGGTGTACGGTACTGTTGGTTTGCTAGGGATAGGCCACAGATATAATTCTAAGCTTTTTAGCAACCAGAGAAAAGATCAGTTGCAAGTGGAGTAAGTATTCTAGCTGAGCTGGAACTGGGACTTGAATACACCAGCTGTGGAGTTGGATGCCACTTTCCCAGATCTCTTCCATGAACCTCTTAAAGAGTAACAGGATGCTTGGGAACAATTAAATAAGTGATTGCTTATCTTCCAATTTTCATGGCGCCCATGGACCCCATGAAAAAGAACTTTGAACCTGTCCACAATTAGGGTTTAAATACACACAGACAGATTTAATGGACAAGGACACCCAAAGGAAACTGTATTGCGCAAGGAGAAAGTAAGCATCTGAAGAGAAATCACCACAAGTGGGGCAAAGAGAGGCCAGTCTCAGCAGAGTTGTGGGAGTCAGAAGGGATTGAAGAGTGGTCCTGAGTACTGCCTGCAGACATCCCCTTCTCCAGGTTTTCTAGTGCTTTGGAATCCTGGGAAGGAAAGGGCGAGTATAAAAATGAAAAGCTATATCCCTAGAGGCCCAGCCAACTTTTCTGTGGGATCTCCTTCCAAAAGAATTATATAAGAATTCAGATTCAGAATTCCTCGGATTTTGAAGTTTAACTGGTACATATACTATATATTACTTAACACCCCAGCAGCTTCTGGGGCAGCTCACTATAATCTGAAACATTATTTTTTTAAAAGAAAATCATATGAATATTCACATCGTGTAAGATAAATAAAACTACATTATGTCTCATATCAGTCTAGGTCAGATTTGCCATTAAAGTAGCTCCCCTACCCCCAAATAAAATGTATTTATTGAAGGAAATTTGGAAGACAAAGATAAAATGTAAAAATCACCTATAATTTCACAAGCTATAGATAACCACTTTCCTGTCTTATACCTGAATATAATACTATTTTATAAAATTGGAAAAATAAAATAAAATTGGGATCATGCCTCACTTCCATTTTATCCTACTTTGTTAAATGAGGTTTGGTCCCACATTTGTGCGGAACTCAGTTTTCAAAGTTTATTTGGATTTTTTTCCTGTTTGCATTTTCTTTTTTTTTAACATAGTTTTTTTAAAAATTATTATTAACATATGTATTGTTCGTGTCAGGGGTACAAGTCTGCGATTCATCAGTCTTACACAATACACAGCGCTCACCACAACACATACCCTCCCCAATGTCCATCACCCAGCCTCCCCATCCCCCCACCTCCCCTCCAGCAACCTTCAGTTTGTTTCCTGAGATTAAGAGTCTCATGGTTTGTCTCTCTCTCTGATTTCGTCTTGCTTCATTGTTTCTTCTCTTCCCCTATGATCCTCTGCCTTGTTTCTCAAATTCCACATATTAGTGAGATTATATGATGATTGTCTTTCTCTGATTGACTTATTTAGTTTGTTTGGATTTTAAAATGTGGATAAGAGTGGCTTCTAGGTGGGTGGTTAAGCGCCTGACTCTTGATTTCGGCTCAGGTCATGATTTTGGGGTCATGGAATAGAGCCCCATGTAGGACTCTGCGCTCAGTGGGGAGTCTGCTTGAGATTCTTTCTCTCTCTCTCTCTCTCTCTGCCCTCCCTCCATTTTCTCTCTCTCTCTCAAATAAATAAATCTTTAAAAAATGTGAAGAAGAGATTGAGGACAGAGGAAGAGGTAAGAGGTGGAGATCTGGAGGCTGGAGGAGACAATGCTACAGGCAGTAGCCACAGAGGCAGTTGGAGCCACCATGAGGTTCAAGAGGAGGTGGGTACCAAGTAGAGAGAAACCCCACTTGGCAGATATTGACACTAAGGAGACTCTTGGCCTGAATGTGAGCAGTATCCTGTTGGCAGAATGGAGATCATCAGTTAGGGAAGCCAGCAACGTGGAAGCAGAGACATGAGAAGGCTGCCAATGGTGTAGCAGACATTGGTTGGACCAGGCACTGTGGTGGGCAGCAGCCCTGTAGAGCACCCACACCCAGAAATCAGAAGACTTGAGAGCACGGGACTGACAGTTGGTGGTTCTGATTGCCTGTAGGAAACTGCCTCTCAGTCTTTTTGAACATGTGGCAAGACTCAGAAAAGGGATCATGGTAAGGTCCTGCTCCTTGTTAGATCAGGATTGTTAATCTCACAGACCAAAGGGCAAACTGTGAGCTGGGACTCCCAACCTAGTGGGGCTTTAGATAGCGGTGTGCTGGAGCCTGCTTACACTGGCTCATGAGAGTCAATTGTTAAACTTCCAGAAATTCTGCAAGCCAGTTAAACAGAGCCATTATTTAAAAATTAAATTATATGGACTTACAAATAAATTATACTAAAAACAAAGGTAATGATTACTCAAAACTCATAATGTCCTATTTTGCTACATTTTACTATTATGTATTGTCTAGTGGTTGTTTGAATTTATTGTATCTGTATGGGGGAAATACTAAACAATGATATGCTACTGTGTATCTCTTTTCCAACTCCGTGTTCAGTGACATCACATTGGCCATGGTAGGAATATTTACACCAAGGAAATTAGCAAATGCTGTGAATCTATAGCTATTTCTGCCACATAGCTTGCTGTTAAACATTTGCCAGTACACCACTGGGCTTAGGGAGACATTTGGGTTACACATGCCAATATCCTTGGGTAATTACAGGAATGTCTGTGGAGGGATATTAGACTTTGTGATATCAAGGGATTGGGGAATCATAATTTGGGGTATTAACAACATCATGATCTTATATGTGCTTACTAACAGAAAATGCCTGGGACCCATCAGTGCCCATTAGACAAAGGCAGACCAGTGCTCAGAGGACCCCAACCATCACTATGTTGAGACCAGAGAGATGTTCCTGAAGGATTGTCCTCAAAGAAGAACATAGTGAACAGCAGCCTCATTATTTCTTTTAGTAAACACAGCACAGACTTTCATAAGAATGTTTTATATGCCTTTCAAAATTGGCCAATAGCCAATACGGTGTAAAAGTAAGTAGGTTTTGGTAGCAAAATGTGGAGGCTATGATAGAGATGTACAGCTCTTTGCTGCACTGACTAATCCAAAACAGCTTTATAAATGAATGAATTGACATTCATTGGGCTGTCCTTCCATAAATATGATTCCTCTTAATCAAGTCTTTAATAAGTCTAAAGTGGCAGCAAGTTCTAAATTTTACTAGATGTAGCTTGAGGGCAACCATTCCTGTCTATCAAATACTATAGGCTTTGGTAGTCAGCTCAGTTCAAGGATATTGAGAAACCGTACAAGGACACATGCATCAGAGAGGAGCCACGCTCGCAATACAGAGCCAGGCTGAGGTGGTACACCAGGTCAGGGCTGAAATTTTTTCTTAAGATTTAGTTTTGGTTTCATTTCTTTTTTTTTTTTTTAAGATTTTATTTATTTATTTGACAGAGAGAGAGCGCACAAGCAGGGTGAGTGGGAGAGGGAGAAGCAGGCTTCCTGCTGAGCAGAGAGCCCGATGCGGGGCTTGATCCCAGGACCCTGGGATCATGACCTGAGCCAAAGGCAGACGCTTAATGACTGAGCCACCCAGGCGCCCCAGTTTTGGTTTCATTTCAATACACATATGAGAGAATAACCAAGTACCAAATTTATCAGCCAAGTCATAAGGCATGTCCTCAGTCATTTTATTTATTTATTTATTTATTTATTTATTTATTTATTTATTTATTTGAAAGCTTTTATTTATTTATCAGAGAGAGAGAGAGAGACAGAGGCAGGCAGAGGGAGAAGCAGGCTCCCTGCTCAGCAAGGAGCCTGATGTGAGGACTCGATCCCAGGACCCTGGGATCATGACCTGAGCCGAAGGCAGACGCTTAACCGACTGAGCCACCCACGCGTCCCTGTCCTCAGTCATTTTAATCCTCAAATTATAATCCTCAAATTATAAAGCCATATATAACCAAGCGCCTCTTGCCCTGTCCTTGGCCAATAACTGCCACCCTCCCAATTCAGACCCCCCAAAACACACATACAAACTCTCGGTGGAGCATTGTCTCTTAAGCTAAGTTTCTGGTACAACATTCATGATAAAATGATTGAAAATAAATGCCTAGTAATTGAAGGAGTTAACTGGCTATATAGAACCGTTAACTATAAGACAGTGAGAGTTGAATGGGCAGCTACCACAAAGGAAGACTATTTAATTTTTGAAGAGTTTATCTGTGGTCCTTATTTTTCTCTTGTTTAGATTACAGGGCCAGCTGTCTATTTAGGTCACTCCTATTTTGTTACAATAAAACCATGTCATCTGCAGGTATGAAATTGTTTCTCTTTAGGTGCTCTCCCGTCCTGCTCATTCAAGATCCCAGGAAATAACTAAATGTGTTTGTAGATGAAGAAAAATATACAAAACATGAAAGTTTGTTTCAAGTGAAACAACTTAAATGTTTTGTTTCTAATGATGGCCGCTCTCCTCATACAGCAAATCCAAATTATGTATGAGTGACCTTTTCAGTTGGAGAAGGTTTACTTCTGAATGGTTTCACAAGTCTGTTTCATTTGGTTTTGGTAAATAAAACAAAGCATTTTTAAGTTTTCTAATGTATTATAAAGTGAGTAGCTCTCCCCTAGAACCATGTTAAAATTAATGGCATGTATCTCTTAAAACTAAACCCAAATATGTCTGTGAGCTATAAAAAAATATGTATTGATCCAACACTGATAGGTCCTGTTATGTAGGAAATACTGGTTAAATAAAATGTTTACGAATTATTATTCAAATCTTGATTGAAACCAAATCTGGTCTCTCATAAATACTGTAAATTCTTAATCAAAATGTTCTAATGGTACTTGTTATTTAAGCAAATCTTATACTGAGTGGAACTCTAAAGCAAAGTGAATAATGAACCAATTAAGTATTTATGAAACATTTAGTATATTTGATTCTCTGCTGAAGACATGATCCCCCCAACTATGAAGTAGTTTACTATGTGGGGAAAGGACCACAAAATGATTTGGATAGTGGGAAAAGCATTGGCTCAGAGGTGGGAGACCAAAGTAGCTGAATAACCCAAGACAAATCTTTCTCTTTCTGAATCTTGGCTTTATTACCTACAAAATTAGTTCATTAATAAATGATCAACAATGTTTCTTCCAGCTCTAACAAGTCTTTGATTCTAAGAAACACAAGTGAAACTGAAAATGTAACATAATACAGTACAGGCCGTCCCCAAATTAGGAACTGGATCAACTCCAAAAGGTCAATTGTTTGGAACACAGAATATATTTTCCCACAGAGACTGTGGTACAAATGGTGGTTAAATTCCTGGATCGGTCTGCAAAATCAATTTAATCTTTAATGTAACTGTAGGAAAGTATTCATGGTAATACAGACTCTAACCACCGATTATAAAAGTTTATGGGGAAAAGCCATTGAGGATTCTAATTTGGGATGGCAGAAAACATCTATCAGTGTTTCCCACTACCCTGTGCAGTAGGCATAAAGACAGTTTTAGTTGTAATTCACAGGCTGATCTGGGCCCTAAATGTGAGACTGGCAGTGTGGGTAGTGAAGGAGCCTGAGATACCTCTGATCCCATAAGGGGAGTGGACTGAGGACAGTTCATAGTGTCTAGGGGTTTGGTTGCCAGGAAGGAGTTGGTTCCAAACCGAAGGACAGGGACTGTAAGGGAAAAAGGGAGTGAACATATGTGCTGGGAACTTTTTAAAAAAGAATATTACTTTTGATCTCACTCACTTGGTAGGTGAGGAAGTTGAGATCTGGGAAGGTTAAATTGCATTGTCGTAATAATGAAACTAAAACTTGAATCTGAAACTTATGATTCTTAGCCCAGATAGCTATCTACCTCTCCCTCCCTCCCTTCCTTTCTCCCTCTCCTCAGCTCCCTTCTCTCTCTCTTTCTCTCTACTCCCCTCCCCCCATTTTTACTTGAAAGCAATGGCATTGTGCAGGGACCTACTCATTTCATCCCTTCTTTTCTGTGCAGGAATCACCTAGAACCCTGCACCTTCATGCCCATTCTCATTTAAGTGTTCATCCCCTGGTCTTCCAGGGCAGCCTGGCCAACAATCAGCACAACAGTTTTCTGTTTTGCCCAGATGTATTTTAAACAGTGCCACCAGCTCAAAGAATGACTTTCTAGTTGCTAAAAAAAAAAAAAAAAAATGTTGCTCTGATCCCTAATACTCCAGTCTAGAGAATGTGATTGAGTAAACCTAAATCCTAAATTCTGGTAACATTAGGATACTTCTAATAGTGATGCTTCTGTTAAGACAGAACCCAGCCTGGCTGGGAGAGCCAGGGTCCCAATGCCCAGGTGACAGGCATGGCTCCTCTGTCAGAAAGAAGACTTCTGGCTGGCAGTTCCTAAGTGTACCATGTGCTGGGAATTTTTACTGGCATTATCATATTTAGTCCCCCTGAAAATCCTCTGAAATAAGTATTTTCCTTTATAGATGTGGGGATGAAGGCTCAGAGGCTTTGAACAACCAGACAGTGGGACTTAGAGGTTGGGCTAGTTAGGGACCAGCTCTGGGACACTGTTGTGACAGGAAGTGGGAAGACGTGAATGGAGGGGTGAGCTGGGTCCGGTGGCTGCCATCTGCTCTGATGGCAGGGTGAGTTAGCTCACGGCAGGCTAGGAGTGAGCAGAAGCTGGGTGATTTCACAATGGGTGGTTGTCTTCGTGGATGAGAAGGAAGGAGGAGTCATTCTCAGCCAGAGCCAGGGGAAGGTTGGAGTGCCTGCCCCACACACCTGAGAGTGCTCCCATAAACAACCCTTATGTGTCCATATTCTCATGCCAGGCCTGCAGGCCTAGGGCTCAGGAGTGTGGTCCAGATCCTAAGCCTTTTAGAATTTCGAAGAGGGAGAGGGCAATGAAGTCAGGCAAGGCTTTTATAGAAGTGATGCAACTGAAGGACATGAATAGGGTATGAAGTATTATGGGGTTAACTTCAGTGTCTTTCAAATGAAGTGGCTATGTGCTTATTATCAGGATCATCTGGGAAGCTTTTTCAAAACACCACTACTGTTTGATTCCCCACTTCCCACCAAGGAAGTCCTATTTCATTCTCAGCATTGGGAGCAGAGGGGTACATATTTTGAAACAATGCCCTGGGGAATTCTGATAGGAACCCATGCATACCTCGTCCACTTTTCATTTGTGTAGATCTCTGGGAAAAAAAAGATCAAAGAGACTGACTCAGAAGAACCAGGGGAGGTCTCTTCAGGCAAAGGGATCATTTCTGGTGAAGTTTGTGAAAGTGGAGGGAGTGGGGCAGAGAGGTACACCAAGGTGGTGGTAGGACACAGCATGGGGTAAAATCTTAGTAAGATGGCCCAGCAAGAAGGAACTGGAATGCTGGGCCAGAGAGTTTAAACCTGAAGCTGTTTGTAAAAGGAAATGATTAATGTATTCACTTGTTCAATAAATATCTATTGAGTATCTACTCAGTGCCAGGCACTGTTATGTGCTAGCCATATAACAGAGAACAAAATAGTCTTTTCCTCATCAAGTTTATATTTTGGTAGGGGTGGTATAGGGTGACCAATCCATCCCAGTTTGCGTGGGACTTCCGGGATTTTAGCACTGAAAGTCCCTCGGCCCAGGAATCCCCTGGGCAAACCGGGATGGTTGGTTCCCTAGGAGATGGACGGTGTGTGCACGTGGTGGTAAGGCTCAGGATGAACAACAAAGCAGGGGAAGAGACTGGGGATAAAGAAGAGTGTACTTTAGATAAGGCAGTCAGGGAGGATCTCTCTAGATGTGACAAATGAGAAGCGATCTGAACAGGATGAGAGAGAGAACCCTGTACACATCTCAGGGTGGGTTGTAGAGGGGTGATTATTTCTAGCAGAAGGATGCTCCATGTCAGGGCCCTGCGGTGGAGACGTGCTTGGCACAGATGAAGAACAGCAATTTTGGCAGAGGGGTTGAGAAGAAGTGTCAGATGCAGAGAAGGGCCGGATAGAGTAAGCCATGTTAAGGACCTAAGATTATATTCTGAATGTATTGGGAGCCACTGGAGGGTTGAGAGCAGAGGCATGACCTAATCACTCAGAAGGTGGGGATACAAGAGCAGAAACAGGAGGAGCATTTAGGAAGCAATTTCATTCAGAAATCTTGAAGAGTTCCTTCTCAAAATGTTTGATCAGAGAACGAGCAGGATATAATGCCATTCAGGTAAATTAGCCTGCTATCATAAGACCAGCCTGGGCAGGATTGGGCTGACCCTAGCTACCCTACGGTGACAGCACTGGGAATGAGGAAGAGGAAGCATCTGGAGTTACCTTGGAGTTGGGATTAGCAGAAGCTGGTGGTGCAGGATTTACAGGGGGTGAAGGAGAGTGGTGGATCAAAGATGATCCCTAGCTACTCTTTCCCATGCTAGTTTTCCAGGTTTGAATTTCTCCCTCAGTTGTCCAGATCCAAAACTTCATGGAAGAAAAGAACGTGTTATACTCTTTTCTTCCAGAATGAGGAAGGTTCCATGATAGAGTAACAAGAGCAGGAACTTGGGATCATACAGACCAGGGCTCACACCCCAGCTCCACCACAGACAGGCTCACCCCTCAGGCATCTCATCTAAGTTCTGAGGACCTCAGTGTCCCCACCAGCAAAATAGGAATAATGATGGCTCCCTAGCAGAACTAATTGGGAGCACTGAAGGAGCTCACACTCATAAAGAACCTAATTCAGGACATGGCGAGCCCTGAATCTGGGTTCATTCTCTCACCTTGTTTGCACCCTTGGAGTTGAGTATGTATGCCTACCCACTTTCAGAAGTGATCAGTATTTTATAAGCCATTTTGTGCTCTTTGCCCCCTTCCCCTCTCCCCAGCCCATTTATTCCATAAACACATTTCTGTGTATTTGCGGGGCTCAGCCTGTCATCATTTGGTCCCTCTTCTTCATCCTCACTGATACTGCCCCTGTGCAAATCTGCCTTTCTTTTCACTTGGGCAGCTGCAGAAACCTCCCTGGTCTCACCCTCCTACCCACACTCTCACATCTTTCAGGCACTGCACATCATCTTCAAGGTGAAAGCTAACCACTGAGCAGCACCTTGCACAATCCACTTGCCTCTGCCCACTTTGCCATATTCTGTCCTCCCTGAGTTGCCCCTGCCTTTGGCCTGCCCTCCACCCTCCACCCCTGCCAAGTGCACAAGTTCATTCTCAGTGCTCTTGTGGTAATTTGCACCTACTGCTACTTATCTCTCCATTATTTCTGCATAAAAGGACAATGGTATTTTGTGCAGGGGTCAGAGTTCATGCTCTGCAGCCACCCAATCTCCATTTCATTCCCAGCCCTGTTACTTATCAGCTGGGCCTAATGAGTAGGGATTAATTTAAAAGATGATGATATTTCTCTATACTGGAATACTTGAGCAAGTTATTTCATCATTGCGCTCCAGGGATAATGATAATACCCACCTCACAGGCTGTTGTGAATTATAAGAGTTAATACATCTAAAGCACTTAAATAGTACCTCCTACTTAGTAAGCCCTCAAGACACATTGCCTATAATTATTACATCTATCTCCCTGAGTTTGAGTTCCATGAAGGATGAAACTAGATGTCATTCTCTTTTTCAAAAATCTTCTATCTCCTCTTAATAGTCATTCAAATATTTGTTGAACGAAGACCTAAGCAAATCTTCTTTGAAAGATTTTGTTCCCCCCTTTACTTAGCTGTTTCTTGACTGCAACATTTGGGCTATGTCCAAATCTTTGTTAATAAAAAATGCAGTTATTAATATTTTTGTGAACTTTTAATTTTCATTTCCATTATTTCCCTGTAGTATATTTCCCAAAGTGGAATTATCAGTTAATGAAAGGAACAGTTTTACAGCTCTTATATCTATTTACAGAGTGTTCTTTGGCAAGACTTGTTCAGTGACAACTGAAATAAGAAACTAGTGAAACAATGGTTTTATTTTTCTGTACAGAATATTATGCAGCCATTAAATAATACGTTTCTCCACAATTTGACCTCACTGGGTTTTTATCATTTCTATTTATTTTTGCTAGTTTAATAGGTGGGTAGTAGTACATTAATGTCATTTTAATTTGCATTTTTAATGAGCCTCTTCATTTTTCCAGATGATGATTTACTACAATTGTAATCAAATGTGCAAATTTTTGATTCACTCCCCTAGGTTATTTATGGAATATAATTAGATACTGGTCATACATATTTGAATCTATATATTTGTATCAATTACTATCAATATATTTTGGATGGGCAGATCATATCTTTTATACTTAGCATAGGTATTTTTCTTCATTCTGTGTTTTCCTTTAAATATATATTTTATGATTTGATGTATTTTGTTTGTTCAACTTCATCTAGTTTGTCTCTAGCAATGGCATCCTTTAAGTAAAACAGTAGAATGTTAGGGCTTGGAGGAACTTTACTGTCATCGTTCTTATTCTTTTTATGGATGAGGGTTCTGAGGGCCCAAGAATCTGATTTACTTAATGCCACAAAGTTGTCATTTTTTTTAGTAGCTGAAACCAAATTTTCTCCAATAGCTGGGGTGAGTAGAATGTTTTCTAGTTTTAAATAAAATCCCAGATACTCCTCTGTAGAATGGGATTTGCTTGAGCCATGAGAAACGTGTATGTAGTGTTTAAACTACTCAGAGCATGAGAAGAAACATTTGTTTAACACCTTCTGTCAATTATGTATTGTACTGTGTGTGTGTGTGTGTGTGCGTGCGTGCATGCACGCACATGTTGATGGCTATCTGCAAGTGGTAAGGAAAAAAGCAAAAGAGAGAGAGAAGGAGAGAACCTTTGACTCTTCTCAAAAGTCCTTCTAAACAGTGGTCCATTTGCTCTGATGTCTACAATGATGATTATCACAGGGTTTTTCATACGGTAAAAAATTAGAAATAACTTAATGCCTAATGGTTAAGAGTTTAACTATGGTGCTTTCATAGAGTAGAATACTATGGAGCATTACAAATCATATTGTAAAAGAATATTTAGTGACAGTCTTAGATACACCTAACCTATTGTTAAGTTTTTAGAAAGTGAACAATAATTAAAGAAGTTAAATAAATGAAGTTATATATCATGTTCATGAATTGGAAAATTCTGTGTTAAGACATCGATCTTCTGGGGCGCCTGGGTGGCTCGGTCATTAAGCAGCTGCCTTCGGCTCAGGTCATGATCCCAGGGTCCTGGGATCGAGCCCCGCATCGGGCTCCCTGCTCCACGGGAAGCCTGCTTCTCCCTCTCCCACTCCCCCTGCTTGTGTTCCCTCTCTCGCTATGTCTCTCTCTGTCAAATAAATAAATAAAATCTTAAAAAAAAAGATATCGATCTTCTCCAAATTAACCTATAGATTCAGTGGACTCCTAATAAATATCTCAACTACCTTTTTCTTGGTGGGGGGCATCATGGTGGTCACGGTTGACAAGCCCCTAAAATGTATATGGAAATGCAAAGAATTAAAGATAGACGAGAAAATCTTGAAGAGAAGAACAAATCTGGTGGGTTTTACTATCAGATTAAAAGATGTAACATATAATTATAGTAATTAAGATACTGTGATATTGGAGCGAAAATGGACAAACTAGTAGAAGAGAATATAGAGCCCAGGAACAGACACACATATGTGGTGGAGGAAAATGGTCTTTTCAATAAATGATTATGGAGCAATTAGGTATTTCAATGAAAAAAATGAGCTTTGACCTCTACTTCACACCATACACAAATGGTTAGCTGGAGATGGATCGAGACCTAAATGGTAAGACAATAAAGCTTCTGAAGAAAGCATAGGAGACTATTTTCATGACCTTAGGGCAAAGACTCCTTAAACAGGATACAAAAAACAAAGGAAAGATCAATTAAGTTGGACTTCATTAAAATTAAAAAGTTTTGTGAAAGGGTAAGTCACAGACTGAGAAGATATATATAGATGTATATATGTATGCGTGTATATAATATATAAATATATATGTATCCAAAAAAGAACTTGAATTCTATAAACCAATAAGAAAAAGACAAACAAGCCAATTTAAAAATGGGCAAAAGACTTGGACAGGCATTTCATGGAAGAAGATGTCCCCTAATGTCTGAAAAAGTGTTTAACATCATTAGTCACCAGAGAAATGCAAATGAAAACCACAATAAGATATCAACTCGTACTCTTCAGAATGGCTAAAATTGAAAAGACTAAGAATATCAAGGGTTGGGGAGGGTATATATTGGAACTCTCACACATTGCTGATGGGGACTATAAAATGGTACAGCCAGTTTGGAAAACTGGCCCATCTACAAAAGCCAGATCTGACTACCCTATGACTTAGCAATTCCACTCCTAGGTGTATACCCAACAGAAGTGAGTGCACAGGATCACTAAAATACATGGAAAAAATGCTCATGTCAGCCTTATTTTTAATAATCAAAATTTGGGAACAAGTTAGTATTAACTTTGTGGAATTTTAAACAGCAAAAACAAACAAAAGTCAATGCACTACTACACGTAACAATATGGATGAACCTCACAGACATCATGAGTGAAAAAAGGAAGACATGAAAAGTGTTTATGATTCCTTTTATATGAAATTCAAAAACAGATAAAACTAATTAAAAGTAGTACAAGTCAATATAGAGTTTACCTACAGGGTACAGGGATACTGACCAGGAAGTAGCAAGTAAGAATTTTCTGGAGTGCTGGAGTGTCCTTTATGATGTCGAAGTGGTGGTTAAACAAGAATATACTTAAATAAAAGTGTATCAGTATGTATATATAAGATTAGTACACCTCATTCTCTCTATATATTACACTTCAATAAAGAGTATTACAGGTCATTTTAACTTTCTTCTTTTTGCTATGTGTTCTAAATGTTATCACCTTTTTCTCAGCTATATTTTCCAAAAAAATCGAAAATGAAGACACGATGAATTGTAACAATAGAAAAAAGAAGTTATTTTTAAAAGCTAGAACTCAATCTCAGCTACCTCTCCAGATTTAGTGCCTTGAGCCCTGGACCCAGCTAAAAATAGCACAGGGCCTTTCCAGCCTGTGACCTGGGAGCTGGGCTACCTTTATCAGACTCAGCAGGCCAGTGAAATGGGGTGGGGCCAGGCGGAGCCTTGTAGGTCTGGTAGGCGTGGCTCTCAGCAGGCTGTTTAGGTCATACCTGCCATCAGTAACTGGCTGTTTCTTCCACTGCAGACCAAGAGCATAGGCTCCCAGCTTACTGCGAAGTGGAAATGAGAGGCAGGAACAAGAATCCATACTGATTAGGAGGGGAGAGGTCCAGCGCTGTAAGCAGATTGGATATAAAGGAAGTCGGAGTAGCTAACCCAGTTGCTAATCCTTTGCTTTTCACCAGGTTAGACTTCTAATTTTTGTTTGGGCAAACCTGTGTTCATTTTCCTACAACTCAGTTTTAAATGTTATGCTTGAGTTTGAGGAAATTAGTTGCAGAACTATTTAGATTGCAATGATGAGAAAAGCTCCCTGAGTGGTTTTGCTGCTGAATCAGCTTAACCTGAAGAACTGACTTCATTTAACCTCTTCCTTTAATGTGCCCATCTCAAATGCAGGAACGACTAGTAATTATCCGTGTCACAGGGATGTTTTGAGGCTTAATTAATGTTTATAACTGCTCTAAAGTATTCAGATGAAGAGAGAGTTGATAGGAATGTTGC
Source organism: Callorhinus ursinus (assembly GCF_003265705.2). Classification (NCBI taxonomy): domain Eukaryota; kingdom Metazoa; phylum Chordata; class Mammalia; order Carnivora; family Otariidae; genus Callorhinus; species Callorhinus ursinus. The sequence goes on along the minus strand of NW_027397072.1, from coordinate 23,637,646 downwards.
TGTTCTAAGTTCCATTTACAAACTCTGACAAGGTGCAGAAATGGTATGTGGTACTGTGCTTCCAAGTGAGCCAGCATGGTGTCTCCACGATTCCACCTTGTTTAATTAGAATCACTATCACTTGGCCCATATGACTCAGGAGGATTCTATTTCTACATTTTGTTCATTTGTTAAAGGAGAGTGTAAATATGAGGGTAATTCATAACAAGTGACAACATTTAGGGAGATGACTTTAAACAAGTTCGTATGTTGCTGTTGTCAGTAGACAGAGAAATTTTAGCCCCGACCTGAAGAAGCAAACTTCCTTCCTTCTTTTTTCTTTTCTTTTCTTTTTTTTTTTTTTCACAATTGAACTTTCAAGACAGGGCTAGGATGTGTCAAACTCTGAGATCACATAGAAGCTTTAAGTCAAACATTGTAGATGCCATTAGAAGCCTTCCCCCAAATAAATCCATCCTGCTGCATGATTTGAAATGGCTTAGGATACTATCTTTCTCATCCTTAGGAAGCAGACACCCTGAAATCTCATCTATGAAGAACAATCCGAGGGGCGCCTGGGTGGCTCAGTCTGTAGGCATCTGCCTTCGGCTCGGGTCATGATCCTAGGGTCCTGGGATCGAGTCCCGCATCGGGCTCCCCGCTCTGTGGGACGCCAGCTTCTCCCTCTCCCCCTGCTTGTGTTCCCTCTCTCGCTGTGTTTCTCTCTCTCAAATAAATAAATAAAATCTTAAAAAAAAAATAAAAAAGAAAAACAATCCAAGAGAGGCTACTAAGACTCTGTCAAGAGCACACTTTTCCTTATTACAGTAGCCAGTAGACTTGGCTTTGCTTGATAAAAAAAATTTAAATCTGTGATCAAACAGGAATGTAGTGGGCTGAATAATGACAGTGAAGATGGGAACAATAACGTTGGTGGGAATAATAATAGCAAGCATGCATTTGAGGGCTTACCAGGTGCCAGACACTGTTCTAAGAGCTTTGCACGTCTTGACTCACTTGATCCCAGCAATAACCCTAGAAGATAAGACCTATTATCATCTCTATTTTACAGACAAGTAAACTGAGGCTTGGAGAAGTTAAGTAACTAACTTGCCTGAATTATATAGCTTAGCAGCTAGCAGTGTTTTCAAAACATCAGTGTGCTTACAGTTCCCCAGAAAACTAGGTAAAATTGATGTTCCCAGACCAAGACCAGAGATTTTGATTCAGAAGTGTGGGATGGGGCCTAGAAAAATGCATTTCTAATGAACACCCAAGGCAAATTTACTGTAGGTGGCCTTTTGACCACCCTTTGGAAAACAGTGGCCCAGACTTAGAGAAATGAGAGGCTGGGAGTCAGACTTTTACAGTGTTTCTCCAGCACTAGCCTTCCCTGTCCAGCTGAAGAGTAGATCATTTGCCCAGCTGGGACTGTATGTCCTCATAGTGAAAAAAAAAAAAAAAAGCTGTATCAGGCTGACATTGGTTAATGAAAATAGCCCTTTGACACAACCAACTTGATTTGTTCAGGTCCCATATTTAACATTTAACCTTCTGACTTTAATTTGATTTCTTAACAGATTTTCCTGCCAGGAAGAGTGTGTGCCATGAGACATGAATTTCAGCTGGTAGTTATAGCTCTCACAGGTAAATAAATGGCGCTGTGATTTATTAATCAATCTATTATAACTCTGGTTAATGTGAATCAATTCTCTCCAGAATGAACTGAGAACAATGAGTTTAGGAGCCTGCAAACCTCAGAGCCAACATACATTTTGAGGCCCGATTTATCCTTTCCTTAGCACACACACATCACTGAGCTGGAAGGTACATTTTGAGACTGAGAATGTTGATACCCACATCTCTCCAAAAGGGTAAGTTTATCAGGTTTAGTAAAATGATTCACAGAAAGTCATTCACGTGGCTTTCATCTTGCAATTCATCAAAAAACATTCACGTATCCTTCTATCCTTGGCTTTTAAACATCTGACCACTGAGATGTTGAAGGGCGTGATGATGAATTTTCTACATCCTTTGCCCTTTTGCTCTTCTCAAATGGCATTTGTCTGATTTGGAACATGTATCACCTGGTCAATCTGGAAAAGACACACAAATGGGCTTGGCCAGAGACAATGCTGTGGAGACTGAACTAACCCCTATTATACATCCATTTTTCCTTAGAGCAAAAACATGAGGCAGTGTAAAGCAGTTATAGTTTCCATGGTCCCTCTCCATGAGGAAATATCAAGGTATTTGCCTCTCCATACATTCCACATCCTATGCTCTGGATAAGACATATTGCCGCCCTCCTCCTTGCTGGCCACACTCCAGCTACATTACCCTTCTTTTCCTGCACTCACCAAACCTGCTCCACCCCTTTGTCCCGGGGCCTCTTCTACCTGTAATGTTCTTTACCCACATCTTGCTATGATTGGCTCCTCTGTGTTTCAGGTCTAGCTTAAATGTTGCCCTTCAGAGAGGCCTTCACTGACGCCTGTCTAAAGCAGTCACTATTGCCTTATTCAGTCTTATTCTCTGTATGGCACTTAACAGTTGCTAATATTTTTCGTTTATTTGTTTGGTTTTTTTAATAGTCTGTCTCCCTCAACTATAATGTAAACCCCACTGAGTCTAGAATCTTCTATTAGGGGGCACCTGGGTGGTTCAGTCGGTTAAGCATCCTACTCTTGATTTTGGCTCATGATCTCAGGGTTACCGGATCGAGCCCCGCATCAGGCTCTGGGCTCAGTGCAGAGTCTGCTTGCCCCTCTCCATCTGCTTCTTTCCCTACTCTTTCTCCCTCTCTCTCAAATAAACAAATAAGTAAAATCTTTTTTTTTTAAAAAGAATCTTCTGTTAGATCATATTTTCACTCTTGTATCTACAGTGCCCCAAACTATGCTTAACACAGGAGAGATGTTTGGGGAGGAGAAAACGGAAGAGAGTGGGGAAAGCCATTTCTGATCTGAGGCTGATTCCAGTTGTCAGAGGCATCCAATTAGCTATTTCTTTGCTTAAGAGTAAAATATTTTTATCCACCTCTTTTGGAAACAAACCAGAGATCTTAAAGATGTGTTGAATTTATTGCATAAGACTATTTAACAGAGGTTAAAAAAACATGAGTTACACTGAGAGTCTTTGCTAGATATTTGTCATCATTAGCGCTGTCTCAGTAGTTATTGCAATATGAGATCAGGTGCTTGAATTAGCATCAAAGTAAAATAAAAACTGTTATACTAAAAGGCTTTCTTTCCAAAGAGCTCAAAGATAGCTTGTTGGCAATCAATGGGGTAATAGTAAAGTATCTTCCCATAGAAATAGGAAATGAGGTTGCCTTCTAAGAGTTCAATCAGTAAGACACACACACACACACACACACACACACACACACACACACACTGTCACACAGATTATAAGTTGACTGAAGGGGTAAACTGATAGGTAACCCATGTGTAACTGAAGACTCTGGAAAACACCCATAACTTCAGCCAAGGTGACCTGGGGGTGATTTTAGAATGGCAAGCACCAGAATGTGACTGTTAATTTAGAAAGTGTAAAGCTAATCAACTGTTTGGAGAAAACCTGGATGAATAGAGGTGGTGGGCAGAGGTTCTGTCAGCATATAGCATAGAAGACCTAAGCCTAAGAAGCCAGAAGTTGAGAGCACCTTCCCAAATACTGTTCAGGGGAGAAGGGGCCTTGGCTCAGGTCTCTGTGGCAAAGGATTAGTCATCTACCTACCTCTCCTTACTCAGATTTCATGCTCTAAGTACAGAATTGAAATCATTTTGTTCCCTGTCTACAGGGAGAAAATGCCCCCCAGTCTGCTGATGAGGGTCCATCTGCTAGCTGGTTGCATTTATCACTAAAATGGGATACACTCTATTTATTTATTACTATCATTTTTTAAGTGAACGTTAGGCCCCGTGTGGGGCTCGAACTCACAACCTTGAGGTCAACAGTCCCATACTCTAGTGACTGAGCTAGCCAGGCACCCCAAAAATGGAATACACTTTAATTTTGGCTCTACAGCATTCTCTGTGAGCTTGGGTTAGTGTGAAGCTATCCCTGAGATAGAGTTTGAGAGCAGAGTGACTTGTGTTGGCTCCATACTGCATGACAGAGAATGGAACAGAATTTAAATTGCCCGTGACAGGCTGGCTCTGAGAAGATGAGGGCTGACCTAAGCTTGGTTCCTTCTCTCAAGTTCACCAATCCTATACCTCATGTGACTTCCTGAGGAGATACTGAGTGAGGGAACGATGAGAAGCCAGGAATGTATTCCAGCTGGACACGTCCTCAAGAACTGCAAGTTCTCAATGGAGGAACGACAAGTACTCTAGTCCATAGGGTGACAAACTTTTTCTGTAACGGACCAGATAATGAACACATTAGGCTTTGCTCCTTGAGGAGACAGGTGAGCCCAGAAAAGGGAACACAGATTGGAGGGGCCAGACAAGAGCTATCGCCTCCTAGAACACTTGGGAGAACTAGGGTTATCAGAACTAAAGTTGGGGGTGGGGCAGGGCAAGATGAGGCTTTCTAGAGAACGCTAAAGGGAAAATACCCCTTGGCCAGGAATGAGATGAACTCAGGTAATTAATTGGTGGAAAGTACCAAATCCAAGGGGTCTCTGAGATGTCTCATAAAGCTCTTCAAGCTACACACTCACCCCTCTATGGGTCTGTAACTGACTGGTTCTGTTGGGTTCTGTCAGTACTCTACCATTTATCTGGGCAAAGGGATCTTCCTCAAAAGCTTGGATAATGCACCTAAATTGCACCCCAATGAATGAATGGATATTTTGAAACAGGATCCTCCAGCTACGAATGACTATCTGTTTACTTCAGGGGGGACCAAGACTTAATTAACCAGCTTTGCTGTTTGGGGTAAGTTTAGAGACAGTCTAAATATATTTTTTTCCATGATAGCTTTTTCATTATATGTTTTATTCTTTGGAATTTAAATCACTTTTTTTTTAAATTCTCTATGCTGTACTTTTTATCTCTGTGACTTATTCATTCCATAACTGGAAGCCTGTACCTCCTACTCCCCTTCACCCATTTTGCCCATTTCCCTACCCACCTCCCCTCTGGAATCTATAAATAAATTCTGCATTTAGAGCATGAGATCTGAGTAAGAAGAGGTAGGTAGATGATTTATCAAATTCAAAATATGCAGATGAACATGTAAGTGTAATTGACCAGAGGGGAAACCAGAATCCCAGAGCAATTAGGGAGTTGGTGGCAGAAATGTAAATGGAGCCTGGGTTCCAGGTTCTAATCTTCTATCGTCACTCTACTGCAGTGATTCTCAAATACTGCAATGGACAAGATGGGTGGCAGCAGCTTTTCAAGCTGTGTAGTTTGAAAAAGCTCTTATCCCTCCTTACCCCCAGTTGACATTCGCTGATCTACAATTCATCTTATGTTGCTTTGGATCTTCTTGAAACCTCTTCAGATAAAATTTAAAAAGCCAAACCAAAACAAAACAAACATGAGTTTTATAACGCAAGCTGGAGAATGGTTCTCCTTATTTAGAAGCAGCCAACAGAAGAGCTATAAAGAACAGAATGATTCCTAAATCAGCAAACCCCACAAGTTTGGATGATGCAAAACCAAGAGACTGTGGCTGGGATCAGTCTCATTCACTGGCAAGAAGCCGCCCAATAAATCACAAGATAGAACCATTTTAAGGCCTCTCTCTTCTAAAATAGAAGAGGGGAGTGTGTCAGACTTGTATTTATTCTGAAAGGAATAAAGACAAGTAAATTCTTTTAGAATTTCAATCTGTGGCAAGTAAGTAACTTGAGTAAAATGACGAAACTATTCTCCACCAAATGAGGGTGAATTGAAGGTATACTGCACTTGCAAAACACACCCGTATTAACACCCCTCCCACCAAGTGTAAGAGGTAGCTGCCGGGATTTAGGTAGGGTAATAATATCAGGAAAACTTTAAGAGGAGCCTGGAGTAGATGAAGGCTGATCCTGACATCAGCATTGTAGAAGTACTGTGGCTGCACCAGTCTAGCTATTAAACACCTTATTTGAAATAATATGAAACCTAGAGTCATCAGGTAGAATCATGTACATTTTGAGTTTGAATGGACCCTAGAAGGGTTATCCAGATGGAAAAACTGAGTCCCTCCTCTGAACTCAAAAGTCTTCTCCTTGAGTAGCCCCATTGTCTGAATCCTCTAGACTGGGCTCCTTGACTGCAGGGACTATATTTTTTTAATCTTTGAATTCCTCACACCTAGCACAGTGTCTAGCGCTTCATAAGTGTCCAATAATATTTGTCAAACCAATCAGAAGAAGCAAAAGTGTAAATCCTAGGGCAATGGGAAACAAAAATATAGAAGAAAAATCCTTCTCTGTTCTCCTAGGGCATGGCAGGGCAAAATCACCTCAAAAAGCAAAAGTGAGTTTGATCTTTTTTCAGGTGAACATGAGCATTTGCTAGACTGCCCAGAGCTATCACCTCTATCATTGCTACTAACAACAGGACTTGCTTATTTTGTCTTATTTGAGTATCAGAATGAGTTCATTCACAATGAAGTGCCCTGCTTTAATTACGGCAGAAAGGAAAATTGGGCAGACAAGTGATTTCCATTCAAGGATCTCAGAAATGTTTCACTCTTGAGACCTGAAGCATTAAGGGAACATCAAAACAACATTGTTTGAAGTTAAAAGTACAGGTTGCCTCCTCATGGAAAAAGATTAAATGTAATTCTATCCACCTTATGATTATAGTCATTCATCAGATTTAGTAACTATTGGGAAACAATCCTGTCTTTTCTGCATCTAAATTATTTGGTTCTTTTCTCTGAAAAGACTGAAAATACTATGAGCCCTTAATTTCAATAGCACAAAGAATTGTGCATTGCATATTTAAAAGTCAGCCACAGGACAAAGGGAAGCCATAAAGAATTAAACATTACATTCTCTTAAGAAATAGTTTTTTTTGGTATTACATAAATATCTTTGCACTTTTCCATTTTCTCTTTGAAACCAAGTAACCCTATGACATTTCAAACTGAAATAACTACACATGCAATTTTTATATCGAGGCTAGGATGACTTTTTTTTAGAACCAAGTAAAATTAACAACACACGGCATATTATTCATTGTCCTATGACCTTTGCTATTTAATTTCATATTCTGAAAATGTTTGTTTCTAAATTTAGTCAGGAAAATGAGGGAATGTCATGGTTGCTTTGTCGGCTGTACATTACAGGGATTATACATAGAATTTTCAAATGTGGATGTTTAGAAAATATATATTGTTTGCCCGTTTGGCATGTGAAAGGTTTAATAAAGCCTGGTAATTTGGATTTACAGAGGGACTCCCCACCCAAGGTCCAAAAAAACTCTAAGTAACTGTAAAGGGCAGTGCCTGGTAAGGTCAAGGACAGGAGGGGCATGCCTATTGCCATAGGGGCCAAGAACCAGTGGCTGTTGATGTCCCCCAAAAGCACCACTGCACCCCCCCCACTATCCTCACTCTCCCATTTTCTCCAGAGACTGGGATGTGTGGCTGGTCCAGATCTGGAGTTCAGAAAAAAATTTTTTTTTAAGTTGTACAATCCCTTCTTTCAAACAAAAACAAAACCAAGAACACAGTCTACACTACATATCAGGGGATGGGGAGCTGCTGTGGCTGATGTGTGGTTTGGGGTTGGGGGTCCAGACACACTTCAGTGGAACCGAGGGGCGCATGGAACGGGATCTTGGATTCATTGCTCCAGTGTGCCACCACCAGAAGTCAGCTCACCTTCCCTGCTTAGGGTGGCTGCCGCTGCCCAGGCCAGAGCCTTGTGAACGGTGGGACAAGTTGTGCCCTCTGCTTGGTGTCCAGACCGGGGGCTGCTGAGGGGGCTCCTCCTGCCACATCCAGTTCCTTGGTTCAGGGCAGCTTCGACAAGGAGGAAAGGGTACCTTTCCTGTGTCATTTGCCTGAAGCGGATATGATTTTCTTCCTAGCACAGAAGTCTTAGGAGCTGGAAAGGCCCAGGCCCAAGGCAGTGGATGTTCTCGAGAGAGCTTCTGACCCCACTTTTGTCCTGATATTTCTGGCCTGCCTGTCCTTGGGGTTGTAGTGCTCCCACTAGGGTGAGGAGCCCCCGGATCAGTACCAAAGAGCAGTATCTGCTTGGCTGTCAAGTCCTGAGCGGGAGGCTGTTTCTCAGCCCAGCAGCTTGGGCTCTGGGCCCCCGCCTCACTGTGAAGTGGGATGGGAGGCTCCGAATGGGCCCTGCCACCAGCATTGGAAGATGTGAGTGCCCGGGGCCCTTTTTTGCTTTGGGCTCATTCCTGCTTCTCCTCTCCCTCTTTCTCCCTTCCCTCTACTCCTTCACTCCGAAGAAAAAGACTCTTAAACCTTTCCCATCTCCAAGGGTGTGGGGGCATGGTTCATTCCCTTTTAGGTGAATTTTAAGTGTACTCAGAGAATTATGACCACCCATAGGAATTCCTGAAATTTTTATTTTTATTTTTGGAGAGAAAGGCATAGATTTGGGCCATCCCTCAAACTCCCCAACTCATCCCTTATATTTACCTGGATAACCTGGACCGCTCAGGAAACAGGCCAGGCAAGGGCACAGACGGAGGCCCACATACACTACATCTACACATTGATAATTTGTAAAGAAAGCTAAAAGATGTTAGCTAAAATGTGTCATGTCTTTCTGTCTTGACAAATCAATGACGAAATCCCAAAGCATTTACAAAGCTATGTATGGTCTTTATATGATGAAAGTTGGCAATATACCAAAGATGAGTACATTTAGTTATTTTGCACATGTTTGGATGAGCTAGCAATGTTTTGTATGAGTAACAAAAGACATAAATCATTCACAAATCATTCATTTATTCTGCAACATCTATTTTATTTTCTTCATTTCAGCAAAACCACTAAATGTGTTGTTACATAAAGATTTTCATGTCATTTGTGTCCAACTGATAGTAATAACAGATTAAAAATAAAGTGTAATTGTTTTCAAAATGTTTAAAATTGAGTATATTTTTATCAAAATGTCAAAGCGAATGGCCATTTTGAAGCTATAATTACTTTGTATATTTTCAAAAGTTATTATTCGAAAATATTTATATTATCTACTGAAATTAAAAGGCAAAATAAAAAAGAATATATGTATACACCAACGTTTTAAGTGAAAATTATTTAAATATGGCTGAACTCTTAAATTTAACTCTGTGAATATTTGGTGGAATCTTATTAAATACATTTATATACAATTAAATTATCGCCCTCCTAGCGTTTAATATCCATCTGGTTGTCAATATAAAGAATCAGCCTTATGTTTCATGCATGCTACATCTACATTTATATATTTATATTCAGAGAGTAAGATAAATTGTTTGCTGTTGCAAAATATCCTTTGTCACTGTGTATACCTGTTGCGAATACCATCTCATTGTCCAGTACCTGCAGGATTGTGAGATAGAACACAAAAAGAAGCAAGAACAGGGATGCTCAGCACTGCTGGGTAATGATACCTCGTTATGCAAGAGTGTATTGCATCCACACTCTTTGAGAGAAAGGATTTGACAACTTAATTAATTTGTCTTCTCTTACCTAGGAGCTTCCGCCACTCAAATCTTTCCAAAGCAGTTTTTATTTCTAATATCACCAGCAACACAGCCCATGAACCTTCTTTTGTTTTGAAGACGTAGGGCAAGAGAGAGGTCCAGCAGTGTTTCTGTGAGTCCTGGATGGTGTTATCTCAAGAAGGCATGTTTAGGGTCATGGGGCGCACTGGGCCAGCATGGCGTGATGGATCCCAAGGGCCAGAGGCACCCATATGTCCCTCTATCACTAGTGTATGTATGGTAAACATGTGGTGCAGGGCAGGGGCCTCTGTGGTCTGGTATCAGAGGTTTGGGAGAAATCATCCTAAAAAAATCCTCCAGTGTCAGAATTCAGAAGCAGATATATTTCCATGGTAGAGATTCTGCTATAACAAGCAAATTGTGGGGGTCCCTGCTTGGCTCAGTCAGTTAGACATTTGACTCTTGATTTTGGCTCAGGCCATGATCGCAGGGTCGTGAGATCGGGCTCCGGGCTGGGCATGGAGCCTGCTTAAAATTCTCTCTCTCCCTCTTCCTCTGCCCCTCTCCCCACCCCAATTGTGCATGTGTGTGTGCACACACATGCTCTCTCTCTATCTCTTGAAAAAAAAAAAGCAAATTACACATAACAGTTATGCTAAAATTTCACTTCCCATTTTGCTGTGAAAGTAGTTTTTTTTTTCCTTTTCTTCCCTTCCTTTCCCTTTTGTTCTTTCTCTCTCTCCCCTCAACTCCCCTCCACCCCCAACACATATTGCCAGCACAAATCTAAACTGCTCTGCGATCTACCAGTCAATCTGCATTCTGACCTTGGTACCAAATTCCTTCCTTCCTTCCTTCCTTCCTTCCTTCCTTCCTTCCTTCCTTCCTTCCTTCCTTCCTTCCTTCTTTCCTTCCTTTTTTCTTTTTGGTTAACAGCCTTATTGAGATATAATTCGCATACTATACACTTTATCCATTTCAAGTATACACATCAATTTTTTTGTATGTTCACCGAGTTGTGCAACCATCTTCACAATCAACTTTAGAACATTTTCATCATCCCAAAAGATGATCACCATAGTTACTAGTAGACACTCTCTATTTCCCCTTAAACACCTCCCTGCTCTTTCCCCTCCCTTCCTGGACCCCAGACAATCACTAATCTACTTTCATCTTTATAGATTTGCCTATTATGGACATTTCATATAATTGGCATCCTACAATATGTGATCTTTTGTGACTGGTTTCTTTCACTTATAATGTTTTCAAGGTACACCCATGTTATAGCAGGTGTCAGGACTTCATTCATTTTTGTTGCTGAATAATAATCCACTGTGTGGATAGACCACATTTTATTTATCCATTCGTCAGTTGATGGACATCTGAATTGTTTCCACTTTTTGGCTATTATGAATAATGCTGCTATGAACATTAGTGTGCAAGTTTTGTGTGGACATATGTTTTCGTTTCTCTTGGATGTGTACCTAGGAGTAGAATTGCTGGGTCATATACTAACTTTTTTATGTGTAACATTTGAGGAGTTGCCAGACTGTTTTCCAAAGAGGCTGCACCATTTTACATTCCCACTGGCAATGCACAAAAGTTCCAATTTCTCTATATCCTTGCTAACACTTGTTATTGTCTGTCTTTTTTATTTTATTTTATTTTAAAGATTTTATTTATTTATTCGAGAGAGAGAGAATGAGAGATAGAGAGCACGAGACGGAAGAGGGTCAGAGGGAGAAGCAGACTCCCTGCCGAGCAGGGAGCCCGATGCGAGACTCGATCCCGGGACTCCAGGATCATGACCTGAGCCGAAGGCAGTCGCTTAACCAACTGAGCCACCCAGGCGCCCTGTCTTTTTTATTTTAGCCATCCTAGTCGGATGGAAAGTGGTTTCTCACTGTGAGTTTGATTTATATTTCTCTAATGGCTAATGACGTGATAGTTATTTTAAGTGACTATTCTTGATGAGAAAGAACAAAAGTCTTTGTGAATGCCCTCACTCAGTGCCTTGCTTACGGTATTTAGAAATAAATCAGCTCATAAGACAAACATATTGGAAGGGACCTGGGACCCAGGGCAGGCTCCTGCTTTGCCACAACTCACCTACGGTGCTGGGTGTTCATTGCTTCCACTGTTAGAAAGTCCTGATCTTTAGTGAGGACTTTTTTTTTTTTTTTTTTAATCTGAAACATTTAGTCATTGGATCTAGCTTTGCTCTTTTCAAGCAAGGCAAGCTTTCTCTTCACCCTAGCACCCTTCTCCTTCACTTGACCAAATCCGTCCACATAGTTGTAAAGACAAGTGTTGGCCATCCACTAAGTTGTTAACTTTTTCCTTCCCCTTTTCAGTTACTGAACAGAGCTGGAGGCTGGTGTGCAGAGCTGGCTGCCTTACCAGGCTGTGGCAACTCGGCAGAGCTTCTCAAGGGAAGCCCTGAAAGTCAGAGGGTACAGACCCAAAGGGAAGGGCGAGTGGAAGTAAGCTGAAGAAATAGTCTGAAATCACCTTGCTTTGTTTTTCGTGACTATATTGATTTTGAAATTCCAAAGAACTTTACAAGAGAGTATGTGAATTTTATGTTTACTGAAAGGGGACACATGTTAAGAAGGTGTTAGAATGCAGTCTATAAAAACAGAGGGTTGGCCATTCTGTTTCCTGCATGAAAAAAGACACAGATAGCTCATTTCCCTCAACGTGGCACACTGAAAAGGCAGCTGCTGTGGCTGTGCACGTGTGTGTGTGTGTGTGTGTATGTGCGTGTGGGACAGCGCCACTCCACCTTTCTCCCCCACCCCTCCATGAACCTGATGTTCCCACTCTGCTTCCTGTACAGTTCTATGTTCTCCCTCCTCAGACCTCTAATGAGGATTCTCTCTCCTGCTTCTCCACAAACTCTGGAACTCCGTGGGCAAAATGCCCTAATTTCTCCTATTTCCCACTTCCGAACCCCCATACTCCCTCATCTAAACATGATTCTCTCCTGAAGGCACCGTGTCCCATTCCCCTCTCTCAGAGACCCCATCCTTCTCTTGCTCTCCGCCACCACCTTCGGAGTCTGGACTGCTGTGTGGGCCTCTCTTCTCGTCTCCTCAAGCTCCAGTCTCTTTCTACTCCGTGCCATGGCTGCCACGTTGGTTTTCTGGAATCACAGACCCTCCCTCCCTATGGAATTAGAAGGCTTTTTGTAATCTGAACCTCTTGCCTTTGGCAGGGGCACTTCTTGGCATGGTTCTAGCCCAGTTACCTAGCAGCTATAAGGGGCCTTTGTGTGTGAGTGACTAGACCCTAGGAACGGCTCAGTAAATTCCTTCCTTTTCCCTGGAATGCGCAGAGCCAATGCTCCTCTCATAGCCTTTGCACTGGGCTGTTCCCTCTGGCTGGAACACCCTTCCAGGTGTTTTCCCCCAGGCTCACTCCTTCCGGGACTCAGATCTCAGTTCAGATAGCGATTCCTCTGAGCCCCTTCCCTGACAGCCCTCACGTGTAGCTCAGTGACAGAGGGATTTCTGTCTGCTTTGCTCACTGCTGTATTCCTAGCACCTAGAACAGTGCTGGCACATGGCAGGCACTTGATAAATACCTGATGAGTTATTAGAACAAAGCAGCTTACACAGAAAGTACTGGGTTGCGTAAGTTCTGCCTTTCTGTGGGCAAGACAAGAATGGAGGGAGGAGCAAAGAAGAGGAGAGAGGCTATGAGCTCTTGCAGTGCGGAGACAAACGTGGATAGCTGGAGACAAAATAGGGCACAGGGTTTGGGACTCTGTCTCCACCTTCTCTGATGTGGAAAATAATCTCTGTTGTGATTAAAGCCAAATGCCGGTTTCACTTACAGACAAGGGCATTGTTGAAGACATCAGAAAAGGAGACAATCTCTCCACCATCCCTCCAGCCTCTCTTCCTCCGTTTCCAGGTTTGACCACCAATATAAGAAATGGGCAGATAAGTGTTGATTCCCACTGCATTTTAGGGGATTCCCTCTCTAAAAATATCAGCAAAAATGGGATCCAAATTCAAAGAACACACATCGTCTAAATGGTCTGAAATTTTAAAAAGCAGTTTCCTCTTAAGTGCACATAATTTCCTAAGACTCTTTGGCTACTCACTAAAGTGTTTCTGTTCGTGACTGAGCAAATCACCTGTCATGGTAGAAACTGACAATATATAAAGGACGCTCCCAACTCAGAACCCCATTGTGCAATCATGCTTGATCTCTTTTGTCAAACTGGATCTTCTGCTTCCTTTGCCAGCTGAAATCAAATGGATGCATTAGGTCATGGCATTAATATGAAAATTTTCACACTTGTTTTTCTTTCTCCTTTCTTACCCCCTTTTTATTACGTGGCACAAGTCAGATCCTAATTATGAAAGTGAGGAACTCCAGCAGCTTGTTAGCACACTGAGACTGAGCAATGTGGCCCATATTGTTTCTGCCTCTCTTGGTGAGAGCCCAAGGGTATTAGTCACATGATTGTTTAGGATGTGCAACCAACCAAGGCTTAAATGACATCACCAGGGTGAATTACTCTGGGACTTTGCAAATCTACAATGCAGGATTTGCCAGGGAAAATTAAACCATCAGCATTTTTTTTAACTGCTCCCATCCCCATCGCCCCCACCCTCCAGGCATGTAGTCTTTTTCTAGTGGCTTCACTTTTATGCCGAAGAGGAACTGGTCTAGTTTTTCTTTCTGGTACATGAACGTGTCATAGAAGCTAAAGCTTCATAGATGTGCTATCATTGCCACTTCAATGGTTTTAATTTTTGTTTCTCAATATAATTATCCAGTGCTTTAGACATCTGTATGTGCTGTTTTCCCATGTCTCTGGATTTTGGTGTGTGATGTTTCCTCTGTCTGTCATGACCTTTCCCCTGGCTTTCATTTCAAATGACTCTTGATATGTGAATTTTATTTATTTATTTATTTATTTATTTATTTATTTATTTATATTTTATTTTTAAGTAATCTCTACACCAAACGTGGGACTCAAACTCACAACCCTGAGATCAAGAGTCCCATGCTCCCTCAAATGAGCCAGCCAGGTGCCCCTCCTCCTATGTGAATTTTATTTCATTTTATTATTTATTTATTTGTTTATTTTAAAGATTTTGTTTATTTATTTGAGAGAGAGAGACATAGGGAGAGAGAGCCCGAGCAGGAAGGAGAGGGAGAAGCAGGCTCCCCGCCAAACAGGGAGCCCGATGCGGGGCTTGCTCCCAAGACCCTGGGATCATGACCTGAGCCGGAGGCAGCCGTTAACCAACTGAGCCACGCAGGCGCCCCTTCTATGTAAATCTTAAATACATATGGTTAGAGTTGTTGCATATCCCTGATGCATTAAAACCTTTATCAAAATGTAGTGACTCACTTTATCTCTAATAGTGTTTTTTTTTTGTCTTAAGCTCATTTGTTTGATATTAATAATAGCCACATTAGCTTTTTTTTGGCATTTGCCAGCTCTGTCTTTTTACATTACTTCTATTTTCTGTCCTTTTGCATCCTTAGAGTCCAGCAAGTCTCTTATAAAAAGGATATCTGGATTTATAGTGTTTTTCAATCTAACATTTTCTGTATTTTTTAATAGGCCAGTTTTGTCCATTTACATTTATTGTGATTACTGATAATTGATTATTTGAATTTATTGCTACAATCTCATATTTTGTGCTTTCTATTTGTACTCCTTTTTCTCTGCTTCCTGCTGTCCCACTTTTTCTAATGTGATAGCCTTCAACTTTGTGATTCTTTCATTTTCATAAACAAGTTGGATGTGCTACTCCTATGCGAGGATTGAACTAGCAGGTTTCTGTCTTCTTCTTTCTTAGAATTTCTCCTTTTAAATAGACCAATGAGGAAATTCTGGAGGATATGTATGACTACTCATTGTACTATCAAGAAAGAAGAATGGCTAAGAGAAGACCTGGAGAAAAACTATTAACAATTCTCACTGGGGTCTAGAGCAGTTTTAACAGCCAGGTAGCTGGTTCTCAAAATGATGAGTCAACATGGTGTGTAATGCTGGATACAGAAAGATGGAATCTGTGGAGTATATCTACTTCCAATATGACGATGGTAGCTAAGTGCAATCCTTGAGAGTTTGCCGTGCCTGTACTATCTGCCGTGTGATTGCATGAAGAAGCAATTCTCCCGTGATTTGTCTCTGTTGAATCTACTGCAAAACCCTCATTCATTCAGTGTGCCATAATGGTATTTGGCCTTCTCTTGGCTAGAAATCCATCATAAACAAACGGAAAAGGGAGCCATTAAATTGTGACAGGACACAGTTATAATTGGATGCTCAGTGATCCAGGATATGTTTACATCACTTTTTAAGATTATCATTTAAATATAAATATATATTTTTAACATACTTATGTTAAGCTTTGCTTTGTGGTATCTTATTTTTTTCTTCTGGAAAAACAAGTATATCATAGCATCTTAATAGCCTAGAGTTTAGTATTTGAATCCTGATTCTTCCACAGACTAGCCATGTGATCTAAGGCAAGTGACTTGATCATGCTAAACTTCAGTGTCCTCATATTCCCTGTGAAGCTATTGATAAATCTACTATAGGGTTGTTATGAGAATTTAATAAATTAAAACATAATAACTTATGAGGGTTTTGGCATAAAGTTAGTACTAAAAATAGTAGCTATTTTTTTTTTTTTTAATAAATAAGGAACTTCTTGGAGTCACTCCTTCTTCAATCCCCTATTCCTTAGCATGGAATAATCCATCTCGAGTTGGAGCTGGAACTAGGGGATGATTGATCTCTTTCCTTCAGGGATTTACTAGGCTGAGTACGGTGGAAATCTCTTTGAAGTTTAAGATGCTCTGAAGGAGGTCAAGAGTGTGACTTATACCCTAATGTATGCTACCCTGAGCCAACAGACATCAAGGGTGTTGGTAAACTGTTCCAGCAGGCGTGTCCTCCTCGATAAGGCTGCCATGACCTTATGCCCTCAAATCTTGATTTCCTCTCCAAACCCACTTGGAAGGCTACCAGGTACCATATTGCCACCAACCTTCTCATTCTCAGGAATCCCTATTTCAAGGGCTAGAGGGAGCCCTGTTCTAGCATGCTGAGTTAGAATTGGGAGCTCATTTTCCTATAGCATGCGATTATTTGCAGGTGATGTGTAGTATCAGACTCAGGACCATTAATAATGGGTAGAAAAAGACCTTTAGGACCTACCTGAGAATCTAACATCTTTAAGTAACATGTTTTCCTATGGAAAATGTGTTTTCAGTTCCAAATAACTGATTGACAAATAAAATATGGAAACATAAGCCATTAGGAAAATGGGGCTGCAATCCTGCATCTCTCTCTCTCTCTCTTTTTTAAAGATTTTATTTATTTGAGAGAGAGAGAGAGAGTAAGAGAGTGCATAAGCCGAGAGAGGGGCAGAGGGAGAGGGAGAAGCAGACTCCTCTGCTGAGCAGGGAGCCTGATGTAGGGCTCCATCCCAGGATGCTGGGATCATGAATTGAGCCAAAGGTAGGCCCTTAACCAACTGAGCCACCCAGGTGCCCCAATCCTACACATCTTTAGGGCAGGAAAAGGGAGGAAAATTCTGCCAATCACCCGAAGTGTAAGAACAGTTGAGCACTGTGCATTTTTCTAAACTGGAATTTAGACAGGACAGCAGATGAGCAGTTTCTTGCAAAGAGCAACACTGGCTCCTTAGTGACCACCAATGATGGGGACATTGAGTTAGGTTTGATCCCAAAGCCCGTCCTGTGCTCTTGCTTTATCTGGATGCCTCATTATTCCTTAGAGAGTCTTCCTCACAGGAGAGAAGGCCCCCTTCCCTCCCAAGGCTTTCTGGAAATTTCTGAGTATTGCCTAGAGGGGTCCTCTGTGTCTGTACACCTTTACCCTAAATTGCCCTGGCTCCTAGCAGCTCCCTAAACTCTCTTTCCAAGATCATTTTTTTGTCCTTCTGTCACTCTCATCTCTGGTGTTTGACTGCCCTGGGCATGGATCTCTCACCAATCAGTCAGTTAGCATGTAGATGCCAAGAGTCCACTATTGCTCAGGATTCCTCTAAACTCTGTGAGGATACAGAAAAGAAAAAGAGAGGATCTCTGCTCTTAAGGAACTCACAAATGAATTCTGGAAGCAGAATATCCTAGATCTTAAAACACAAGATTCAAATCAGGCAGCCCTGATCTGAGTCCCAGGCCCACCATTTCTTAGCTGTGCACTTAGTTAGGGTCTCAGTTTTTTTACCTGTACGATGAGGATGATAAAAGTAGCTGTCCAATAGTGTTGTCACGAGGACTGTGCTGCAAGATAAAGCACTTAGCAATGCCTGCATAAACTAAGTACTCAATGAATGTCGGCTCTCATCATTGTTACCATTATTCAGAAAGTCTGAGATGGGGTATATATAGACTAGTCTGAGCTACCGAGGAACATAATAGGACTTTCCTCAGTGCCCTCCTTGGTCTTCCCAGACTTGGGGGAGGAAGTGCTTTCTTGTGCCTCACAGAAGTGGCTGGGGATGCATTGGTGGGAGAGGGGCCTTGGGGGCACAGCACGGAGCTGCTGTCGACTTCCTGGTGAAGGCAGGCTTCCCGTCTTGGTTCAGTTCTGCACCGGGCATCTTGTTGGGCTTGGAAACCAAACACGTGGCACTTCCTCTGCCTTTGAAGAATTTGCCAGCCAGGTGGGGGTTCAAGATGTACATGCAAGATGCAGATTTAACATAATAATGAAGCAGCATCTTAATTAACAAGATATGGCAACTGTGATAAATGTTTAAGGCAAGAAATGCTAATTTGGTGAGTCTAAATTCTGGACTTCCGGGTAAAATTTTCTGAACACGTTAATAGCACCTACAGCTCTGTGGCAAGCACTGCAGAGACATCCTTTTCTCCCCGTCCTCTCCCCGCAGAACCTTGCCTCTTTGTCCCCTGGGTGTGTTGGTGTTTCTCTCCCCAAACTGTGGTCTGGACCAGCCATGAAACACAATTCTGAGTCTTGCGCACAGCTTTGGTGATTTTGGATGAAAGGCTGGAGTGATCTGCTAGGGGACCCCCATGTCTGTTTTCATTTTGAAAGCAGGGAAAGGCAGAGTGATGAACGATGAAAGCTCTCCCTTTCAAGGAGTCCCATTGACTTTAGGTGACTGCTAACTCCAGCCTTTGCAGAGGAGAATGTTTACTTTCCAGGCTTAAGGACAGGGCTGGCTTTC
The DNA here is from genome assembly GCF_003265705.2 of Callorhinus ursinus. Lineage (NCBI taxonomy): Eukaryota > Metazoa > Chordata > Mammalia > Carnivora > Otariidae > Callorhinus > Callorhinus ursinus. Next base: position 23,618,892 of record NW_027397072.1, on the reverse strand, counting down.
TGGGAGTGTGGCAACAAAGAGATTCAGTTAGAGGCCTCCGCGGACCTCCTCCCTAGCAGAGCTGCTCCAGCCGTGAGGGTAGTTCCATGGAGTTTAGGATTTGGGTGGGAGACGGAGCTCTTGTCTGAAGGTTTTTAGCCAAATGTCTGTGTGGTTTTGCCTTCTGGACAAATGGGTGTGTTCAGCAGCAACCCTATCTCCTGGACTCATTCTCTTAGTTGGTTAAGAGACTGTGAGAAGAAAAGCAAAACCAAATTAAAAACACGGTCATGATTCTATAGTAGTTAAAAATGTCCTTATGGAATTTGAAGTCACCACAGAAATCGTCTGCAGACAGGGAAGACTGAAGCCCAGAGAAGGGAAGTGTCTTCTTCAAAGTCACACAGCAAATGAGTCAAGCGCAAACCCTGAAACCCAGGTTTTCGGCCACTGGTCCTGTTCTCTTGTCATTATTCTGTTTCCATTGACAACCACGGAGAGTTCTTTCTTCCTTTCATTGGACGCTTCTTCCTTCCCAAACCCCCCAAAGAGCCAGGATGATCCAGGAAATCCTAACTCACTTTAAAGGCACTTTGTTGTCTGTTGGCCATGCTTATGGCTTGCTGTTTCAATTAAGTTTTTCGACATTTCATAGGAAAGTATGCAAATTACCACTGACTCTAAATCAATCAGAGTTTATTCAGGGTTTATAAACATGGACAATCTCACTTTCCTCTCATTCTCTCTTTTTCCTTGGCTTCATTCCCTCCACTCGCCTCCGTGAAGATACTTTCTTTTTTTAAGGCCTTCCTTGGGATACATATTTTATTGTAATCCTTAATATTTTCCTTCCATCCTGTCTTTATATTACCATCATTAATAATGACCAATGCTACCAGAATTTGTATTTTGCAGAATTTCTTAGCATATTAATTTTGCGGTGTTAACTCTCAACTTTTCTAATGAGGAGGAAGGTGCAGATAGGACTGGGTAGAGAGACTTTTGAAAATGTGGGCAGGGTGTTTGTGAATGTCTGGGCAGTGGAATATTTTTGCGGCATGGTGGGTGTTTTGAACTCTCTGGAAACTAACAAGCAAGCTCCACACATACGCTTGATGGAAGTCCTCCAGGCTTTGGATAACACAGGAGCCTTTCAGAAGTCTGAACTGAGTCCAAGTCAAATTACAGCCCAGTGTGCTTGTGCGAATGGCAGGCAGAGCAGATCACAGGGAATGACACTGATCCGGGACCCCCAGGAGCCCAGTGCTGGGTCTACCACGAGCACCAGCTTCCCCGTCTATACAAAGGGATAATAACAGCTCTTTCCTCATGGAGTTCCTTTGAGAATAAAAATATAATAATGTCTGTAAAGTGCTGAGCACAATACCTGGCACGTAATAAGCATTTGTTATTTGTACGAGGTGCCAGTAGGCTTCTGGGGGAACTGAGAGTCAACTAGAGAAGGCCTCCATTTAGGCAGTGAGGCACCAGGGCTCTGGCCGTAGGCTTTTGAAATTAGACAGCTGGGTGTACATCTCAACTCCAACTCAACTCAACAAGTTACCTAACTTCTTTGGGCCTCACTACCCATCTCCAAGTGTTACTGCATGGATTAGCGATACAGCCCATGTGAAGCTCTTGGCTTAGTGCCTGCCACGTAGTAGATGCTGAATAATTGTTGGTTATTGTTCCAGGTCCTTCGAGAAAGGGGCCAAGAGAAGCCGAAGGCATGAGGCAAATAAGACAGTTGTTAAACTGGGAGAGGAGAGGGGGTTAAGAGAAACTAGGAGAGCAAGATCAACCTCTTTGGGGGCCTCTATTAGTCTCCTGTGGCTGTTGTAACAAATTACCACAAACCTGGTGCCTTAAAACAACGGAAGTGTGTTCTCTCCCGGCTCTGGAGGCCAGAAGTCCGAGATCAGTCTCCCTGGGCTGAGACCAAGGCGTTGGCTGCAGAGGCTCTAGGGGAGAATCCTGCCTTGCCTCCTCCAGCTTCTGGTGCCTCTTGTTTGCCTCTGGCTTCACATGGAGCGTGCTCTCTCTCTCTCTCTCTGTGTGAAATCTCCCTCTGCTTCTCTCTTACAGGGGCACTACAGTGGCATTTAGGGCCCACCTGCAGAATCCAGGATAATCTCTCCATCACCAGATCCTTAATTTAATCACACCTGCAAAGACCCTATTTTTTCTTCGAAGGCAACATTAAGTTCTAGGGATTAGGACCTGATCTCTCTGGGGAGCCACTATTCTGCCTCCACAGAGTCTAAAGCACCCGGGGCTGGGCGAGGATTCCAGCTTGCCTTCCCCTGGAGTGATGTAGCAGGGACTGGAGTGTGATGAGGAGGGGAGGAGAGCTGTCGCCAGGGCAGAGGCAAGACGAAACAGGGCAGAGCAGGGACAGGCTGGCAGGGGTCACATGGCCCCAGGCAGGCTGACGTCAGCGAAGCCATGGGGCAGAGTGGAGCTCAGCACCAGCATCTGGGCAGGGGCATGTTCGTAGCCTCCAGGAAAAGGCATGAGTCACTTGGACACCCGGCCAAGGGCAGGAGGTGGCCAAGGCCTGCCTGATTGCACTGGTGGGTTCAGAGCCATGGTGGATGGCACTGGGAGCCAAGGGCCAAGGGCCCTTGTCCAACCTCCCTCAACTGGGCCCAGCTGGGCCGTGCTGACCGGGATGCAGTCCCTGTCCTTGACCAGCTCACATCCTGCTGGGGGAGGCAGG
>NW_027397072.1:23455585-23615794 GCF_003265705.2 Callorhinus ursinus | reverse complement strand
TGCCTGCGAGAGAGAGAGAGAGAGAGAGAGAGAGAGAGAGAGAGAGAGAGCACGCTCCATGTGAAGCCAGAGGCAAAGATTGGAGCGATGCCGCCACAAAGGAGGGAATGTCAAGAGGCACCAGAAGCTGGAGGAGGCAAGGCAGGATTCTCCCCTAGAGCCTCTGCAGCCAACACCTTGGTCTCAGCCCAGGGAGACTGATCTCGGACTTCTGGCCTCCAGAGCTGGGAGAGAATAAATTTCAATGGTTTAAGCCTCCAAATATGTCGAAATTTGTTATGACAATGGCAGGAAACCAAGCGAGTACATGGAAAACACAGGGCAGCACAGAGGGAAGGTCTGAGGTGTGTCTGGCTACAGGTGTTGAGCACCAGCACCTGGAGATGGAGAGAGGCGCTCCTGGAAAAAGGCCCACCCTCAGATGCTCTGGCCTCAATTTATTCCATCTCTGGGCTCTCTCACCTCATTCATTCAGAGCTTCTGCCTGTTTTGGCAATGGCAAGGAGAACTTGTATTTGTGTAGCTCTTCCTGTGGGCCTGCCAAAGGCTCTGCACTCCAGGCCATGCACCAGGCAGGCGGGACCCCTGCTCTTGCAGCGTTCCCAGTCTGGTGGAAGTGCACCAGCCCTGGGCCCGAGCCTTGGCCTCTGTTCTTGCTGTGGCTCACACTTGGATTTGGCAGTGGGGTTGTAGACATGGAGTTCTGACCCTAACCTATTGCTCTACTTGTTTTCAGCTTCTGCTATTTCCTGGTCCCTGCCCCTCTTCCATCAGCTCGTTTCCCTTTCCAGGGTTGGCACTGGGCTCCTGCTGTATGCCTGGCCCGGCCTGGCACTTCCAGATCAGATGATGCTGACCGCTCTATCCAGCCAGTGCCCCATCGTGGACCCATCCACAGTCTGTGAATCTATTTTCTGGCCTGGTCTCCTAACTTCCTCCTTCGCCTCCCCCGTATGTAACTTCACATTGGGTCTTTGGATTAAGTCACTGCTCTGGCTCTCCTGATTTCTGACCCTGAATCAAAAGGTGTTAGTAATTTGTACTTACTGGCCTGCCCCTCTCTACCCGGATCTAGGATGCTGGAGCATCCAGAGCAGGTTAAAGAAGGTCAAAACGAACGGAACAAGATTTCTATCTCGTTGTGATCTTGAGATGAATGCCAACTGCACCAATGGACATTTAAATTGTCATGGTGCCTCCCAAGGAGGGAACACTTGGCTGTTTCTTCCTTATGCATTACAGCTTAGCTCAGGTTAATAGCTCCACTTTGTAGACAGTAAATGATCTCTTTGTTCAAGGCAATCTGTTTATTTTGGTGTGTCTAACACAATGACCAGCACATACAGCTCTCCCCAGCTTTCTCTTCAGTTCATGCTTTACTCTTTCTTCTCTCTCTCGATCTTTTGTAAAAAGATTTATTTAGGGGCGCTTGGGTGGCTCAGTCGGTAAAGTGTCTGCCTTCGGCTCAGGTCATGATCCCGGGGTCCTGGGATCGAGCCCTGCATCAGGCTTCTTACTCAGTGGGAGCCTGCTTCTCCCTCTCTCTCTCTGCCTGCCGCTCCCCCTGCTTGTGCTCTCTCTCTCTCTGACAAAGAAATAAATTAAAAATCTTAAAAAAATATTTATTTATTTGAGAGAGAGAGAGAGAGAGCGCAGGAGGGAGGGGCCAAGGGAGAGAGAGAGAATCCTAAGCAGACTCTTCACACTGAGCAGGAAGCCCAATGCGGGTCTTGATCTCACCACCCTGAGATCACAACCCTGAGATCATGACCTGAGCCACAACCAAGAGTTGGAGGCTTAACCGACTGTGCCACCCAGGCACCCCTCCTTCTTCTCTTTCTTAGCAAAGGGCAAGAAAGGGTGAAGGTGAACATTTGAAGTCTTGAAAAAAAAAGGAGTGTGTGTCTGAAGTTTTTAATAATCAAACGGTACCTCTTTTTAGAACACAGGGTTCTGAATGTGTCTTTCTCTTTATTTTCCTGCAGCCTATGTGGCAAGGGGGTGGGGATGGGGGGGGAGGGGGACGAGAACTGACTTTTACCGGGTGCCTCTAAGTACCAGGCACCTAGATAGGTACTTTGCAGATATTATCTGACCCAAGGCTTACAACAATCTCCAGAGATAGGCACTATGATCTCATTTTATAGAGAAGGGAATTGAGGTGGAAAGCTCATTAACACTTGCCCAAGGTCATACAGTTGGAATTGGGAGCTGGAACTTGAACCCATATACGGATGTATGTGCCCAAACACAAAAGGAGTCATAATAACAAAATGCTTTTTAGAAATCAGCTGGGAACATAACTCAAACTGTAGTCCAAAACACTTGGGGGCCTGTTATCTCTTTGCTGGAAGGAGGGCTGACATGGGTTTCTGAAACCTTGAATTTCTTTCTTAATGGAGGCTTGTAAGTATAAAAGGAACTGTAGTTGTAGCTGGAGGTTGCCGCCTGCAAGTCTGCTTTTTTAGACTGTGTCTTGCATTAATTAACATTCCCAGAGCTCTTTAAGATACAAAGATAAGAGATGTCATAGACATGACGAGTATGACTACAGTACTGCCCTCAAAGCGAGGAAACATTCCAGAGACGTTGCCAGGCTGATGTGTAGGTGGGTCCCGATGGCCTGCATGAGAGGGGAAGGCCCGGTGCTTGGAATCAAACATCTTCTCTTTGGAGAGGCACGAAAATAAAATTCTGCAGGGAGAATTTCAGTGCTTGGGCAGAGGGTTCTGACCCTCCTTAATGTATACATGCTGTTTGGGACGTATTAGTGCTTATCTGTTACGTTCACCTGAGTGGGAAGGAATTTCAGATTCGGTCCAGACATCAGATTAGGTTAGAAGCAGAGAAGAGCCAAGGACCTCATGCCAGGGGCTGGGAGAAGGAAGGCTGCTGTCGGCTGGTCGGACAAAAACGAAGTCAAAGACCGGCTCTGCCCAATCCCGCATTTTGCTTCGGGTTGGTCCTTAGAAGGAGCCAAGGGCCTGGGTATCGGCCCACATTAACGCACCAACTGCACACAAGGATTAGAGCCTCAGAAGTAGTTGGAAACTTCGAGAGAAAGAAAATAAAAGCACAAAGAGTGAGTCAAGGGCAGAAAGGTATTTCAGAAATTGAGGTCAAAATGATTTTCCCGGGGCAGGGGGTGAAGACAGGAACCCAGACAAAGCAACGAGAGACCCACATGTGGTGGGAAGAAGATTTAGAACCATCTAACATGTCTTGATTATCTTTGACAAGACACAGAGAATGCTCTGTGTTGCAGTGTTCGCCATGATAGCTTTACCCTCCTGACAACACCCCTCAGAGATAGTAACTGTTATCCATTTTACCTGGGGAAGCCGAGGTCCAGAGAGGAGAAGTAAAGTGTCCCAGGTCACTCAGCAGGTCGGACCCTGGATCCTGGTGTTCTGTCTCCTTGACTGGTGCTCTTCCCACCAGGCTGCTTCTCCCCACTGCTTCCCACAAAGGTCATTAGCAGGGATGCAAGGAACATGAATGGACACGGCTGGGAAGAACCTAAGATGTGGAGCCGGCACACCTGAGTTTGCACCTTGGCTCCAACACTCACTTGTTGTGTGGATTTAGCAAGCATTTGACCTCTGCCTTATTTTCCCTAGTTATCGAATGGGCTGGGAGCTCCTGCCTCTTAGATTTTTAGTGCCCTATTCACTTCACACTGAAAATAAAATGCAGGTGATGATGAAAACATCATAGGCCCCACACATCGAGTAATTACTATGTGCCAGCCACTGTGTAAGCATGATCCACGTATTAACTGCTTTAACCCTTCCCACAACTCTGTGAGGTGGAGATTACCTTGGTCCCCATTTTGCAGTTGAGGACACCGATGCACACAGAGGTTATGTTGCAGAAGGCCCCTTGGGAGTACATGCAAAAGTTCAGTCAGAAAGGCACAGATAAACCGCTGGGACCGGGGCTAAGGAGATCCGTGGGGACCGGGGAAGTGGAGGCCTTGTGCCTGCTCTGCGCCCTGCTCTGTGTCCCTCGCAGGCTTTGCTCAAGCAGGAGCTCAGTGGGTAATGCCCTCAGGGATCCGTTTCTTCTTCCAGGTGCTCCCTGCCCACGTCATTTCCTCCAGCAGTGACTCTATCTCCCGCCTATTTCCTCCATGCCATCTGTCAGCTGCAGACCTCGTGACTCAGTTTACCTCTCCTGTTCGGCTTTGTCCCCTGCATCAGGTCTTGACTCCATCATCCCTCACAATCCCCCCCCACCCAGGACTCCCAGTTTCCTGTCTTTTGCTCCTCTGGTTTGTCTAGTTCTAGGCCACCTATCACTTCCCTACCCTTGCTTCTCAGAGTCTGATCCTGGGAGGCAGCTTACACTGGCTTCAGCTCCCGAAACGTTTACCTCCAGGAGCACCACCTTCCCACCACCCCCGCCCCTCCCCCACCAGCAGAGGCTCTAGGGAGTCTGCATGCCAGAGTAGAAGAGGGAGGTTGGATGTGATTGACCTTTCAGAGTACTCTGCCTCCAGGCAACTATTACTATAAAGGAGCCCAGAGCTGGCACATGCTGAGGCTGGCCCAGGGAAGCAGAGTCCAAGGGATGCGCACCTACAGCTCCTGGTCACACGCTGCTCCCAGACCCAATAAGGCATGTGGCTTCAAGGTTGCGTTCCAGGGGCAGGGCCATCAGTCCAAGGCCTTGCAAAGTAAACTGAGCCCTCGTTGCTGGCCTTCTCGTTCCAGTGACGCTCTCTCCACTCCACCCCTACCCCTGGCTCAGAATGTGTTTAAGAAGCTACAGGTGGTGGTAGTCAAGTCATTGAACGATGGAGTTAAAAAAAAAAAAAGCCACTTCGGTTACACGGGGCAAACCTGGAAGGGCAGAGATCCAGAAAGCCCACAAGCCACGCCCTTAGGACAGGTGAAAGAGTGACTGGAGCTCGGGACACGGCACCGCGAAACAGCGCGGCGCTTCCGGGCCTCCTCGGAGCGGGGGCACAGACCCCCTGCGCGCAGCCGCGGTGAGTAACGACAGGTGCACTCCTGGGTCCGTCTCAGAAGCTGCCGAGGCCCTGAAGCTTCCCTCCGCCCCCTTTCTGATTCGCCGCTGCCCTGGGAGCCCCGGGGCCTTCCTGGAGGCGGAGCAGCGCGCCTTCCTGGTCCTCCGCGCAGCGGCCGGGCAGGGCAGGCAAGGCTCCGCGTTCTGGGCGGGAGGAGGGAGTGACCTGCCCGATCACACCCACCTCCCCCAAAGCTCCTTTTAGCGCGGGCTGTTCCACTTTCCCTGTAGCTTAGCAACCTGAGCCCCTGACAACTGATTTACTGAAAAACAGCTTGACTTTCTTGGAGCAGGTTTTCTCTTTTCTTTTCTCTTCCTCTCTTCTCCCGTCTCCTCTCTTTTCCTCCCTTCCTTGGTTCTTTTTTTCAAATAACCAAAACCTTGACTATAACGAGGTTATAGTCCTCTCAGGGATGCTGGTTTCACCTTTTTTTTTTTTTTTTTTTGCATGCATGGACTCCTGCACGGACACCAGCTTTCTCCCTGGACTTCCAACTTCACATCTCACCCCAGTCCTTTCTCCACACTGCAGCCAGATTGATCTTTCTAAAGCTCAGTTCTGACAAGCTTCCTCTCTTACTTAAAAGCCTTCGATAGCTCCCAGGAGAAATATTCTCACATGGTGCTCCAGCAGCCAGCCCTGTCTATCTATTTGATGTCACCCCAACACCTCACTGTCACACCCTCTCTGCCCCACCAGATTATAATTCTCTTTCTTGCCTCCATGTCTTTGCATATGCTGTTCCCCCTGCCTGGAAAGCCCTATGTGGGCTTACTTAGCTGTGAGATGTTCTTTAAGATTCAGCTTAAACATGGGCTCCTCTGTGAGCCTTTCCTGACCATCCGCCAGGCAGCACTGACCATCCCTTCCCCTACTTTAATGGCTTGTATATGGACCTGCCCTAAAAATGTCATTTTTTGGGTGGAATTGTCACTAGACTGTGAGCTCCTGGATGGAAGGGAGTAGTTCTCATCATCCAACACGTCCCCCGTGCCTAGCATAGGGCCTGATGTATAGCCAGTTAGCCATACGTGATCAGATGAGGGAGTGAGGAAGGAAGGAGGGAGGGAAAGGTGGAGGGAAGAAAGGAAGGAAAGAAGGAGGGAAGGAAGGAGGGAGGGTAGGATGGAGGGAGGAAGGACTATATGTTAGAAACAAATGACTGAGAATCCAGAAGCACCGTCCAAGGGGGCAGAGAATGAAGATCAGGTTGGCATCTGGCCACTAGGATGAAGAAGCCATTATGTGACTTCTTTTTGATTCCCAGGCTCCAGCCTTGTGGATCAGAGGCAAAGCAAAGTGGGCTTCTGGAGGCCTGGCTCAGGTACATGGTAGGAAAAAATGAAAAGCCAAACCAGCCCGTTTGCTCCTGGATCTATTCCTTGCCTGTCTCTTGCTCTATTCTGAATCACAAGGAGCCTGACCACGGAGGCTTCATGTCAGTGCCTTCTGGCTGGGCTTGGCCACTGGACATGTTGGTGGGAAACTGGAGGCTGAGAGGAGGGGAAGTGACGGTCTCTCTCTCAGCCTCGTGGCATTTCTTGCCGTGACTTTTTGAGTTCCTGCTTCCTGCCGGATAGGCCTGCTACTATTCCAGCTTTGGGTAGGTGATCCTGGCCCCTGGGCTCAGGTAACTCTGCCTCTCCCTCTTTTTGTCCCTCTGGTCCTCGGGGATGATAGTTGCTCCCAGCTGCTGGAGGATGCTTCATCATCCTTTGGCAGATCCTCAGCTCCTCTGTCATTCATGTAACTCCCCGCATTACACCCCTTGTAAATATTCAGAGTGGTTTCTCTTGTTTGGACCCTAATATTCCAGTTTTGTTTAGTGACCACAATAGGGGGTAAGGTCACCGACATTGCGTTGGAGGAGGTGGTGTATTTACTTTTGTCTTTTTCTAGTTGATTATGGGGTTAAGGTTGTATGGTTTTATATGTTTAAAACAGATGGGGAGAGTTGAGTACATTTGTTTGGTCGGCCAGACTGCATTGCTGCTCAGTGTGAGCTCTGAGGGCCCTCTGTGTAAGTTCTGTATAAGTAACAGGCCTTTGGACTTCAGTGGCTCTGCGGGAGCCCTGTCCCCAGCGCCCTGTCCCTGGGGAGAATACGGGGGTGGGGCCTCAGCTCCTGAGTTCCCTTTGGAAAAGTGTCACGAAAGGGGATGTCAGGGAAGCAAGGAGCTGGTGAAGGAACGAGCGGTTTGGAGAAGGCAGGAATGGGCAAGATGGGGAAGAGAGAGTAGAACAGGTGTATTAGTGTTTAGCACAGTGTCTTATGTAATAGGGCTCAACTGATGTTTGTTGAATGAATGAAAGAATAGGGGAAGAGGAAGAACAGGTGGAGAGTGTGTGGGTAGTACTGGCAAACATCTTTGGACCTCTGTCTCCATTCCCGCTGCTGTCACCTTGCTTTAGGGCTTCCAAATAGCTCCCCTATGACAACAGCCTCTCAACTGGTTTCCTGGCCTCCAGTCTTCCTGACCACTGCTTCAGGGGACTTTTCCAAAATCACAATCTCAGTTGCTTGAGCCAAATGCTTTAGTGACTCTTAGGTAGGGATGACATTCTGTTGAATACTTCCAAGCCTCACCTTCTAGTACCTACTTTCAGTCTGGACTCTTCATAACATTCCCCGCTCCTAGAACGTGTGTGTGTGTGTGGGGGGGGGATGGTTTCCCCAATAAGGGATGGTCCTTACCCTCAGTCCTGTTCCCTAAACCTGCTTCCTCGGTTTCTATTTTTGTCCCCCCCCCTTTTTTTAAAGATTTATTTATTCATTTGAGAGAGAGAGAGGGAGAGAGGAGTCCAATGGGGGGCTCAGTCTCGTGACCCATGAGACCAATGACCCAAGCCAAAACCAAGAGTCAGATGCTTAACTGACTGAGCCACCCAGGTGCCCCATTATCTTTGTCCTTTTAAGGCCTGGGATCCAACTGTGATTTGAAACAGGGTTGGAGAAAGGCAAGTTGGGTAACTGAGCTCAGATCTGGCCCTTGACCCCACTGTCTGCTCTTCTTCCTCCTATAAATTCTTTTTGGCTCTTGAAAAGTCTGGAATGGTGGCCCCAAGCCAGCAGCCTGGAGGTCACTCACAGTGGTTCATAGTCTGGGCTCCTGAGAGAGAGTGCATAGGGAGCCAGGCTCTTAGTGCACAAAAGGGCCAAGGCACCCCCACCCCCCCGGCCCTGGGCAGGCTTTGTTCATGTTCAGAGCAGTCTCAGGATGCCTGCTGCCGAGCTGTGTGCCAGAGCAGACGTGAGGTCTGGCTCTGGGCAAGGGAGGAGGAGACCAATGAGCTCCATGAGCTTCCCCGCTCCCAGGTGGGGTAGCTTGTGACTGCACGGGAAGCCACAACGGGACTTGGAGACCCTTTTGCTGGCTTTGCTGGGAGAGCTAGAAGATACCTAATTCAACCATACCGCTCAAATTCAGTCCAGTTAACGTCTTCAAGTGCATGTGGTGTGGCATGGGGGTTTTGCCTTGCACAGACCTGGGTGTGAATCCCTGCTCTCCTACTTACCAGCTATGCAGACAAATTACTTAATCCCTCGTTTTCTTCATCTGTGAAGTAGAATGATAGATACCCACCTTATAGAGGTCTGAGTATTTTACATCTAATAGGACTTCAATAAACTGCTATTTATTAGTTTATTAATTATTTGGGACCTCTTGGGTCTAGACTCTGAGCTTGGCCTCAAGGCCACAAGTGAAGACTCAGGGATAAATAGGATCTTGTCAGGACTTTAGGAAGCCGACGGTATGGAGCAGGGATGGGCAGACTATGGCCTGTGGGTCAATTCTGGCCTAGGGTCTGTTTTTGTAAATAAAGTTTTATTAGAACACAGCCACGTCCATTGAGTTGCATATTGTCTGTGACTGCGTTCATGCTACAAGAGCAGAATCAAGTAGTTGCAACAGAGACCATATGACCCACAAAGTCCAAAATAGTTATTTTTAAAAAATATTTATTTGAGAGAGAGAAAGTGCATGTGCATGAGTGGGGGCAGGGACTGAGGGAAAGGGAGAGAGAGAATCCCAAGCTGACTCAGCACTGAGTCTGGAGCCCGATGCAGGGCTCGATCTCACGACCCTGAGATCAGGACCTGAGCCCATACCAAGAGTCAGTCGCTCAACAGACTGAGCCACCCAGGCACCCCCCAAATTGTTATTATCTGGACCTTTCTAGAAAAAGGTTGCCGACCCTTGGTCTGGAGGACAAGACGGATATATAATCAGGACAAAGCCTGTTGCAGAAAAAGTGTGAATCATCTAAACTGATGGCCCAGATAAAGAAAGAATCCATTCTGACTTGGATAGGCATCAGGATTCTTAAGCCAGGCTTTGAAGGCTGAGAACGAAGTTGATCCTCAGAGCCTTGGAGTGGGGAGGAGAGGGAAAGCATGTCGAGTTGGACCACAGAAATTTTACAGGAAGTTCATGCATAAGAGGATGGAAGAGACTAGAGATTAAATGGCTAGCCCAAAGCCATACAACTTTGGAGTCACAACTTGAACCTGGTTCAGTGCCTTGTAGAGTTTACATTACCGTGTATTTAGATAGCATTTCATAAAATACAAAATGCATTTACACATATTGTCTTATTAATTCTCACCCCATTAAGTGTCGATATTACTAGTTGGATTTTACAGATGAGGGACACTTATAGGGATTAAGAGTCACTCAGCCAAGAAGTGACATTGCTCAGGCTTGAATCCAGGGACCGTGTCTATGACTGTGGCAAGGGCACAAAGCTCATACAGGTTGGAGCTCTGTCACAGGAATATGTCCTGGTTAGCTGGTGTATGATATAAATGACAGACCTAAAAATACAGACGAGGTAACCTTAGTCCTGCAAACGCTGTAGGTTATTCAGAATTCAGTGTCTTTAGTAAAGATCTCTTGTATCCAGGTACAGAGCTAGATGCCGAGAGAGAAACCCAGAGAGGTACGAGACAGGACCGTATTGGCCTCCAGGGGCTGTGGGTTTAGTTGAGGACACACCCTCAAAGTGCCACAATGTTATGAGGCCGTGTATGCCAAGTGACCAATGTGTGGTGCAGACAAGGGCACGGGAGTTAGAGGCTGTATCAGGAAGGCTCCGTAAGGGAGATAGCGAGACGCTATCTGCAGGTACAAGCGCCAATGCCCAGAAGGCTGTTGGGAGAGAGGAACTTGAGTTTTGGAGGTTTGGGGCTCAACAACTTTGAAGAGGTGGCTGGCACTGAGGGAGTGAGTCCATCCTCTGAGGGAGAGGCCATCAGGGAGCGAGGAGGGCTGAGGACCAAAGGGACTAGGGGGCTGGAGGAAGGGGCCCCCAGAGAGAAGTCAGAGTAGTAGGATGTGAAGCAGAGGAGGTGTCTTGGAAGAAAAGCTGGAGGTAGACAAAGCTTCCTTGATTCAGGAGTGGGCCTATTTCCTGTGGCAGTTCTGAGCAAAAAGTCCATATTGAAGGAATGCCCACGCAGGGTCCCTAGTCCATTCACTTTATACGAAATGGTAAACCGAACTGTACAAGGTGAACAGAGGTGGGAGGGGCCCGCTAGGACTTCATAGCAATTTAATTCTATGCGCATGTCAGAGCTGACCAACAACAACATCACCAAGAAAGAATCTCCCCAGTGTCTTCCAGTGGCCCTGACCCCTTGCCTTGTGACAGGGAGCAGATGCGGATCGTGGCGGGGAACACAGACAGTGAGAGACTCTGAGGGAATAACAGCACATGAGCACCTTTAGTGCGTGGGGGTCTGGGGACGGGAGATAGTGAGAGACTGGCCTCAGGGAGCTTCCAAGAGAATGTGGTGAGCAAGGGAGGCCCAACACTACCTGGAGTGGGACAGGTGACACCGGACAGGTATAAAATACCAGGTCGTTTCAGGAGGCAGCATCGGGTGGGAGGTTGTGGGTGGGCCAGGGAAGCCCCTCAGAGGGCAGGAATTCAACAGGTGCAGCCAGGGGAGGGTGTAGGAGGTGGGGGACCAGCGTGAGTAGGGGGTGACGCCAGAAAGGTAAACTGCACTCAAATGGCAAAGGGTCCTGGATGCGGGGCTGAGGAATTCACACCGGAGCTTGGCAGTGGGAAGCAGCCACTGAAGGTTTAGGGCAGGGGACACACTGACAAGAACATGATTCAAACTGGCTTTTAGAGCTCACAATGGAAGTCCTACCTGCCGTGGATTGAGGTAGGGAGCGCCTGGTGCCAGGGAGGCCTTCTAGAAGGTTGTCGCTACAGTCTAGTGATAGCCTGAGCTTAATCATTTTCCTGTAAAGGACCTGGAGCCACCTTGCCACCCTCCTTGTTGTGCTGACCCTCACTTGCTGTGGCAGACAGGGCTCCCGATAAGGTGGCCAGGTTATATAGGTTGGTCGGGCAGCAACTGCGGCAGGGTGCACGTGTCACAGATAAGCAGGATCCTCTCTCGAGCCCTGACCTTACCCAGTCACTTCACCCGGGGAGAGGGGGGGAGATGGGAGGGGGCCTGTGGATCAAAGAGCTGCACCTGGCTTGTCCCTTTCCAGTTAGCTCTGTGCTTCAAAACTGGGGCATTTTATGAGTGCCTGATGGTCAAGGGGGTCACCTTCCTTGCAGGTGACTTGTTTCTTTTTTCTAAAGCCCATGATGTTTATAAGGGGACTTGTTCCTTTCTATTCACCAGTTATTTGTTTACTCTCCTGAGTGAGGAACTACCTGGAAGTCAAGAATTTCGCCTTTTCCACAACCTTGCATACCTTACACCATGCTTTGTACGTAGGAGACATGCAGCATTCTTGCCAATGACAAACCCAACAAACTCTCCTTAACTCCCCCTGGATTCTCCAGTCCTGTCCGCAAGTGCTCAGACAGATCCTCGCCCTGGGTAACTTGTGCTACAGGATCTCAGCAAGAGGAGACAGGATACTCATCAAATAAAAACATCCTCTTGGCATCAGCATTTTCTGAGGGTAGTAGAGGAGTTGTTCTCCCTTATGGGATTTTATAAAGGTATGTAAAGAGTTAATTAAACCTCTGCCCATGGGACCTGGCCATATAAAGGCATTCCACCCAGAAGGAATGTGGGAATGTGCCGGGAAGCAGGTTTCTCTCTAGGCTCTGGGGCCTGGAGTGCTTGAGCCAAGGTTAAGGTCTGGGGCCCTGGGGCCGCAGACACAGGGAGACAACCGGTCCCTGGGGCCACTGAGAGTGATGGAGAGTGCCTGGCTTCCTCTGCCTGGCCTCTGCCTAGAGCAGAAGTGCCCCTGTGAGCCCAAACAGTGACATGGCTCCTGAGTGGGGAGGCCTCAAGTTAGGGGTAATCATTACAGCAGCTGCTGTTGCCGAGTGCCCGCTGTGAGCGGACGTGCTGCCACGAGCTCTTCCTATGTGACCTCACGGCCGCCCCCTCACTCTGGGAGGACAGATGGCCGTGGCATCCACCTGGAAGACTGGCCCTCTTGGCCTGTCACTGGCCCTGGGCCTGCTGCTCATCTTCTGTGTCAGTGTTGTTCTCAGCTGAACCCCTGGGACCAGGCACATAGTAGGTACTCAGGAATGACTAATGTTGGGGGTCTTATCTTTGCTCCAGTTTGAGCCTGTAGGACACAACCCCTCAACTTCTCTGGCCCTGCGAGGACTGGTATCCCTTGGCTTGCCAGGGAGAAATCTTCATCTTTCTTCTCCTCTCCGTTGATGGATGCTTAATTGCTTTAAGACCGCCCTCAAAAACATTTATTCTGTGAGGTCTTCCTAAATTCACTCTCTCAGATCTCCTTCAATATGTATTTTTTTTGTATGACTCAGAGTTTTTTGTTTTTGTTTTTCCCCTCTCCAACTCTTTCCCTCTCCTGCTATAATCCCCACTCCCCACCAAGCAGCCTGGCCTTTCTGAACCTGTCACCTCAGGGAGGGATGTGGCAGGACAAAGGAAGAAACAAAGGCATCTTCTTATTTTGGGGATACCATAAACTTTAGGATCCCTGAGTGGACTCTGGGCACAGAGAGAGGGTCTGGGGGAAACACCTGTGTAGGTGGAAGAGAACTGAGCAGGGGGCGAGAGAGGGGAGCCCCGGGCAGGTGGCAAGGCCTCCTAAGGGGATCGCCTCATGGTGAACCTTGGCCAGTGAGGCCTCGAATGGCCTCACAGAACTTCCTGGGCCCAGCGTGATACAGAATAGGGGAATGAGAGGAAGGACAGGAGCAGAGAACAGTCAGGGCAACCTGCGTGGGGCATGTCGACTGAGGTCTAGATGTGTCAGTGAACCCCAGACCAACCTGTGGACGAGATGCCCCTTGGCACTTTGCAAGCCCCCCAGAACTTCTGGGTACCTCAGAGAAAGGCAAGAGGAATCACGAAGTGACAGAACTTAGGTTTCTGCTTCCCCAAGGGAGGGGGACTTGGTGTAGAAGATAAGTTCCTACAGGGGAAGAGAATAGTGGTTAAGCGCTGAGCCTCTGGAACCAGACTGTGTGGGTCCAAACCTCAGCTAGCTGTGTGACCTCGGGCCAGCCATTCCACATCATTTCTCTGTGCCTCGGTGTTTTGTTTTTATTTTTTAATCTCTCACACGGCTGGCTCTGAAATGGTGGTTCCTATATTTGTGAGACAGACATGAGTTCGCATCCTGACTCAGCCACTAACTAGCTGTGGGACTCGGGGACAGTAACTTAACTACTCTGTGACCACGTTTCCTCATTGTAATCCTTACCGAACTCACAGGCTTGTCGCGAAGATCACACGGGATGTATGATATTCCTTTGCTGGTGCTCTATTGTGGAGTTAATGTCTAAATGGAATGCATTTTATAAATGCCGACTATTATGATGATTCTTGTGACTTGTAAGTGGATTATGAATAACTCAAGGGCAATACTGATTTTCAGCTGTGCTAAGAAATGGATGCGCCACTCCTAGGTCCCGTCCTACCCCAGCCTAGCTCAGGGCCCCATCACGGGGCAGTTCAGTAAACATCTGTGATTAATGAGGGTTCTTAAGAAATAGGTGTCATTTCGTTTACAAAGAAGCCGAACACAAGGTTTTGTTCTAAGGGTCCAAAGAGGGGATCTGGGCAGGGATTGCTTGGCGGGGGCCAATAGAACTTAACAGTTTTGACTCTGCTCAGTGCTGTGGCTAGTTTTCTAAGTGGGCCTGACCCCAGGCAGGAGTCCCAGGAACCCGCTGGGGCTGTGGGGATTTCTGCCCTTTCTTAGCTCCCATATCCTGAGTGGTGTCGGCAGAAGCACATGGATTTTAGATGCAGGTCTAAATCTCAACTCCACCCCGGACAAATGTTGTGATCTTGCGGGGGCTGCCTACTTCATCCCCTCCTGCCTCAGAGCCTCCATCTATAAAGTATAGCCAGCACCGCCCCCACTGGGTATGGTTCCTGTGGGGATGGAATCTGAGCACGCATCCCTGGCCCTTTGCTTGGGGCTGGGCACAGAGGAGGTGCTCCCAATGCTTCTTTTCATCTCCTCTTCCCTTCTTGGGGAGCTGGGTTAGCAGGAGAAACTTAAAAGCAGGCAGCGGGGCTTTTCATCCTGCCACAAAAGGGATGGCGCACATGACGCTGGCCCCTGACGATTTCCTAGATGCGCAGCCACTTACGGGATGTACAAAGCCCTCACCCTCCTCTGGGGTCAGAGGAGGTCAGGCTCCTGTTTGTGAAGTGTTGTATCGTGTTCGGAAGACATTATACACTGCGTCAATATTTGATGAGGCCTCAGACCCCGCCGTGCGCTTGGCTGGCTGATTGCTGTGTGGTTACAAAATGTCCTGTACCTGACGTGACAAGCCCAAGACCTCTGTCCTATGGGGACGAGTGGCCATTTGTCCTTCAGGGAAGACAGCAGGGCTGATCTGGCTCCCCATTGGCCGCTCTCATCTTCTTGCTCCCATTTGAGAAGAAAATAATAGTAATACCTACCAATTACTGACTGCTTATGTCAGGCACTAATAGGTCTTCTCTCCTTTAGTCCTCAGAAGGGCTCATTTTACAGTTGAGAAAACCAAGGCCTAGACACGTAAGAAACTTGCTCAAGGTCAAGTAGTGAGCTGTGATCTGAGAAGGGCCAGCTAACTAAGGAGAAGTGGTATATGGGTCAACTCGCCCTCAAGAACAGGGACCTTCCGAAGAGCTGAGGCACTAGGGAAGCTGAGGGAAACAAAAAAGGATTGAGAAGCCTTGTTCCCAGACACCTGCAGGCCTGCGTCAGTCTTCCCACAAGGATCGTGGGCTTGACCTTTATGCCTCCTTCCGTTTTAGCTTCCCTTTCCCCACTACTGCTCTTGGCCTGGTCCAGATCTTTCCCTTCAGGAGCAAATACGACCCAGGAATTTTCAATCGCTTTTTGTGAACTTGGAATAGTGTCTGAACTGCAGCCCTGAACAGCTCGTCCCCACCTGTAGCCTAGGCTGGAGGCACCCGTTGTCCCCTGGCTCCCTTACAAAGTGTCCACCACTCTGCCTTGCCCCTCAGGACTGTTGCTGCAGGTGGACTGTGTGTCTCCTCAGATCGTGGATGCGCCCTCTTGGATGCCCATACAGTTAGCACTGCATCATGGTCAGTCTGGCCATCGTTGGGATCTCCAGCCTGGGCACAGCCCTTGTCCGGCTGGGAAGGGGGTGTGCAGTGTTGGAATCATGGATTAGACAAGATCACGGGTGCATAAGCACTCGCCACAGTGCCTGGCCTATGATAGGTACTCTGTCCTTGTTATTTGAATTCACTCTAGAAGGGAAGCCTAGGATTTTCGTTCTGTAAAGGAACTTAACACGTCTTGACTCAAACCCCACATTTTACAGATGAAGAAATTGGGCCCTAGAGGGTTGAAGCAGCAGCCTACCCAGAGTCGTATGGGGAGTGACCTGGGTGAGCACCCTGAGTTCCTGGATTAAGGCTTTACACAACATAACAATAATGCCCTCCTTTTTAAATTGAGGTATAATCGACATACATTGTCTTAGTTTCAGGTGTATAACATAATGATGAGCTATTTGCCTATATTCCTAATGATCATCACAATAACTCTAGTTATATCATCTGTCACCGTACATAATTATAGAATTTTTTCCTTATGATGAGAACTTTTAAGATTTACTTATGATGAGAACTTTTAGGATTTATTCTCTTAGCAACTTTCAGATATGCAATGCAGTGTTATCTATGATAGTCACCATGCTGTACGTTCCATCCCCATGACTTATTTATTTTATGACTGGAAGTTTGCGATTTCTGACTCCCTTCACACATTTCACCCACCTTGCTCCGCACCATCAACCTGTTCTCTGTGTCCATGAGCTTGTTTGAGTTGTCTCTTTTTAAGATCCCACATATATGTGAGATCATAGGGTATTTGTCTTTCTCTGTCTGACTTATCTCACTTAGCATAAGGCCCTCAAGGTCCATGTTGTCACAAATGGCAAGATTTCCTTCTTCATCATTTCTGAGTAATATACCATTGTGTGTGTGTGTGTGTGTGTGTGAGAGAGAGAGAGAGAGAGAGAGACAGAGACAGAGACAGAGACATCTTTTTCCTTTCCTCCATTGATAGACAGTGAAGTTGTTTCCATGTCTTGCCTATTGTAAATAATGTTGCAATGAACATGGGGTTGCAGGTATCTTTTTGAGCTAATGTTTTCACTTTCTTCAGATACATACTCAGAAACGGGATTGCTGGATCATATGGTACTTCTATTTTTATATTCTTGAGGAAACTCCCTACTGTTTTCTGTAGTGGCTGCACCAATTTACCTTCCCACCAACAGTGCACAAGTGTTCTCTTTCCTCCATATTCTTGCCAATGCTTATTATTTCTTGTTAATTTGTTAATAGCCATTCTGACAGGTGTGAGGTGATATCTCATTGGGTTTTGATTTGCATTTTTCTGATGCTTAGTGATGGTTTCCTGTCCCTGTTGGCCATCTGTATATCTTCTTTGGAAAAAGATCTATTCAGATCCTCTACACATTTTTCAAAATTGGATTTTTTTTTTGCTATTACTTTTATGAATTCTTTATATATTTTGAACATTAATCCCTTATCTGATATATAATTTACAAATATTCTCCCAATCAGCAGGTTGCCTTTTCATTTTCTTGATGGTTTCTTTTGCTGTGCAGAATCTTTTTAGTTTGATGTGGTCCCACTTGTTGATTTTTGCTTTTGTTGCCTTTGCTTCTGGTGTCAAATCTAAAAAATCATCACCAAGACTGATGTCACAGAGCTTACTGCCTATGTTTTCCTCTAGGAGTTTTATGGTTTCAGGTCTTACGTTCAAGTCTTTAATCCATTTTGAGTCAATTTTTATGTACAGTGTAAGAAAGTGATCCAGTTTCATTCTTTTGTATGTAGTTGTCCAGTTTTCCCAACACCATTTATTGAAGAGACTGTCCTTTCCCCATCGTGTATTCTTGGTTCCTTTTTCCTTTGTCATAAAATAATTGACCATATATGGTAGGTTTACTTCTGGGCTCTCTACTCTGTTCCAGTTCTCTATGTGTCTATTTTTATGCCAATATCATACTTTTTTTTAGAGAGCAAGAGAGAGAGAGAGGGAGAGAGCTTGAGTGGGGTGGGGGTGGGAGGGGGAGCAGCACTGGCAGAGGGAGAGAATCTTAAGCAGGCTCCATGCTCATGGCATGAAGTCTGACACAGGGCTACATCTCATGACCCTGAGATCGTGACCTGAGCCAAAATCAAAAGTCGGATGCTTAACCTACTGAATCACCCAGGTGCCCCAATACCATACTGTTTTAATTACTATAGCTTCATAATATAGTTTGAAATCAGGGCGCATGGTGCCTCCAGCTTTGTTCTCTCTCAAGATTGCTTTGGCTCTTTGGTTGGTTGGTTGGTTTGTTTTGATGGTTCCATACAAATTTTAGAATAGGTTTTTCTATTTCTGTGAAAAATGCCATTGGAATTTTGATAGGGATTGCGTTGAATCTGTAGATTGCTTTTGGTAGTATGGACATTTTAACAATGCAATAATGTCCTTAGATGCCCTCTCCTACCCTTGACTCTGGAATTTAGAGTTACCCCCACTACAACACTCCTCCAGTCTTGCCTCTCTTTATGAGTAAGGAGTCCGCAGAGCCAGGAAGATGTGACTAACTAGAGTCCATGCCCCTCTTGGAGAACGTTCTCTGTATACCTAGGGAATCTTTAGGGAACCTAGGATTCTCTGCCCAAGTGGCCCCACACCTGCCTCTAGTCTCTTCAGGCTTCTTTTCCAGGTCCATCCTACCAAAGGCAGAGATCAAAGCCAGTATGGCCAGTCTGTGCACCCGTAGGGTCAAAGAGTGGCAAACTGGATGGCTATTAGTAGGGTGTGTGGATGGAGCCTGGACATGTGGTTTAGGACATGGGCAAGGGGAGTGGGGATAGGAAGAGGAGTCCATGAGCCCAGGGCTGAGCATCTGGGGGCAGGCTGTCTCTGTACAGCAGAATTCCAAGGAGGATAAGAGTTCTACATTTGAACCTGGACTTCTAAGTCATTGTGAATATGTATTTGTCAAGATAGGATTGTATAACATATTTTATTTGTTTGTTAACTTGATCTACAAGTTTTAAATATTAGAATATGTGTGTGGGCCTCCATTTGACCTCTTGTGCTGGGCCCCACAAATATTAGGGGTGGCCTGCATCATGGCGAACAGTTCTGAGAGCCTCAGAACAGATTAAAAAGCCAGAGAATCACCCAAGGAGATGGCTGGGAGAACATGGCTGAGTGTTTCTTTTTCCTAATACCTTGTGGATGTTCAAACGTATCAAAAAGCACAGATACTAGTATGAAAAATGTGAACAGGCTGTAAGTAGGACTGGAAGAATCATCTGCACTGTTGTGTTAACATAATATCTGTTCTTGAAAAGAGCTGACTCTTTGGTCTTTGGATCAATTTTGCTTTAAATTAAAATTTTTTTTTTTAATTTGAGAGAGAGAGAGAGAAAGCCCATGAGTGGGGTGAGGGAGAGGCAGAGAGAGAGAGAGAGAGAGAGAGATAGAGAGAGAGAATCCCAAGCAGGCTCCACACTCATCACGGAGCCTGACGTGGAGCTCGATCTCACGACCCTGAGATCATGACCTGAGCCAAAATCAGGAGTCAGATGCTGAACTGACGGAACCACCCAGGTGCCCCAAGATCAGTTTTGCTTTAAAATTGAAGGAACCTTTGAAAATGCTGTAAAGGTTTCACTTCAGGTCTTCATCCAGACCAACAAGGCCTTTTATAATAAACAGCCCTTTATTGCCCAGTCCTCAAAACCAGGGGTTCAGAGAGGGTGTGCAGGTTGCCTATACCTGTCTTCTTCCTTTACCTTCTCTCCACGGATAAGTTTCTCAGACTCCAAAGGTGTGGGGATGGATACCACAGGGCAATGTGAGGTTAGAGCCTTCATTCAACCGAAAGAAAGCCCTTTCCTGTGTCCTGTCAGCTTGTCTAGAAAGCTGGAGAAGCTGCCTGGCCGCAGACCCACCCTCTTGCTGTGAGGTGAGTGTGCGCTTGGCTGTGAGGCTGCCCTGCCAAGGTTTATAGGAAGCTATGCCCTGGGCTATTGTGCTGCCATCCTTGAAGGAAAACCTCCTTCCCTCCCCTGGTGGCATGTTCGCTGTCTCTGTTTATTGCCCAGCGTCTAGTTCCCAGAACTCCCTGGAGGATTCACAAGCCTCAGACAATGAGGTGTCTCATCTGGAGAGAAAGGAGGAGCATGGAAGTCACCAGAGTCCACGTGGACACTTTGACCTTGGAGTGGCTGTACCTGCTTATTCCTGTTGACTGAAGTTACCCAGCAGTGCTCAGGGCCTGACCACATTGCCAAAATGTGGGGGGGTGGGCCACAAAGTACTCTAACAAGCAATTTGGGGGAAAGCTGACGGCTCATCTCAGAGGTCAGAGGTGGAGCCCTGTGACCCCCTCATGTAATATCACACACTGGAGTTATTCCCCACCTAGCCTGAGCCAGAAGGACTGACCTTCAGCACAAGTATGAGGTCAGGCAAGTTTGTGTTGGACAAGCTACCCTTCACTGCCTCTTCCCCCTAGAACCTGGATGAGCACTTGCTGCTCTGGTCTCTCATCCAGCATCTGCCCGTGCCTCTCAGCTCCCAGGGCTAATGCTGGGCTTCCTGCCTGGGTCCCATTGTGCTACCCTCTCCTGGACGATGGTTTCTACCCTTGAGGACTAAGGTTTGCACATACACACAGACAAAATTCCCTGGTTGGCAGTTTCTCTTTCCAGAGCTCTAGATACTAATGGGAGGCAGGAGAAGAGTGACCCTCCCATCCCAGGGAACAGTTGTTCATTTAAACCCTGATCTCAGGGGCGCCTGGGTGGCTCAGTCATTAAGCGTCTGCCTTCGGCTCAGGTCATGATCCCAGGGTCCTGGGATCGAGCCCCCATCGGGCTCCTTGCTCCTCGGGGAGCCTGCTTCTCCCTCTCCCTCTGCCTGCCACTCTGCCTACTTGTGCACTCTCTCTGTCAAATAAATAAATAAAATCTTTATTAAAAAAATAAACCCGATCTCTTGTTTCCTAACCTCCAGGTGAGGTATGTGCTGGTCCATATGGCAGGCTGTCCGTGACAATTCATGAGAATTCGTGAGAATTCGAGAATACCGCAGGCAGCCACAGGCCCTGCTGGGTGGAGTTGATGAGGGATTCCAGCCCTTCTTTGCCCCTTGCCTGGAAATCTTTGTGCTCTGAACTATCTCTTAACTGAATGCACCTCACAGGAGTGATTCTAGTGGGAAGGGTTCCAGACCTGGGAGGAGAGGAAAGTTTTAGGCACAGATGAGGTCTTAGAGTTGTCCACAGATGCTCTCATGAAGGTGTCTATTTCACCTACTCTGGTGCTGAAGGCTGGATGTGTCTCACTGGCTCAGCCTTTGCTAAGTATCCAACACTCACAGAAGCATGGACGCCCAGTTGTGTGTGTGTGTGTGTGTGCCTTTACAGTAGGCTGCATTTTTAGGAACATGACCTTATCTGATCCAGTGACAACTTTGGGCAGTAGGAAAGATAAGAATGTTACACCCATTTTATAGATGGGAAAACTGAGACTGAAGTGATATGTACAGAGTCACTCAGCTAGGAAATGGCCAATTTGGAACTGCAATCCTCCAGTTTCACTGGTTCAACAACGGCACCATGTTGTCTCTTACCAGACAGACTTACAAAGACCAACTTTCTTCTTGATTTTCTAGAAGGTACAAATGTTTTAGAAGTCCTTCATGTGTCTCCAGACTATGGCCCATTTGCCCCCACATTTTCTCATGTCCTCACGGCCATTTTGACTGGAGTGTCCTAACAGCGTTATACACCTATTTAGCCCTTAATGCGTTGGAGAGGCCTTTTCCCAACCGTCTCGGGAGGTGGGCAGGACGGGTTCTCTGTGCAGGACAGATGAGCAAAGGGAGATGCCACGCTCACACGCCCAGCATGGCACCAACATCCAGGTCTTCTCATTTTCAAGCCCAGTGAGCTTCTGGCTTCGTCATGCTGCCTCTTCTCCAGAGGGCCAAGGAAGCATAAGCAACTGCCTACAGGAAATATGCTTCCCTTCCTCCACAGACTCAGTGTTCCAGGAGAACCAGACTCCATGGAAACAGAACGGAGAGGGTGTGTATATAGCATTTCTTCTAGGCCCACTCTACTCCTCAGAAGCTGGTGAGCCACTGCCTATATTCCCGGTGGGTCAGTCCTGCTCTGTAGCCTCCTTCACAACAGACCAGAATCACTGAATCATAGAATATCAGGAAAGAAAGAGAACCATGGAGTCTTCTTTCTGGTCTACTGCCTTCCTTCTACAGAAGAGGAAATTGTTTTGTAGTTTTGTTTTGTTTTTCAGCTTTCCTGACAATACAGAAATTATAAAATATCTGCAGTTACAGTGTGGTGATTTGATATACAGATACACTGTGAAAGGCTTTTCCCCGTTGAGTTAATTAACATATTCTTCATCTCTTGTATTTATTTATTTATTTTTGTCAGAACACTGAAGTTCTCTCTCAGCAAATTTCGGTCATACAGTACAATGTTATCAACTATAGTCACCGTGTTATGCATTAGATCCTCAGACCTTATTCATCTGATAACTGAAAATTCTTAGCCTTTTACCAACCTCTCCTTCTCTCTCCCACTGCCAATGCCTGCCAACTATTTTTCTACCCTCCCTTTCTAGGAGTTCATCCTTAAAAAAAAAAAATTTTTTTTAGGTCCCACGTAGAAGTGGTACCATGCAGTATTTGTCTTTCTCTGTCTGCTTCATTTCACTTAGCATGATTCCCTCGAGGCTCATCCATGTTGTTGCAAATGACAGAATTTCCTTTTATTTTTTTTTAAGGCTGAATGATATTCTACTGTAGATATAAACCACATTTCCTTGATCCATTTATCCACTGACAGACACTTAGGTTGTTTCCATAACTTGACTATTGTGAATAATGCTGCAGTGAGCATGGGAGTGCAGACATCTCTTCGAGATAATAGTTTCGTTTCCTTTAGATATACACCCAGAAGTGGGAATCATATGGTAGTTCTAGTTTTAATTTCTTGAGGAACCGCCATGTTGTTTTCCATAGTGGTTGCACCCGTGTATGTTCCCGCCAACAGTGGACAAGGGTTCCCTTTTCTCCACATCCCTGCTAGCATTTGTTATCTGTTTGTTTTTGAGACTAGCCATTTTGACTGGTGTGAGATGTTATCTCACTGTGGTTTTGATTTATTTGCATTTCCTTGATGAGGAATGATGTCAAGCACCTTTTCACACACCTGTTGGCCATTTCTATGTCTTCTTGGGAAAATTGTCTATTCAGATCCTTCCCTCATTTTTTTTTAAAAAAGATTTTACTTATTTATTTGACAGAGAGAGAGAGAGAGAGAGAGCACAAATAGGGGGAGGCGCAGAGGGAGAAGCAGACTCCCTGCTGAACAGAGAACCCGATGCGGGGCTCGATCCTAGGACCCTGGGATCATGACCTGAGCCGAAGGCAGAGGCTTAATGACTGAGCCACCCAGGTGCCCCCTCATTTTTAAATTGGGTTGGTTTTTTTGCTTTTGAGTTGTGTGAGTTGCTTGTATACTTTGGATATGAACCCCTTATTGGATATATGGTTTGCAAATATTTTCTCCTATGCTACAGGTGCCTTTTCGTATTGTTGATGGTTTTCTTTAGATAGCCTGTATTCATGGACAGGAAGAATTAATACCGTTAAAACGTCCACGTGACCCAAAACAATCTACAGAGTCAATGCAACCTTTATCAAAATTCTGATGGCATTTTTCACAGAAATAGAAAAAGCAATCCTAAGATTTGCACAAAACCACAAAATACCCAAAGCGATCTTGGGGAAGAAGAACAAAGTTGGAGGCATCACACTTCCTGATTTCAAACTACATTTCAAATCCATGGTAATTAAAACCATGCAGTACGGGTGCCTGGGTGGCTCAGTTGGTTAAGCGACTGCCTTCGGCTCAGGTCATGATCCTGGAGTCCCAGGATCGAGTCCCACATCGGGTTCCCTGCTCAGCAGGGAGTCTGCTTCTCCCTCTGACCCTCTTCCCTCTCGTGCTCTCTATCTCTCATTCTCTCTCTCTCAAATAAATAAAATCTTTAAAAAAAAATAAATAAAACCATGCAGTACTGGTATAAAAACAGGCACACAGACTGGTGCAATAGACCAGAGCTCAGAAATAAACCCAGGCATATATGGTCAATTAATCTTTAACAAAGGAGCCAAGAATATACAATGGGGAAAGGATAGTTTCTTCAGGCAATTGTGTTGGGAAAACTGGACAGCCACATGCAAAAGAATGAAACTGGATCCATATCTTATGCTGTACACAAAACCCAACTCGGAATGGATTAAAACTTGAATGTAAGACTGTAACACCCCTGGAAGAAAACATCAAAGGTAAGCTCCTTGACATTGGTCTTGGCAATGACTTTTTGGGTTTGACACCAAAAGCAAAGGCAACAAAGGCAAAAGTCAACAAGTAGAACTACATCAAACTAAAAAGCTTCTGCCCAGTACCGATGAGGAAACAATGTGAGGCTATAAAAGAGACAGGTTAAGTGACTTGCTCCAGGCCACCCACCTAGCTGTGGGTAGAGGAAATATTTCACAGTCTCATGCTGCATTTGCTAGCTTGGGTTCTGCCTACACGTATCCACAATCTGGAGATCAGTCCCGGGAAAGGTGCATGGCTGTTGTTGTCTGAAGAAGACCCCGGAGAGTCAGGGTGAGGAACGTGGAATAGAAGGTTGGCATCTTATTGCTTGCTCTCAATCTGAGGTCCGGGCTCAGTTGGCTTGCCCTGACTCCCTTCCACCTGGAGGAAAAATATTTCTCCTTTTATACTGAGCCATGCCTTTTGGGTCCTATTCCTGGGAAAAGTGTTTTCCTCAACACACATTTACAGAGCACTTATTTCATAGAAGGCCCTGTGCTGGAACGGGGTACCCAATAAGCAAGACAAGCCTGGATCCAGTCCTCAGTCTGGCAGAAGCAGAAAAGCTGCTTAAAGTGATTAATCCTAGAATTACTTAATTCTATAATTAATCCTGAGAATGCCCTGGAAATCAGCATTCACAACTCGGTCGGGCTCGTGTTAGGGGCCCCGCCCACCTATTCTGGATCCTGAGTTGCTTTTCCCAGGCTCTGGCTCTGGACTATTCCCTGCGAGCTTCCTTATGCCTATCTCAGACCCCAGATCGTGATGTTTGGGCTTCTACCTGGGTGACCCACACAACTGTGTTCTCCTGCTTGGCCCAAGCACCTGAGTTTATCCCTGTGCTAGTTATCGAGGGTAGGATGACGAACAAGTCCGACATGGCTCCCGTTTTTAGGAATGCCTGCTGGTTCCTGGCCTCTACTCTCTGGCTAGGGCGATTCATGTTTTCCCTGTTCACTTGGAGCCTTGACTCTGTCACACAGACTCTAGCTTATGTGTGTCTTCCCTTTGGTCTCACGTCCATCTCCGCCCTAAACGTTGATGTTTGGGTTCACAGTAACTGTACATCTCCTTCCCTGATGAATGGACGCCCAGCTGTAATCTCACTCAAGATAACTTCCTGCCACCATGCCCACCAGCTTAGTCTGCTTTCTAGTTCTGTCCCTTCTTGGCCCACTTCATCGGAGGCAATCCTGGAGCTGACCCATCATAACAGACCCTTGATATAGATTTATGAATTAAATCAACTCCAGAGTGGTTCAGAAATTTTAGGAGCCTCTAGAAGAATCTAGAAGAGTCGGCTATAATCTGATAGTATGTTCCGAGTTGAGAATACCACTTTTATTCCTGTGCTTTTCTGGGCTCCAGAAGTTTAAAAGGAAGCAAAGAGAGTCTCATGGTGGGTGTGAGTCAGGGGGAGATGAGAAACTCTTCATACAGAACTTGTGTCTCTAGGGAAAGCTGGAAGCCTCAAGCCCAGCCACCGGGCCGGGGGGGGGGGGTGGCGGGCATGACAGCTCTAGATAGTGGGGGTGTGGAACACAGGTGCTGCCTATTACTGGCTTTTCGGGGGAGTATTTTCTTCCCTCCACGCTTCCTCAGAACAGGTCTGCCCACACAGAAAGCAGAAACAAAGCTGACCTGTGAGCTGCTTTGTTTTCTTTGAATACCTTTTTAGATTTTTGCATGGGCTGTTCCTCTGGATTAGAAACCTTTGTTGGCATTCATGAACTTTCTTCATACCCACACAAGGTAGATGAAAACAATTCACGTGGGCACCAAAGCTAAGGCCCTCTGAAGCAGATGACCAGGCCCCTGCGGAGGGGTGGCCATTGGCAATTTTTTCTGTCATCTGGCTCAAGTCAGCCCCTGGGTCACTCATGAGTCTATTCTCGTTCTTGCTTAAAGTGAGCTTGGAAATTTTCCCAAACTCTGTTTGTCTTTTATTGCTTTCGCCCCCAGGGTGAAAGAAAGATTTTTCCTTTCTTTCTGAAAGAGTGGTTGAGCCCTTATATACTGATAGGCAGCCTTCAAGATGGCTACCAATGAGCCCCATCTCCCAGTATTCAGACTTTTATGTAATCCCCTCCCTTTGAATGAGGACCAGACTTATTGACCTTCTCGAAGAATCAGATTTTCCCCTCTCCGTCGCTTCTGTCTTTTTTCTCCTCTCTCTCTCTCTCGGGTCATTTGCATTGGGGGAAACAAACTGCCATGTTGTGAGCAACTCTATTGGAAAAGCCCACGTGGTGTGGCGAAGACCTGAGACCCTCAGCCAAGCAGCCTGTGAAGCACTGAAGCCTGCCAACTTCCCATGAATGAGCTCAGAAGTGGGTCCTTCAGCCCCAGCTGACAGCTTTACTGCAGCATATGAGAGACCCCGAGCCAGAATCAAAACTGCTCCTGGATTCCTGATTCACAGAACTGTGAGCTGAGACATGTTTGTTGTTTCAAGCTGCTAAGGTTTGGAGTCATTTGTTCTGCAGCAAGAGATAAATAATACGCCTCCCTGTATAGGAGCTCCAAATACATGGCTTTCATTCCTTCACTAGCAACTCCTTCATAACCTTCTCGCCATCGGCCTCTGTCCCCACCAAGGTTGCTGCTAGCCCATCAGCCACTTAAGAAGAGGGACCCATTCCTCAAGACACTTTTCTCCCTTTGGCTGGAAGGTTGTCATGAACGTCCATTCTGTGATGCCTGGGAAGGGATCGGCGCCCCGCAGATGGGCTGCCTTTGTGCAGGTACACACTCTGCATCATTACCTGTAGTGACCTGGCCTTACTCCCACTATGAATCCTCTTTCCAATGTCATCAGTGACTTGCCGTTTTGCAAATCTGATGACCTCTCCTGAGTCCCCCTTTTCTTTGATCTCTCAGTTTTACGTGACATGGTGAGCAGGTCCCTCATCCTCGCAACTTGTTAAGTAGGATTGGAGGAGACAGGACCGGACAGAATAAGGATACAAGTGGTGGATTGCCAAAGAGATTGATTGGCTACTACGTCAAACCCAAGCCCCACCACAGCTGTTCCTGGAGCCAGTCCTCTCTGGTCGTTCACCCCAGATGTTGCCTGGGGTCTTCCTGGCTCTCATCCTCATGGTCACCTCCGGTTCCAACTTCCTGTCTCCAGTGAGTTCTCGTTCTCTGCTCGGGCTTTGGGCCTCTCCCTTTATTGCTACTCCGGTGTGCCAACATGGAATTCATCCTCTGTTCCTCACATCTTACTCAAACCTCCCTAATTTAGGAATGTTTGAGGAGACAGAAGGAGTGCGTCTTCCTTACAAAGTTGCAAACAACGGACTGGCAGAACCCTCTATTCTTAGGAGTTCTTTGGTGAGTCTGCAGTCCTGCTGTCCTCCAGCTCTGTCCTCTCCCCGGACACTGATGTATCTCCACTTAACCTTCTTCTTTTGTTCGCTTGTCTTCCGCTAACCTGTGCCTCCAGTCATACCTGCCACCTGAAGTTTTATAAATGTACTTTCCTATGGAAAATGGATCCCCCCACCTGTGAGGAATTTTGTTCCCAGAAACAAAGCTAAGGGGTTTTGTTTGTTTTGTTTTTCTTCATGTGCACAGTGACCACAGATGAATCAAGTGTTAAAGGTCACCTCCCCAGACCGACTCAAAGTTGAGTGAGCGGTTTTGAGACAGTGAAGATCCTTTTCTGGAATTTCCTTCCCTCTGGGACCATTTAGCCCCCTCCTCCTCGGCATCCCCTTCCCCCCAGCAGGCTGCAGGCACCTTTTACTCTGCATTTCTGAGTTTCCACGGTAGCCCAGGAACTGCCTTCTGATTTGATGCATTCTCCACTGTATTTTACGCAGGCAGCCTTTTACTTGGAAAATGATTACAGTGGAACCGGGGCCTGGGTTCTTCATGCAGGCTGGGTCTTGCTGGACATGACACTTGCTTTAACCAGCTTTGAAATATCCAGTTTAGACGGTCACCACCTGCAGTTTCAGGCTTGCACTCTGTGCTAACTCAGAGACTCCTTTGTTATCAAAACAATGGGGCTAGACTTCGTTGAACAATGTCTCTCTGGCATTGTCACTCTCCAGAAGGCCTGATCGTGTTGCAGATTCTCTCCCTCTTTCCCTTTTGTGACATCAAGTCTTTCCTTCTTCTCTTCCCACCTCTCAAGCCAACGGTCTCTCTTTAGACCAGCTTCCTTCTTCTGTTCCTCAAAGGTAAGCCCTCTTTCTCGGGAAACCTCACCTACTCTTGGAGTATCAACTATTGCTCTTTTTTTAATTTTATTTTATTATGGTATGTTAATCACCATACATTACATCATTAGTTTATGATGTAGTGTTCCATGATTCATTGTTTGCGTATAACACCCAGTGCTCCGTTCAATATGTGCCCTCTTTAATACCCATCACCCGGCTAACCCATCCCCCCACCCCCCTACCCTCTAGAACCCTCAGTTTGTTTCTCAGAGTCCGTAGTCTGTCATGGTTCATCTCCCCCTCCGATTTCCCACCCTTCATTTTTCCCTTCCTTCTATCTTCTTCTTCTTCTTCTTCTTTATTTTTTAACATATAATGTATTATTTGTTTCAGGGGTACAGATCTGTGATTCAACAGTCTTACACAATTCACAGCGCTCACCTTGGCACATAACCTCCCCAATGTCTATCACCCAGCCACCCCATCCCTCCCACCCCCCACCACTCCAGCAACCCTCAGTTTGTTTCCTGAGATTAAGAATTCCTCATATCAGTGAGATCATATGAAACATGTCTTTCTCTGATTGACTTATTTCGCTCAGCATAATACCCTCTAGTTCCATCCACGTCGTTGCAAATGGCAAGATTTCGGGTTTTTTGATGGCTGCATGATATTCTATTGTGTGTGTGTGTGTGTGTGTGTGTGTATACACACCACATCTTCTTCATTCATCTATTGAAAGAGGCAAAGAATCTGTACTCAGAAAACTATAAAACACTCGTGAAAAAAATTGAGGAAGACACAAAGAAATGGAAAAACATTCCATGATCATGGATTAGAAGAACAAATATTGTGAAGATGTCAATGCTACCTAGAGCAATCTACACATTTAATGCAATCCCTATCAAAATATCAGCTATTGCTCTTAAAAGTTACTAGATATTTCCTTCCTTCCTGTATTTATGTATGTATTTGTTTCTTACCATCCTAACCATTTGTACATCTACAGCTCAGTGGTATTGAGTACATTCACACTGTTGTGCAACCATCACCACCATCCATCTCTAGAACTCTTTTCCTCTTTTTTTTTTTTTTAAGATTTTATTTATTTTTGGGAGAGAGAGCGCACACGCATGAGTTGGGGGGGAGGGGCAGAGGGAGAAGCAGACTCCCGAGCCCCATGTGGGACTCGATCCCAGGACTCTGGGATCATGACCTGAGCTAAGGTAGATGCTTAACCAACTGAGCCATCCGAGTGCCCCTCTTTTCCTCTTTTTAAAGCTGGAATTCTGTCCCCATTAAATCCTGACTCCCCATCCTTCCCTCCCCCAGCCCTGGCAGCCACTATTTTCCTTCCAGTTTCTATGAAGTTGACTATTCTAGGTCCCTCATCTACCTGGAATCATTCCGTTTTTGTCCTTTTGTGCCTGGCTTATCTCACTTAGCATATCGTCCTTGTTGGGGAATGTTATCAAGAAGATGTGGCCGCCGATTGACCCGCGAGCTGGACCCGGGCACTGGGAGGCTCCTCACCCCCTCCCCTGTCCTCAGAATGTGAGTTCCACTTGCCTTTCCCACTTCCAGAGGCTGCTCCAAGGACACAGCCTTGACATGGTGATGTGGTGTTGGAAACACCTGCATAGTATACATGACTGAGCCCAGTTAGAGCCTCTTTGTCAACTTTTACAATGTGGAGGGTGGGTGCGGGGATCCATTCATCTTGCTGCTGCCCAAGACAATCCTCATGTGTAAGTTCCCTTTGCTGTTACTAAGATTGCCACCTACCCACACGGAGTGGCCTCTTTCTTCGGTTTCCCCCTGCCCTCTCTATACAGGGCTCAGTTTCAGATTACAACGGGAAAGTTCCTGAGAGGTTTCTGAATCTACAGTCCTCAAGGTCTGTCCATGTGGTGGCATGTCAGCTATTGTTTTTATGTGAGTGATTCCAGATCTATAGCTCCAGGCCTTACCTCCCTCTCAAGCTTCACTTCCCCAGCTCCAGCTCCCTTTTGGATTTTTAAATCGTCGCAGTCACCCCAAAGTCCACATGTCTAAAACCATGCTCATCTGCCTTCTCTTCAAATCAGGGTTCCTCATTTCTAGCGATAGAAATAAGCCTCGACAGTCTCCTTAGTTTTTGGGTCATTTCTATTGCTTCTTCCTCTGTTTCTCCACATCAAGTTCCTCCACAGTAAACCATCTGTAGCTTCTTATTGCCCATATAATGAAATCCATAGTCCTCAGGCCACTCATGATCTGGTTTTGAATTAGTGGGGATTAGATTCAGTTGTACGTGTCTGAAAACCCAAAATAATAGTGGCTTAAAAATGATATACAAAGTTTACTTGCTCTCATGTGAGTGAATTCTGGAGATAGGCAGCCCAGGGCTAGTATATAAAGCGGTCAGAGATCCAGACCCTTTACAGTGCACTGCTCTGTCATCCCCAAAACATCCCTATCCTCATGGTTTAATATGTAGCTGGGGCTCCAGCCATCACATCTGCATTCCAGGCAAGAGGATGGAGGCAGGGGTAAGGGGAAAAGGCACATGCCAATTGCTGTTTAAGGAGGTCTCCTAGAAGTATCCTCACACCATCCCCAATTACATCTCATTGGCTAGAACTCAGTCACATGGTCACATCTAGCTGCCCAGGAGGATGGAAAATATACATTGTCTTTATTCTGTGTGGCCCTACATTAGACTAAAAATTGGGAGTTCCGTTACTAAGGAAGAAGGAAGACTATTGGGTAGGAGTTGCCAGAGGCACTATCTCTGCTTTCGAGTACCCTCTGCACACTCTTGTATCAACACATCCTGCTGGGATGGAATTCTTTGACACATGCTATCACTCCCGCTAGGCTGAAAGCTCTTAAAGGATCTTGTCCGCTTCATTTCTGCACTATGGTATTTGGTGCAGCGTTTGGCAAGGAGAAGGGGCTCAACAAGTGTTTGATATTATAGCTGCCAGTGGAAAAATATATAGGAGGAAGGAGGGGCTCAGGAAGGCGTCCTCGGGCACGGGGGAAGCTGCTTGTGGGTAAATAATCCTGTCCTAGAAAAAATAACAGTAAATGTTAATGAATAATGTCAGCAGATAAATCATGTCATAATACACCATCATGCCCTTGGTGTTAACCTTATGAGTTAGGACAGGGTTCTTTTCCCTCTTAACAGAAGAAGCAACAGATTCAGGGATGTGGAAACACTGCTGAGTTCACATAGGCAGTGAGTGACTTGTATTCCTTCACTCCAAGCCCAATGTCCTCTTCGGGAGAATATGGGAGGTCAGAGTCGGTGGCCCAACCAGGCTACCATGGTGCATAAAGCTCCGTGGGTTTTTTGCTTTGTACATGAATGAAATACTGAGGCCCATTGCAGGCAGAGCTGCAGCTCTGGAGGAGGTCCGAAGAGGAACTTCAGAGAATGCCTTCCCCAGGTGGGGCTGGCCCCCGTCAATCCCCAGACTTGTGAATACACGGGAGGCTCAGCACCTGGGATCTGAGGCTGCCAGGATTTCACCAAGAAGTGGGTCTTGCTATGGACTCCGAGAAACAAACTGAGGGTGTATGGAAATGCAGCAGATTTCTACACATTGGTTTTGTATCTTGCAACCTTACTGAATTCATTGATCAGTTCTAGTAGTTTCCTGGTGGAGTATTTAGGATTTTCTAGATATAGTATCATTTCATTTGCAAAGAGTGAAAGTTTTCCTTCTTCCTTACCAATTCAGATATCTTTTATTTCTTTTTGTTGTCTGATGATTGTGGCTAGGACTTCCTCCTTTTTTGGACATTCTAGGCTGCCTGGCTGTCCATGTTACTGTTTCCTGCCCTGTTCCTTGGCCGCGTCCTTCAGAGCTGCCTCGCCTGAGCAAACACTGCCAAAGAGCAATGCAATTCTCCATTGTTTCCCAGTATGCCTGATACCTCTTTTACTTCTCGTCACTCATCTGTGGGTGCAGGCCATCGCCTCCCTCGGGGGATGCGGCTGGATGTGAGGTCACAGGCACTGTCTGCTTGATTGGGCTTTTGGGCTTTCGTTTCCCACCTCCGGCTCCCAGGGCTTTGTCATTCCGGGGACGGGAAGATGAGTAGGCTGCCGCTAGGACATGTGTTAGATGCGTCATGTTAAAATCAATAAATCGTTTTAGGACCAGGTATTGGTGAAAAACCATCAATTGTCCCAGGGCTGTGATTAAATCTCATAACTCTGTTTACTGTTGGGCGGTGAAAGCTTGGTCCTGTGTGTTTTACAGGTCGATGCTAAAGAATGCGTCCGACTGTCCACACAGCCACATCGGCGCAGTGCCTGCTGCACCTGCGAGTGGTTCTGGCTCGGGTGCGCTGGTCTGGGCGGCTTGCCGGGACCTCAGCGGTGACAGTGGGTGCTGGGGAGGGGAGGGCAGCCCCCTTGTGGAGTTGGATTCTGAGGGAGGTGGCCAGAAACTTGCTGTGTCCACGTTAGTGAGTGCATTTGACAACTGATGAGGGTCCCCAGGGCCCATGTGTGGGCTCCACGAAGGGTAGGCTGGTAGCCACTGGGAAGCCCATCAGGTTTGGAGCTGGGCGGGGCAAGGGTGAAAGGACAGGGGCTCTAGGCCTGGAAACTAGAGCAAGAACGAGGGTGGTGACAAGCTGCCTTAAAGAAGACCGGTGGACGCACGGGTGTCTGTCGCAGCCGATGTGAGGCTGGCAGGGAGGCTCTGGGGCAGGTGGAGGAGAGGCTGCTCGCCTGCCAGGATTGGTCCCCCAACGAGGAGAGGTGTTCAGGCTTGCAGGAGGCGGGACCGCCAGGGCCTGAGCCCCAGTTCCACTGCCTGGCAACGTGGGGTGAGTTATCAGTTCAGTTCCCAAGGACGTCATGGATTTTCCAAGCTTTAATTACAAGCCTACCTTCCACCTGTGTGGCTCCACCTCCGCCCTCCCTGAGGGAGGTTTCTGGAGTTTTGTTGGCTTCCCGAACACAGCAGGTTATAGAGGAAAGCACTTTGGAGTTAGGCCAAGCAGGCTCTGAATCTTGGTTTTGGTGGATGAATCTGGGTGTTATAAGGGACCTGCTCTTCATCTTACCGAGCTTTGGTTTCCCCATCTCTCAAATGGGATCGATCACACCTTCCTCCTAAGTATCACGGCAGTCACGAGGACCAAGGAGGTGGAGCATCTGCCTCCTCTCGAGCTTCTGAATCGAGGCTAGCTCCCTCTTGTTCTCCACCCTGTTCCCCGCTCCCAGCCTGTACACCTCCCAGCGTTCTCGGGCTCCTCTGTTAAGTGCCTTGGGTAAGCACACACGAGCTCACTTACGTCAGCTTTGTTGTAAACAGGGACTTGGGGAGAAAGAGTTTGTCTATATTTCTTCTACTTGGAAAGCCAGAGGCAATTTTCTTTTCCTTTTAGTAAGACTGAATCTATGCCAGATATCCTATCCCAGAGATCAGGTTCAGTCCTCTGGGGATAGAGTCACATAATCTCACAATCACAGGGAATGCTAGGGTCTGGGCCTCC
Organism: Callorhinus ursinus; assembly: GCF_003265705.2. Taxonomy (NCBI): domain Eukaryota; kingdom Metazoa; phylum Chordata; class Mammalia; order Carnivora; family Otariidae; genus Callorhinus; species Callorhinus ursinus. Next base: position 23,582,170 of record NW_027397072.1, on the reverse strand, counting down.
TCCACAACACTGATCGTGGACGGGGAGCCTAGCTCTGGCTGCGTGCTGGGGAGAACCAGGGTGGGGTGTGGGCTCAGACACTTGGACCGGCCATCTGTCCTGTGCCACCCCTTTGGAACAACCCAAGGTTTTATTCTCTTCTGTAGGAATGCACTTTTAAAATTCCTGCCTCCTAGCCTGGATGTGAATTTGGATGATACCACTTCCAATAGCCCTGCTTGATCTGTGTCCCCTCTGTACCCCACGCCCCGGAGTTTGGGCTGTGTTTGCTGCTATTAGCAGAAAGGGGGAGGTCCCTTGGACCTTCAAAGTCTTCTCCAGCTGCAGGGCTGCCTGGCACGTCGGAGCATTACAGCTGTATTTAATCTTTGGGGAGCGAGGCCTCTGGAGGCGTCACAGTGTCCTGGCGCCTGTGGGCGGGTGATTGGCTCGCCCCAACTATGCATTTGAGCTGAAGAGTCTTCAAAGGAAGAATCACATTACAAAGCTATACATGTTTCTAAGTGCTGTGTGTCAGGCGTATATGATGCATGTTTATCATCCTGCCTTAAACTCTCGAGAGCTGTTGGATCCCCAGTTGTTGTCTGCTGCATGGACCAATATAATGTACATGGAGGTTTTCGGAAGACCTAGGGAAAAACATGGTAGGAAAGAATGAAGGAGGCCTCTTCAGGGTAGGACCATTCTAGAGGAAGAAGAAGAGGGGAGGCAAGGAAGAAATAAAGGAGAGAAGGGGGAGGCAGTGAGGCACAGCTGAGCAGTTCAGCTCTATGTACATACAATATATTCCTACGGTATGCACAGTACTGATTCTAACACCTGCAGTCATAACTGCTTGTTGTGCTCTGCTGCCAACAGCAAGTGGAGGTATCTACAGGGGAAAGTAGCTCTGGGCATCTCCCTGAATACAGCCAGGGAACCATCTGTCTCCCCACCCCCCAAGACTGGCTATGACCATGGCCTTTACTTCCATTTCTTTGGAAGTAAGCTCTGCTATAAGCTCTCCAGGACCTAGACTGTGCCACATTGTCTTCTGCCCTATCTCCAGGGTCTTGCGTAATGCCTGGCATGAGGTAGGTACATAATGAATATCTACTGAATGAGCAGGAATGAATATTTAATACTGGGAAAAAACCACACCAGGGCCTGAAGGACTATAAGTCCAGACACTGCTCACCTGTATTCATGCTCTTCAATTTTTTTGAATGTTCTGCTGCTGTCTTTGAAGGTAGAACAAGGAGCCTAGAGCCCGAGAATTTAGGTGGCCTTTACAAATTGGAAAAGGCAAGGAAAGTTTCCCCCCCCCCCGCCGCCCAACCTCCAGAAGGAATGTAGCCCTGCTGACACCCCAAAATATGTTCTTCAAATGCTGACTCTGATTCAGTAGGTCTAGGGTGGGGCCTGAGACTCTGCATTTCTAATCAGCTCCCAGGTGATGGTCATTGGGCCATACTTGGAACAGCAGAGCTCTTGAGAGCTCTTGAGCTTTCCTAAGAGCTGGCCAGTTGTCTTCTGATCTGACCTGGCCCTCCTCTGAGGTCAGAAGGAATGCATCCCAGAGGGTCCTCCCTGGATGGTTGTTAAGAAAGGCTGAAGCCGGCTTCACCAGAAAGTGGGAGGTTATAGCTTGGAACTCAAATATTCGTTCCCAGCCTCGTCTGCAGCCTGCTGAGGTCTGCAGTCCAGTGACCCGGGACCACACAAAAAGAGAAAGAGGCATTTCCGCTCCTCCCCCTGCTGGCCCCCTGGGTCATCTCTGCAGTAGAGATCTGTACCCCACTGCCTCTGCTGGGCACCCCTCGTGACCAAAGCCTTCTAGACTCCAGAAAGGTGCTCACTAGGATTCCCATGGGCATATGTGAACAAGGGCCATTTCGTTTGGGGTCTTTGCTGTGCTCTGGATCCTTTGACCTTCAAGGTTCTCTTTCTAGCTTGGTCATGAATCTGTCCGAAATCACCAGAAGCAAATTATTCTCTTCTGGAATCCAGTTCAGCTATATACAACTACCTTCACATCTGTCTCCGCCAACATTACTACCACCGCGGCCCCTGCCCCTTCTGTGGCCTCTCCCCCAGCAGCCCCATGACTGCACCTCTGGGTTGCACTCCCTGTGCCCCAGTGGCTTTGACAGTGCTCCCCATCAACCTATGGCGCAAGCACTGTTCTCTCCAGCTAGAAGTATAAGGGCTAAGTTTTATGTCTGAGGTCTCCTAGTAAGGGGTGAGCCTGGGACTCCATGTCCTCTGATTCAAGAGCAATTGTCACCTGCTGTTACTGTGTCCTCCGAGGGGTCCCACATCCCTCTTCTACTTTATCAGTATACCTGTGGCTTTTACCCTGGCAGAGAGAAGCCTGTTCTATGGAGAAGTGAAGATTCATCCTACACTGGGCACAGTGCTTATCCAGCTAGAGAGGCAACTTTAATTTTCCTGGGTCCAGGGGCCATCCCACTGGGTTTATGGCTAGGCTTCTGTGCCAAAGCAGCAGGCTGAATGGGTCACTTCTCTTAAACTCCTAATTCAGTGGGGTGGCTGGGGGACGTGGTCAGCAATGTCACTGTCCGTTCATAGCTTAAGTTTGTAAAGTTAACCTTTAAAGACCTTTGTGTCTTAAAAAAAAAGAAAAAAAACAAAAAACCCAAACCCTTACCCCACCCCTGTCCTGAGCCTGTGATGTGGGCAGAAAGACGCTAAGTCATAAAGTACTGGTGATAAATGCGTTACGTTGTCACGGCAATGAAAACTTTCAAAGAGCCCAGAGTACTTTATTTCCTCTCCATCTTCTTCATGCCACCTTTTAAGGTAAGCAGGACAGGTAGTATTCCCATTTTATAGATGGGAAACTGAGGCTCAAAGAGGTTAAGGACTTGCTTAAGGTCACAGATGTAGGTTCCCAACGCAAATCATCTGCTCCCAATCCCGGTGCTCTTTTGGGTCACGTGCATGTGCTGTAGCAGTCCCTTGACTTGGATACAGTGTCACCATCCAGCAGAGACTTCACATGGGATGTTCTGTCCATGCCCTAGCAGATTTATCATCAGCAACTGTCATTCCTTATTTCAGGACCCAAAAAGACAATGCTTCAGAAAAACGTCTGAAACTTACCGACAAAGCGCTCTGATTGCTGAGTTGGCATCTGAGTGAGAACAGGGCATGGAACCCTCAGGGGAGGGGCAGGAATGCTTCTAGATGAAAGGGCACAGGTACTGGAAACCAGAAGGTCCAAGGTCACACCCAGAGATAGCTGACGTGGGGAGCAACAGGCGAGGGTGTGCCACTTGGCAGGCTGGGCCCAGGTCTCGTGTGTAGGTTTTAAGAACGTAGGCACAGAATTCTGGAGGAAGAATGTCAAGGACACATGTCTGGCAACAGAGTCTGGATGAAAAAAAAAAAAAGGTGCCTAGGCAAGAGACCAAGAATACCAAGAATAGAGCCTGACACTTACTAGGGTTGCATAAAGCAGAGGCTGTTTTTAGACTTCCTGTTCAAGATGGAACTAGGATTAACTGTTTAGGTTGGTCCAAATCCATGGGGGAAAGGCAAGCAGGCTGGTGGACTGCACGGGGAGAACTCAAGGACGTGAACAGCAAGGAAGTCCCAATAGACCATTTTGGTAGCGTGGTGTCTCCAAGCTGACATTCTGCAGAATGCTGTTCCATATGATGCTTTTGAGTGTATCAAGAAGGAAGGGTCTGTGCCCAATAAAGATGGGAAATACTGGATCAAATGAAGTAAAACAAGTTCTCCTTATTACAGGAGTTCTCAGCACCTTTAATATGCAAATATTCAATGTGAATTTCTAGGTGAGAGCTGTTGAAAGCAGTCTTCCAGACATTTTTGATCACTCCCCCCCCCTTTTTTTTTGACCTTGGCACACCTTTTATGTCTCCTGGAACACGGTTTGGGAAACTCAGCTGGGCCATTGGCCACACCTGCAACACTTTCTGCTTCCCACACTAGGACCCTAGCCCTCTCCCTCTTCCTGAGTGTGCTGGAAGGAGTGGTTAGGATTAGGAACCTGGACAAAAACAGCATTGTGATTTTAAGATTAGCCCACCCTTTAGTCTCTAACTTGGCATGTTTTCTTCCAGTACTTTTTTTTTTCAATGCCTTTTTAGAGCTTGGTTATCAGTCTGATACATCTTAGACTAGTGTTTGGTGTCTTGTACACTGGGGTTGGCAGCCAGTTCCGGCCAATGTGCTAAACTATACTGAAATTCAGAATAAACATCAACAAAGCCCAGGGACATGAACCTGTTTCTGATCACTGGGATATAAGATGCCCACCTTGTTCACCCCAATGAGCAGAAACCAGAGGGAAAGAGTGCAGTAGGGGCAGCCAGACCCTGTTGTCCCTTTGGATCAGTCTTTGTCCTATGTGTGACCACAGCCATCTGGCCTGGACCCAGTAGTACTCCCTGATTTTTCTGTCCAGAAACAGTACCCTTCCTGTTTCTCTCACTCTAGCCTCAGCCCTTCTGTATTGGGAAGATCCTTAATGGTCACTGGCCTGCTCTATTTTCTCCAACTTGGACACATATCAGAATTAACCGGAGGGCTTTTAAAAAACACACCTGGGAGGGTCCCACCCCCAGGATTTCTGATTGAATAAGTCTGAGATGGAGCCTGAGAATTGTTATTTTATTAAGTTCACATGTGATTAAGTTCTCTACCTGATCCTGGGCTGTGGTGAGCCCATGGGCATCAGACTGCACCTAATTTCAGTTAATTTTTGCATGAAGACATCTTAATAGGGCTCTTAAATTAGAACTTCAGACAAATTGGTCTTCAGAATCGAGACTGAATAAATACAAAGTGGGTATAATTACGTGTACTAAATAATTGAACACCTAGTTTTCATTCCCACTTGCCACATAAAACTCCATCGTATGAATATTCTCTTTCAAAATGGGGAAACTGGACTCAATAAGATCCGGTGATTTACCCAAGGGTTATGGAGTTAACAAGTGGCAGAACTGGAATTTGAGGTCTGTCTGACTTTAAAACCTGTGCTCTTCAAATTAAGACAACAAGTGTTGGTGAGGATGTGAAAAAAATGGAACCCTTCTACATGGCTGATGGGCGTACAAAATGGTACCACCACTTTGGAAAGAAGCTTGGTAGTTTCTCCTAAAGTTCAATGTACCCTTATTATGTGACCTAGCAATCTCATTCCTAGGTATTTACCCAATACCAGGGAAACCTATACACAAAGACTTATACACAGTGTTGATAGCCGTTTTGTTCACAATGGTCCCAAAATATAGACTACGGAAATGTCCAAAGGTGAATGCGATACATCATGGTATATCCATATAACAAAATTCTACTTAGCAATGAAAAAGAACACGATGAAACAGAATCATAACATGGATGGATATTAAAAAAAAAAAAACCCTAAAGAAGCCAGCAGACATCAAAGGGCACCTGCTCTATGACTCCATTTATACGGAATTATGGAAAAGGCAAAACAAATCTGTAATGGTATATGTGCAGGAGTTTGGGTATAAAACTGTTTTTTCATCTCCATTTTAGAGCTGAGAAAATGAGGCTTGGGAATTAAAAGGACTAGACAGGTCTCTAACCTGTTCAGGATTCCACAGCCAGGAAGCCACCCTTCTCTTCACCACTCAGGCTTGTCCTGCTTGACCCCATTGGTCTTGCTGGCTCCCTCTTCTCCCTGGGAGAGGATGCACATTCAGTGTAAACCTGGGCTTACTGCATCGTTCTGCAAGTAACTCCATACCCTGTAAGGTTGGCCTCACTTGGACATTTCTGCCCTGGTCTTACATCTTCTCATTTCATTTTCTTTCTTTCTCCAACTTCCTAATGCTCCTGCTTGCTCTCAAACCCTCTCTCCCGTGTTCCCTTCTGTTTTCAATATTACCTGGACCAACCTCTCACTGCTTGGGTGGGAGCTTTCTGTCCTGTTTTCTTTAGTGAGAAAACTTAATTATTTGCCCCTCCTGATGTTGACACATTTAGGATGACAGGATGGCCAGTTGAATTTGAATTTCAGATAAGTAGTGTTTTTTTTTTTTTTTTTTAGTATAAGTATATCCCAAATATTGCACAGGACATACTTACAACGTTATTCGTTGCTTATCTGAAATTCAAATGTAACTGAGTGTCTTGTAGGTTATCTGGCAACCCTGGCCCCTTCTGACACGCTACCAATTTTTTTAGGGAGGGACAGTTTTGAGAGCACCTCTAAGCGGACTGTCTTCCTGGGAAGCAAAGTAAGACTGGCCCTTCAGGGTTTCTCCACCTGTGTATTTACCACTCATGCTCCTCTTGCGTAAGCTTCTATCCGAAAGTGTTTCCTCCTAGTTCCCCTTGCTCCGCCCTGTCCTTCATCTAGCTCTGGTCACCTTACCTGTCTCCAGCTTACCCACTCACTGTTCTTGTCATGTTGCTTGATTCAGCTTTTCCAGCCTTACCCCTGTGTCTCTGCTCAGCTCCAACTTGCCATTGCTCTGGGTACGTCCCCTGCCCAATCTGGCCAGGCCTGGGTCTCTGCACACCAGGGTCAAAGCCACAGTGCATTCAAGACCTCAGTGCATTCCAGAGCCCGCTTGGGTCACAGCAGAGACAATGACCTGGAGTCTTCACTCTATCCATCTCTACCCTTTACGTGTGAGTTACACAGAGTAGATTCAAGTTCATTGCCAGGGTTGAAATGGGGCAGATGTCTGATCCACTGCGCTGTTCTTCAGTCACTGCTGGATAAAAGGACTTAGAAATCTAGCCTCAGTTGGCCAAGGGCAAAAAGGCCAAAAAACTACATTTAGTTTATGTCAATAAGATTCTGGTGATTGTTCCAGGGAAGAAACAGGGAAATCTTATGTTAAGCTTCCTGGTGAGATATTTCACAATTCTCCTCTTTGAGATTTTTCAGGCACAAAACCTACACAAACGACTTGGTATAGAGAACTAAATGAGAAGCTGCCTGTGGCAATGGTTGGTTTATAGTTACAGCATTTTTTTCTGGATTTATTGAGGTATAACTGATAACACTGTAAAATATTTAAAGCCTACAATGGGATGATTTGCTATTCATATACACTGTGAAAGAATTTCCCCCTCACGTTAATTAACACATCCATCGCCTCGCATCTTTATTATTATTTTTGGTGAGAACATTTAAGTTCTAATCTCTTAGCAAATTTCAGTTACACAGTATAGTGTTATCAGCTACAGTCACTATGTTATACATTAAATCCTCTGACCTTATTCATCTTCTGGCTGAAATTTTTTACCCTTTTACCAACTTCTCCGTTTTTCCCACCTCCAGCCCCGGGCAATAACTTTTCTACTTTCTATGAATTTGACCTATAAAAAAAACCTTTTTGGGACACCTGGGTGGCTCAGTTGTTAAGCGGCTGCCTTCGGCTCAGGTTATGATCCCAGGGTCCTGGGATCGAGTCCCACATCAGGCTCCCTGCTCAGCGGGAAGCCTGCTCTCCCTCTCCCACTCCCCCTGCTTGTGTTCCCTCTCTCACTATCTCTGTCTCTGTCAAATAAATAAATAAAATCTTAAAAAAAACAACCTTTTTTCCTTTAAATTCTACATATAAGTGATACCATGAAGTATTTGTTTTTCTTTGGCTTATTTCACTTAGCATAATGCCATTTGGATTCAACCATATTGTTGCAAATGACAGGATTTCCTTCCTTTTTAGGGCTGAATAACATTCAAGAGTGTATGTGCGTGTATCTCCTTTTCTTGATCTATTAATCTGTCAGTGAACACTTATGTTGTTTCCATACCTTGGCTATTGTGAATAATGCTGCCCTGAACATGGGAGTATAGATCTCTCTGTTTGAGACAATGGTTTTGTTTCCTTTGGAAATATACACAGAAGTGGGATTACTATTTTAATTTCTTGAGGAACCTCCATATTGGTTTTCATAGTGGCTGTACCCGTCTGCACTCCCACCAACAGTGTCCAAGGGGTCTCTCTTCTCTATTTCCTCACCAGCATTTGTTAGCTCTTGTCCATTTGGGCATAGTCACTCTAACAGGTGTGAGGTGATAGCTCATTATGGTTTGATTTGCATTTCTTTGATGATTAGTGATGTTGAGTACCTTTTCCTGTAACTGTTGGCCATTTGAGTACTTTGCCCACTTTTAAATTAGGTTATTTGTTTTGTTTTGCTCTTGAGTTGGCGTTCCTTGTATATTTTGGATATTAACCCTTTATTGGATATGTGGTTTGCAAATATTTTCTCCCGTTCCATAGGTTGTCTTTTGTTGACAGTTTCCTTTGTTGGTAACTTTGTCCCACCTGTTTGTTTCTGTTTTTGTTGCTTTACTTTTTGTGTCCAATCTAAAAAAATCCTTGCCAAGGCCAATGTCACAGAGTTCACCTGCTCTATTTTCTCCTACAAGTTTCATGGTTTCCAGTTTTCAAGTCTTTAATCCATTTTGAGTTCGTTTTTATGTATGGTGTAAGATGAGGGTCTAGTTTCATTTCTTTGCATGTGACTGTCCCATTTTCCCAACACCAATTTTTTTTTTTTAAAGAGGCTATCCTTTCCACTTTGTATATTCTTGGTTCTTACAAACCATATATACCTGGGTTTATTTTTGAGCTCTCTATTCTGTTCCATTTCTCTAGGTGTCTGTTTTTATGCAAATACCGTATTTTGATTAACATAACTTTGTAATATAGTTTGAAGTCAGGAAGCATGATGTCTCCAGCTCTGTTCTTTCTCAAGATTGCTTTAGCTATTCAGTATCTTTTGTGGTTCCATGAAAAACTTTAGGACTGTTTTTCTTATTCCTGTGAAAAATGCAATTGGAATTTTGATAGAGATTGCATTGAATCTGCAGATCATTTTGTATAGTATGAACATTTTAACAATATTAACTTTTCTAATCTATGAGCATGGAACATCTTTCCATTTATTTGTCTTCTTTAATTTCTTTCATCAATGCTACGTAGTTTTCCGTGTACAGATCTTTCACTTACTTGGTTAAATTTATTCCTAAGTATTCTTTTCCACGCTATTATAAATGTGATTATTTTCTTTGGCATGTTGAAACAACTGATTTTTGTATACTGATTTTTTATCTTGAAACTTAACTGAATTTAAATTTTGTGTGTGTGGAATGTTTAGGGTTTTCTATGTACGGTATACACAGAGACTACAAATAGAGACAATTTTACTTCTTTTCCAATCTGAATGCCTTTTATTTCTTGCCTAATTGCTCTAAGACTTCAGTACTATGTTGAATAAAAGTGCTGAGAATAAACAAGGAGGTGAAAACCTCCTTGTTCCTGATCTTGGAGGAAAAGATTTTAACTTTTCATGATTGAGTATAATGTTACCTGTGGACTTGTCATATATGGCCCTTAATTTAATTTAACTTTATTTTAAAATATATTTTGAGAGAGAATGCAAACTGGGGGGAGGGGTGGAAGGAGGGAGAGAGCATCTCAAGTACACTCTGCACTGAGCATGGAGCCCAATGTGGGGTTCAGTCTCATGACCCTGAGCTCATGACATGAGCCAAAATCAAGAGTCAGACCCTTACCTGACTGAGCCACCCAGGCACCCCATGGCCCTTAATTTTATTTTTTTAAGATTTTATTTATTTGAGAGAGAGAGAGAGAGAAAACACGAGTGGGGGGGGCAGAGAAGGAGACTCCCTGCTGAGCAGGGAGCCCAATGTAGGGTTCGATCCTGGGACTCCAGGATCATGACCTGAGCCGAAGGCAGACGTTTAACCAACTGAGCCACCCAAGCCCCCTAGCCCTTAATTTTAAAGTATGTTTTCTTTATACCCAGTTTGAGAGATTTTTATCATGAAAGGATGATGAATTTTGTTAAATTATTTTTCTGTATCCATTGAGATGATCATAGGATTTTTATCATAGGATTTTTAGCCTTCATTTTGTTAATGTGATCATTGATTGATTTGCAGGTATTGAAACATCCTTGCATTTCTGGAATGAATCCCACTTGATCATGGTGTGTGTTTTAATGTACTGCTGAATTCAGTTTGCTAGTATTTGGTTAAGGATTTTTGCATCTACATTCATCAGAGATATTGACCTGTATTTTTTTTTTTTTCTTGCCCTCTCTTATATTTTCCTTGTCTGGCTTTGGTATCAGGGTGATGCTGGCCTTGTAAGATGAGTTTGGAGGTATCCCTTCCTCTTCTACTTTTTGGAAGAGTTTGAAAAGGATTGGTATTCTTTAAATATGTGGTAGAATTTATCAGTGAAGCCATCTGGTCCTGGACTTTTCTTTGTTGGGAGGCTTTTGATCACTGATTCAGTCCCCTTACTAGTAATTGGTCTGTTCAGATTTTCTATTTCTTCATGATTCACTCTTGGTAGGTTGTATGTTTCTAGGAATTTATCCGTTTTTTCTAGGTTGTCCAATTTGTTGGCATACCACCCCCCCCGCTTTTTGAAAGTTTGCATTAGTCCACTTTGCTTCTATGAGAGACCTATATTAGTTCCCTTTTTGTTAACTGATGGAAATCTGAAGAGGATCTTCACTTTTACAAAAATAGCATTCAGTGTTTGTTTAGTAGCAAGCCATTATAGAGCCTGCATGGACCCTGAGCAGTGAGAGTGGCACTGCCAAGCTCCTTCCCTGGGAAATAAGCATCACAGCACTAAGCTGCCCTAGCTTCAAGCTGTACTTGTGAGCATCTGTGCTTCATCTCGATTGATTTTGTGCATCCAGTAGCAAGATGTGTTCTACGGTATTAGAAAAGCCTGAGATGTTATTTTGGGGGTCTGGGAATGCTCAGATTTTTTCCCCCAAATAAATTAATGGTAACTTAATTTTTTTCCATATAAATTAATGGTAATTCTTTGCTTTATATCATTTTGGCTTATGGAAAATTTTCATAGGAATGCTCTGCTTTTGGATAGCAGAGGAAATCTGTCATTGTTCATAATGGTGTCTCATGATCCTTTGTTTTTCTGTGGTATGACTAGAGCATTTTAGAGGGGACAAACATGGGTATTTTGGGTATTCTTCCGGGGGTAAACGTGGGATCCATCAGTCAGTCCATCAGTATAGCACCATTGCCTTGTAAATACAGCAGTAAAACAACAAAACAAAACACTATCCTCTTGGAGACATTAGGGAAGACACACAAAGCAATTAGTGAATGAGACAATATCTGATGCAGCATAAATTAAGCTGTTCATCAGAAGTCAAGGAAATTAAGCAAATCCAGAGGCTGGATAGGGAGCAGTCTTCCCGTCAGGGAGAAGTTGGAGGAGGAGTCAAGTGAAGTTGCCTCTGGATGGCTAAGAAAGTGCTGCATTCAAGAGAATGGAGGACATGCCCTCCTCCTGCCTTCCAGAGGCCCCTTCCCAGGCTAGGAGGTACTCAGAAGGAGGCTAGTGTAGGCAACAGCTTTGCCATTGTTTTTTGGCTTGAGGTTCCACTGGAAGGTTTCTTGGTGGGAGGCTGGGGAGAGACAGGGTAGCAGCAAAGTAGCACACCCCTCTAAGGGGGCTGCCCTGCCAGCCCAGTATGCAGAAGTTTCCGGGGAGCTCTGCCTTTCGTTTCCTTGGCACAGATAACAACACAAAGGCAGCTCTTGATGGGTGGGGCCTCAGGCTGAACTACATTTGGAGCCCAGTAAAGGAATAAATTTGGGCGTGACGAAGTTTGCTTTTGGTGTAAGATTATCAGGGCAATGTGCTGTGTGGCCTCCTGGGTCTCCAGTATAGAAGCCCTAATGCGCCACGCCATTCCCTCCGGCTGTGGGTGGGTGTGTGACTCAGCGTAGTGTGAGAAAAAGAGAGGCAGTGCGGTCTAGGGAAAGAATACAAGTTGGGTTTTTTAATCAACTCTATTGGGGTATAACATATGTGATACAACGAATCCATTTTCAATGTACAATTTAATGAGTTTTGACAAATGTTACCCCACCATAATTGAGATATAGGACAGCCCCATCACCCAAAAGTTCTCTCCCTCAGGCTCTTTGGTACGCTGTACCCCTGCCCCAGCCCAGGGAACCTGCCGTCACTGTAGATGTATTTTACCTTTCCTTGAGTTTCATATCGTGGAAATACAGAGGCATGTATTCTTTGATATTTGGCTTCTTTAATGTTTTTTTTTTAAAGATTTTATTTATTTGTCACAAAGAGAACACAAGCAGGGGAAGAGGCAGAGGGTGAAGCAGGCTCCCCACTGAACAAGGAGCCTGAGGCGGGACTCCATCCCAGGACCCTGAGATCATGACTTGAGCTAAAGGCAAACGCTTAACCGACTGAGCCACCCCGGCATCCCAATTCTTTAATGTTTTTGAGATCCATCCATATTGCTGTGAGGCTCAGTAGTTCATTCTGCTTCATTGTGGAGTAGTATTCCATTGTATGGATGTACTGTAATTTTTATCCCATTCATCTGTTGTTGGACAGTTTGGAAGTTTCTAGTGTTGGGCTATTATGAACAAAACTGATCAGAATTACTGTACAGCTCTTTGTGTAGATGTAGGTTTCCTTTTGTGGGGACAAGTACAAGAATATATTACTGGATCATACGATAAGGGTACGCTTAACCTGAGGAGAAACTGTGAGACTGTTTTCCAAGTTTGTTGTGCTCTTCACATGCCCATCAATAATGTATGGGAGTTCAGTTCTTCCACATCCTCGACAACCCTGGTTGTTAGCCTTTTTAATTTCAAGGGCACAGGTTTGGAAGTCAGACAGGTTTCAAATCCTGGTTCTGCTACTTGCTAACCCCATAACTTTGGATAAGCCTTCTGATCTTCTACAGTCCAACTTCAGGATTATTAAAAAAAAAAAAATGAGACTAATAAAACCTTCATGATGATGTCATGAAGATCAAAATGTTAAAAGGTAAAGCACCTGGCCTTGACCACATGATGTAGGTAAAACTTGGAATGAGGTGAAGGAGAGGGATCGAAGTTTGGGAGGGCAAGAACTAACTAGACTGTTCTAATAATAATAGTTGGAAACGGAGTGAACACGGAGTTTCAAGTTGAAACCTAAGAGTTGAGGTAACGATCAGGAACGCCACGTTAGAAACATCATAACTTGTTGATACATTCTGTCTCAAACCAATCACAGTTATTTCATAAAACCAATAATGTACTTGTTCTTAATGTTTAATATGCGCCTGAATTATTTGGGGTGGGCATGAGGAAGTGGGATGATGATACAGGAAAAAATGTGGCTGGAGAGTCTGTTGAAATGCAAATTGCTGTCTGTATGCAGCCCCAGAAATTCTGATTCTGAAAAGGGAGGGTGGGGCCCAGTAATTTGCATTTTTTAAATAAGCTTTCCAGGTGATTCTGGTGTTCGTGGAACTTGGACTATATTTGCGCGTATCCTCAAGAATGCTGTGGAAGGTATCTAATCCTGCCTCACCTCAAATTAAAAACAATCCTTCCCTACCACCTATAAGATACTGTCAGGTGCACCTTGGACGAAGTCCACCTCCTTCGTGTGGCTTCCAGGTTTCTTCACGATTTCCAGACTCAAGCGCTAAGGAGGCTAACACTAGGAGACACCGTTTCTTACCAAGGAAATAATAAAAAATCCCCCATTCTCTTTTAAGAAAACACCATACATTGTTAATGTAGGAGAGTACATTCTAGTTCCTTAAGGGAAACCAATTTCACCTTCTGTTCCTTTTTTTGGGGGTGGGGGGGAGGCTTGAACTCTTGACCTGAGATCAAGACTTGAGCTGGGATCAAGAGTCGGATGCTTAGCCAACTGAGTGACCCAGGTACCCCCACCTTCTGTTCCTTCTCATCAGTTCTGGATCTCTCCATGTTCCCCAAACATCTCACCATTTATCCTGCAATTCTGCGCCCATTGCTTTCTCCCTCCCACTGAAATTCCACCCTTCTGTCCGAGTTTGCTCAAAGGTCCCGTTGCCTCTAGCCTTCTGCATTTCTCCTTCTTTGGTCTGCTATGGGTCCTTGTGTACCCTTTTCTTCCAGCATTCACTACATTTATGCGCCTGCTTCTCCATCTGCCTCAGGAGTTCTCCCGGTTCATGACGACTACCCAAGGCCAACAACAACCCCGACCCCATGGGGCACTTGCTGGCTGTGTCCCATTAAGCAGGAGTCCAGAGACCAGCTTTAACTTCAGGCCATTCTCTCTCACTTAGGAAAGCACATCGGGTTGCAAGAATATTTGAGAAATGGATTGTAGTGATAACTATGGTTCTCTGATAAATTGCTCCCTGGGACACAGCACATTTCATCTGAGGATTATCCCCAAAGTGAAGTATGTAGGATGAACCATTAGGATGTGCGGGAAAAAATTACAATTTCTACTTATATGCCTTTTACCATAAGAAGCTATCAGCCTTCCTAATATTTTATTTGTGACTCAACCCCCGTGTTCCCCACATCACACATCACATACTGTATGAGCAGTGGCAGGTGGTGGCAGGGTGCACTGAGCACAGAGGGGCTGAAAGTGCTGTGAGGACTGTGGGGTCACAGAGTTAGCAAGTAATAGAATGAGCATGGAACTCTGACACCAAGCTGTCAGGCAAGTTAAAGCAACAAGAAGAATGTTGGGGCCGATAGCCCCTGACAGTGAGGGCTCTCCGGAGCCCGTTATGAAACATGATGATCTCCTCAGACCTGACAAGAAGATAAAATACTGAAATTATCAAGTCTGTATTGGATATGGATTTATATACACCCCTCCCTAGTGATGCGAAACCCATTCCTAAGTGTGTACAGTGCATTCAGATACAGGTTGATGATGTGAGCCATATGGATTAGCAAGATACTTGGAAATGAGACATTTGGTACCTGTCCACAAACCACTACACTCCTTAAAAGGGATGCTTGAAATCCTAGGTTCTGAATTCGACACCTCACAAAATTCACTAAATGCAACGAAAAACATCTAGAGGTATTTTTTTCCCTTTAGTTTTCTTACCAGCAGAGACAGAGAGCCATATGCCATAAGGACTAAAATAAAACCAGGGAAACCACACAGCACAAAAAGGAATAGGTACTTGTCGGCATACACTGTTGGAAGATGCAGAGAAAACACTGCCAAGTGTTAGAACAAATTATGAAGCGTTGGGCATCTGGATAAAATATGGATTCAAGCCCACATGTCTTAGACTTAGGTATTTGTTGGATTGTTTGTTATGAGCTATACATACAGTTGCTGTGTGTGTGACATTAAAAAAAATGTACCAGTGAAGATCTATTCTCGATAGAAAACTACTTCTTGAATAAAACAATGCTTTGGAAAAACCGTGGAAGCATCCTCACGAATGGTTACTGCTTTGACTAGAATAAAGATTCCTGGGTAAGAAGAATACAAACACAGCAGCACTGATGGAATTTTTTCACCCTATCATTGGCGAGCTAGTGCAGCAAAGCCAGGAGTGCCCAAGATGAGCTAGCATATCATCGGTGTGATAATTGTTACAAAAACAAGATTTTAAAGTATAATGGAATCCTTACAACACTTTTTAATGAGCTGGGACATCACCATGAAAGTATTTTGGCAACATGCTTTTTTTTTATTAATAGGCAACTGTTTCAAACTTGCTGGCCTTTAGTATGATGATAACTAGTTGTCAGTAATAGGTCGCCTAACAAATATTTTAGAAAGAAAACTTACTTTATGGAAAAGGGGAGGAAGTGATTGCTTTTTGGAAGTAACTTGCAGAATATGGTGTGCCAAGGTGCTTTTTAAAAACAAAGGTGGGGGTAGGAGTTGATTTTGAAAACAGATGTTTGGAAATGTTACTGTTGTGTGGTTCTGTAATGGACCGTGATGAGCATCTATAAAAACTTTGTAAATTAAACAAAAACTAGGAAGTCAACTTTTTAAACCTCTTCCTGAAATTTCACAATGAAGAGTATCTGTGTGGTTTTGAACCCATTTGTGAAAAATGGAACACCGCAGAAATTGCTAAATAAAAAGATTGACATCAGGGAGAAGGAGATTTTATTAGTGACATTTCAACAAAAAGCTTTGTATAACTGAGAATCATGATTTAATACAACTAACAAGGTCTGTCTTCTGTTTGGAGCTACCCATCTTTGCCCGAAATCTTTTTTTAGCTATGACAATCTTTGAAAGCAAGTTTAGTAATAAAATTCCAGACCTATGAATAGTTACAAAGCTTTAAATCAAGATTTTAAAAAGTAGTGAAACCCTATTCAATCAAAACGCTCCCCCTGCCCCCAAATAATAGTATGTGCCCAAGAGCAAAATGGGTATTTCATTTTTATCTCTAAAATTTCCTACTTTTGTGAATGTTTTAAGATCGGTATAGGAGTACAGTTCTATATTTAACTTGGAAAGAAGTGCGTCTATATTGGGGTCCATGCACTAATATTTGCAGGTACCTAGAGTATGTTGGCACTATAGCTGCTTGTAAAAACTTTGAAGGTGACCTGTGTCTTCCTCATGGAGATTTCCTCACGCCCAGCCCAGGACACATGAGAATGAGGCTCTGTTCCATAGGCTGCCTGGCTGGCTGACAGACTTAAATGAATGAAGACACCTCTTGGTAACCGTGTTTCTGTCCTAGAAATAACCTAAACATCAACTCAGGGGGAAAAGCCGGATAAATAAGCATTTGGCAGAGCAAGGAAAGCAATCAAATGAAATCTGAAAACAGAGGAGCTTCATACGAATATAGCTAAATTTATCGAGCGTTCACTCTGCGCCAGGTCCCGGCCCCTCCCCGAACTCTTAACAGCCGCTGGAGGAGGCACAGAGCCTGCTGGGATCTGGTGTCAGGTGCCCCTGTGGCCTTCTGAAGGAGGACTGCTCTGGGGACAGTTCAGGAAACTGCTTATGTTCTTGTGTCTCCCCAGGGGAGCTCAGACCCAAAGAGATCCTGAGCATGTCCCCTGCTGTGTAAAATGAGTTACAAAAATAGAACCGGAAAAAAGGTGGAAATTGAGCCTCCACCTATCATCGATCTGCTGGTCACAGGAGATCTGCTCTGAGCTATTTTTCTAGCAAGTGGAAAAAACCAAGCTGCCCTGTAGGCCTCCCTTTGTGCAGGACCTCCTCCGCTGTGCCACAGGGCCCGGGGGAACTTGCCCTCTGGGTGGTTGACACCCCTTGGCTGCCTCCTTTCCCCTCCCGCCCCAGACAGGGGACACGGGTGTGGTGATGGTTTGTCACTCTGGCATTTGCGAGCACAAAACACTACATGGTCTAGGGGTGGGGACAGCTTTGTGGGCATGTGACCCGTGAGTCACAGAGGACCCCATTCTCAGAAGGGCCCCACGCTGCTTTTAATGCTCTGCTATCACAATCTTAAAATTCTTAATTTTTCAACAAGAGGCCTCGTATTTTAATTTTGTCCCGAACACCGTGAAAAACGTAGCCAGCAATGCATCTAGGCCAGGATGGGGTAGTCCTGGGGAGGGCTGGCTTGGGGCACTTGTTGCAGCTGCTGCCATAGACCCCAGACCCATTTTTACCTTTGAGATAGAGGTTCGGAAAAAGCGTAACCTAAAACTGGACTTTGCTAGGGGACTCTGTAATAGGACGGAGTGGGCAGAGAAGGCCGCTGCCTCTCAGGGGATTTGGGAACAGGTTGTGAGAGCCTGCTCCCCTTGTATCCTGGATCCTGGGATCTTCCCCAAGTTTAGGGCCAACCCAAGATGAGAGCACTTGAGAGGAGACTGTACCATAGGTCTTTTGGAATAGCCGTAAAGGCTGATAGGTTAAAACTGAACTATTTTAATAATGCTCAGAAAGGAGCAGTCCAAGGCCTGCCCTGTGGCTGACTTGCTCGCCTTGGAACGTGGGACCCAGGGCTCTAGCCTCTGTTCTTCCACCCAAGGGAGGGGCCTCCCCTTAGGTACCAGCTCGAGCCCGAGCCTTTGCCAGGAGGCCAATCCTTTTCTTCTCGGCTCAGGTGGAGAATGTACGGAGAACCAGGGTAGGCGATGCGCTGCAGAGGGCGGGGAGAGTAGGACTCACGGACAGACTTCCCGTGCAGGTTGTACCCGGAGAGGAGAAGCATTACAGTCCCCGTGTATCAAACAGCAACTCTGCCAGACCCTGTTCCCATAACGTTTTCTCATCTCATCCACAAATGGCCTCTTAAAGTAGACCTTATCACTGTTTGATTACAGCTGAAGAACGAGGGTCGTTCCTAACGATCCAGGATTGGATCCCCTCTTGCTCCTGTCTGATCTCCAGCTCTCCTACTCGTTGCTTGGTGTGGACTCTTCGGTCCCCGAGCCCGGCTGTGCTCGAGGATTTCACTGGTCGTGGAGAATGAAATTCAAATGCTGGAAGCACCATCCGTGACGAACATGTTTAGGGGAAGCCTCTGTTCTCTCCTTTCCTGTCTTCCTTCCTTTCTTCCCCCGCCTCCCCCCAGCCCCCTGCAAGAGCACCCGATGGCAGCAGGCTTGTCCACTTGTCGCTGGATGGGGCGGCTGGGGCCCCAGAGGGGTGGACTCGGGGCCTCTCTGGGAGGGCACACACGCCCTTGGCCCTTGGCGTGTCACAGTGCGAGCTGCCAGAGTTGTGGGACAGGCTCTGAGCACAAGTGTTCTGCACGTCGCACAGACCTACAAGATGTAGCCGTCCTTTGCTGCAGCCTGGTGAGCTCTTGCTGCCCTACACAAGTGCCTTGGGGCTGAGATGCTGGCCCCAAACCTGCCGGCTCTTGGGAGGCTGGTTCTGTGGCCCGCTGAAAGCTGGGGCCTGCCCCGAGGCGGGGTCCTTTTTTCTTAGGTCAACTTTGACTTATTCTCCCTTTGCTGTGGCCACTTTGTGATGAACACTCATCCGGGTTCTGCATATGACCCTTGGGAACAGACTTTCCACCTTGGCTCAGAAAGTCGGAGGTTCTGCTAGGCATATCCTCAGGCTTGAGAGCCTAAAACCGCTCCCTCCAACTGGTCACTGAATAAACAGGCAGCTTAATTTAGCTCGGTTCTTGTATAAAACCTCTTCTTCAATTTTTTTAACTTAAAAATACGATGAAATATATATATATATATATATATAGAAAAAGTATGAAATGCATGTAAATTCAATTTAAAGAATAGTTCTCAAGCGAGTTCATGTTAAGAAATCACAATTCTAGGGGCACCTGGGTGGCTCAGTCGGTTAAGCCTCTGCCTTCGGCTCAGGTCATGATCCCAGGGTCCTGGGATCAAGCCCCGCGTCAGGCTCCCTGCTCGGCAGGAAGTCGGCTTCTCTCTCTCGCTCTGCTGCTCCCCTTGCTTGTGCTCTCTCTGTCAAATAAAATCTTTAAAAAAAATAAAAATTCTAGTATTCCTGAAGCCCTCTGTACATCCATCCTCATCACTGTCCTTTCAAAGGTAACAAGTTCACTGATTTTTATGATATTGTTACATTGATTTCCTGTCTCCATATTTAAGTAGAATCATGTCACATGTATTCTTTGTAAAACTTTCAACATTATTTGTAAGATTCACCCAGCTTGATGAATGCAGCTGTCGTGGTTCATTTTCCACTGATGCATAAATGCTCCAGTGCGTTATTAACATACCGTAAGTTATTTTCCCAATCTGCTATCGATGGACACGGATCTCCGTGTTTCTGGTTTTGTTGTTTTTATGAAACACTGCTGTGAATATTCTTGCACACTACTCCCTAGAGAGATGCGTTTGCAAATGTTTTCTTTGGGAACTGTCACCTAGAGATTACTGGCTTATCTGTTCCCACTTGCTCAACTTTACTGGGTTTTTATAAGATACCCTTAGGTTTATAAGATAATTTTTTAAAAATTTGTTTTCTCTTTAAGAGTCATTCCTTTTTTTAATTTTTAAAAAGTGAAAAATGCAATTTTCATACAACTATAGGATGAGCACATGTCAAAGACTTTAACTCAGTAATTAATGAGGGAATCCTTAGGGTGGTTAAGTCTGGTTCAAGGGAGAATCTGAGGACTGGAGATTTACATTGTTGGTCGCAGGAATGCTGAAAGGATGTTGCTAATATACAAAACTGGTTAATGTCTGATAGGGTGATAAAACTGTAATCTTTTTTTATCAGTGAGAAATCCACCAGTCAACAGAACTTCATAGCATGTGGGCTCTAATCAAATAGTAAACAGCAAGGTCAAACACAGATAACTAAATATTTCTTAGATGAGTTTGGTAATAACATTGACAGGTCACTTTTCTGTCTTCTTTCCAAGTTGAGGATATTTTTTCTTAACAATACTGTACTCTGCTTCTAAGTATTAGGATCTAAAGGAGAACGTATTTTTTTTTTTTTTGAGGAGCAAAACAACTATTTTTCTTTGAAGATTCTATTTAAAGTGAACTTGGCATTTATATATATCCTTTAAGTTATAACTTATGATCTTTTTTTCACTTTAAATTTTTTTATTGTTATGTTAATCACCATACATTACATCATTAGTTTTTGATGTAGTGTTCCATGATTCATTGTTTGTGCATAACACGCAGGGCTCCACGCAGAACGTGCCCTCTTTAATACCCATCACCAGGCTAACCCATCCCCCAACCCCCTCCCCTCTAGAACCCTCAGGTTGTTTCTCAGAGTCCATCATCTCTCATGGTTTGTCTCCTCCTCCAATTTACCCCCCTTCATTCTTCCCCTCCTGCTATCTTCTTCTTTTTTTTCTTAACATATATTACATTATTTGTTTCAGAAGTACAGATCTGCGATTCAACAGTCTTGCACAATTCACAGCACTCACCACAGCACACACCCTCCCCAATGTCCATCACCCAGCCCCCCCCCCCTCCCCCCCCCCACCACTCCAGCAACCCTCAGTTTGTTTCCTGAGATTAAGAATTCCTCATATCAGTGAAGTCATATGATACATGTCTTTCTCTGATTGACTTATTTCACTCAGCATAACACCCTCCAGTTCCATCCACGTCGTTGCAAATGGCAAGATCTCATTCCTTTTGATGGCTGCATCATATTCCATTGTGTATATATACCACCTCTTCTTTATCCATTCATCTGTCGATGGACATCTTGGCTCTTTCCACACTTTGGCTATTGTGGACATTGCTGCTATAAACATTGGGGTGCACATACCCCTTCGGATCCCTACATTTGTATCTTTGTGGTAAATACCCAGTAGTGCAATTGCTGGATCGTATGGTAGCCCTATTTTCAACTGTTTGAGGAAGCTCCAGACTGTTTTCCAGAGTGGTTGCACCAGCTTGCATTCCCACCAACAGTGTAGGAGGGTTCCCCTTTCTCCGCATCCCCGCCAACATCTGTCGTTTCCTGACTTGTTCATTTTAACCATTCTGACTGGTGTGAGGTGGTATCTCATTGAAGTTTTGATTTGGATTTCCCTGATGCCAAGCGATGTTGAGCACTTTTTCATGTGTCTGTTGGCCATTTGGATGTCTTCTTTGGAAAAATGTCTGTTCATGTCTTCTGCCCATTTCTTGATTGGATTATTTGTTCTTTGGGTGTTGAGTTTGATAAGTTCTTTATAGATTTTGGATACTAGCCCTTTATCTGATATGTCATTTGCAAATATTTTCTCTCATTCTGTCGGTTGTCTTTTGGTTTTGTGGACTGTTTCTTTTGCTGTGCAAAAGCTTTTTATCTTGATGAAATCCCAATAGTTCATTTTTGCCCTGGCTTCCCTTGCCTTTGGCCATGTTTCTAGGAAGAAGTTGCTGTGGCTGAGGTCGAAGAGGTTGCTGCCTGTGTTCTCCTTTAGGATTTTGATGGACTCCTGTCTCACGTTTAGGTCTTTCAACCATTTGGAGTCCATTTTTGTGTGTGGTGTAAGGAAATGGTCCAGTTTCATTCTTCTGCATGTGGCTGTCCAATTTTCCCAACACCATTTGTTGAAGAGACTGTCTTTCTTCCCTTGGACATTCTTTCCTGCTTTGTCAAAGATTAGTTGACTGTAGAGTTGAGGGTCCAGTTCTGGGCTCTCTATTCTGTTCCATTGATCTATGTGTCTATTTTTGTGCCATTACCATACTGTCTTGATGATGACAGCTTTGTAATAGAGCCGGAAGTCCAGAATTGTGATGCCGCCAGCTTTGCTTTTCTTTTTCAACAGTCTTCTGGCTATTTAGGGTCTTTTCTGGTTCCATACAAATTTTAGGATTATTTGTTCCATCTCTTTGAAAAAAGTGGATGGTATTTTGATGGGGATTCCATTGAATGTGTAGATTGCTCTAGGTAGCACTGACATCTTCACAATGTTTGTTCTTCCAATCCATGAGCATGGAACGTTTTTCCATTTCTTTGTGTCTTCCTCAATTTCTTTCATGAGTATTTTATAGTTTTCTGAGTACAGATCCTTTGCCTCTTTGGTTAGATTTATTCCTAGATATCTTATGGTTTTGGGTGCAATTGTAAATGGGATCGACTCCTTAATTTGTCTCTCTTCTGTCTTGTTGTTGGTGTATAGGAATGCCACTGATTTCTGTGCATTGATTTTATAGCCTGCCACTTGACTGAATTCCTGTATGAGTTCTAGTGGTTTTGGGGTGGAGTCTTTTGGGTTTTCCGCATAAAGTATCATATCATCTGCAAAGAGTGAGAGTTTGACTTCCTCTTTGCCGATTTGGATGCCTTTGATTTTTTTTTTTTGTTGTCTGATTGCTGTGGCTAGGACTTCTAATACTATGTTGAATAGCAGTGGTGAGAGTGGACATCCCTGCCGCGTTCCTGACCTTAGGGGAAAAGCTCTCAGCTTTTCCCCATTGAGAATGATATTCGCTGTAGGTTTTTCATAGATGGCTTTTATGATATTGAGGTATGTACCCTCTATCCCTATACTCTGAAGAGTTTTGATCAAGAAAGGATGCTGTACTTTGTCTAATGCTTTTTCTGCATCTATTGAGAGGATCATATGATTCTTGTTCTTTCTTTTGTTAATATATTGTATCACATTGATTGATTTGTGGATGTTGAACCAACCTTGCAGCCCAGGGATAAATCCCCCTTGGTCATGGTGAATAATCCTTTTAATGTACTGTTGGATCCTATTGGCTAGTACTTTGGTGAGAATTTTTGCATCCATGTTCATCAAGGATATTGGTCTGTAATTCTCCTTTTTGATGGGGTCTTTGTCTGGTTTTGGGATCAAGGTAATGGTGGCCCCATAAAATGAGTTTGGAAGTTTTCCTTCCATTTCTATTTTTTGGAACAGTTTCAGGAGAATAGGTATTAATTCTTCTTTATTTTTTTTTTAAAGATTTTATTTATTTATTTGACAGAGAGAGACACAGCGAGAGAGGGAACACAAGCAGGGGGAGTGGGAGAGGGAGAAGCAGGCTCCCTGCTCAGCAGGGAGCCCGATGCGGGGCTCGATCCCAGGACGCTGGGACCATGACCCGAGCCGAAGGCAGACGCTTAACGACTGAGCCACCCAGGCGCCCCTTAATTCTTCTTTAAATGTTTGGTAGAATTGCCCTGGGAAGCCATCTGGCCCTGGGCTTTTGTTTGTTGGGAGATTTTTGATGACTGCTTCCATTTCCTTAGTGGTTATAGGTCTGTTCAGGTTTTCTATTTCTTCCTGGCTCAATTTTGGTAGTTGATACATCTCTAGGAAAGCATCCATTTCTTCCAGGTTATCTAATTTGCTGGTATAGAGTTGCTCAGAATATGTTCTTATCATTGTTTGTATTTCTTTGGTGTTGGTTGTGATCTCTCCTCTTTCATTCATGATTTTGTTGATTTGGGTCATTTCTCTTTTCTTTTTGATAAGTCTGGCCAGGGGTTTATCAATCTTGTTAATTCTTTCAAAGAACCAGCTCCTAGTTTCGTTGATCTGTTCTACCGTTCTTTTGGTTTCTATTTCATTGATTTCTGCTCTGATCTTTATTATTTCTCTTCTCCTGCTGGGTTTAGGCTTTATTTGCTGTTTTTTCTCTAGCTCCTTTAGGTGTAGGGTTAGGTTGTGTATTTGAGACCTTTCTTGTTTCTTGAGAAAGGCTTGTATTACTATATACTTTCCTCTCAGGACTGCCTTTGCTGCATCCCAAAGATTTTGAACAGTTGTGTCTTCATTTTCATTGGTTTCCATAAATTTTTTAAATTCTTCTTTAATTTCCTGGTTGACCCATGCAATTTTTAGTAGGATGCTCTTTAGCCTCCATGTATTTGAGTTCTTTCCGACCTTCCTCTTGTGATTGAGTTCTAGTTTCAAAGCATTGTGGTCTGAAAATATGCAGGGAATAATCCCAATCTTTTGGTACCAGTTGAGACCTGATTTGTGACCTAGGATGTGATCTATTCTGGAGAATGTTCCATGGGCACTAGAGAAGAATGTGTATTCCGTTGCTTTGGGATGGAAAGTTCTGAATATGTCTGTGAAGTCCATTTGATCCAGTGTGTCATTTAAAGTCTTTATTTCCTTGTTGATCTTTGCTTAGATGATCTGTCCATTTCAGTCAGGGGGGTGTTAAAGTCCCCCACTATTATTGTATTGTTGTCAATGTGTTTCTTTGCTTTTGTTATTAATTGCCTTATATAATTGGCTGCTCCCATGTTAGGGGCATAGATATTTACAATTGTTAGATCTTCTTGTTGGATAGACCCTTTAAGTAGGATATAGCATCCTTCCTCATCTCTTATTACAGTGTTTGTTTTAAAATCTAATTTGTCTGATATAAGGATTGCCACCCCAGCTTTCTTTTGGTGTCCATTAGCATGGTAAATGGTTTTCCACCCCTTCACTTTCAACCTGGGGGTGTCTTTGGGTCTAAAATGAGTCTCTTGCAGACAGCATATCGATGGGTCTTGTTTTTTAATCCCATCTGATAGCCTGTGTCTTTTGATTGGGGCATTTAGCCCATTTACATTCAGGGTAACTATTGAAAGATATGAATTTAGTGCCATTGTATTGCCTGTAAGGTGACTGTTACTGTATATTGTCTGTGTTCCTTTCTGGTGTATGGTGCTTTTAGGCTCTCTCTTTGCTTAGAGGACCCCTTTCAATATTTCTGGTAGGGCTGGTTTCGTGTTTGCAAATTCCTTTAGTTTTTGTTTGTCCTGGAAGATTTTTATCTCTCCTTCTATTTTCAAAGACAGCCTAGCTGGATATAGTATTCTTGGCTGCATATTTTTCTCGTTTAGTGCTCTGAATATATCATGCCAGTCCTTTCTGGCCTGCCAGGTCTCTGTGGATAGGTCTGTTGCCAATCTAATGTTTCTACCATTATAGGTTACATATCTCTTCTCCCGAGCTGCTTTCAGGATTTTCTCTTTGTCTCTGAGACTCGTAAGTTTTACTATTAGATGTCGGGGTGTTGACCTATTTTTATTGATTTTTGAGAGGGGTTCTCTGTGTCTCCTGGATTTTGATGCCTGTTTTCTTCCCCATATTAGGGAAGTTCTCTGCTATAATTTGCTCCAATATACCTTCTGCCCCTCTAAAGGAGAATGTATTAAAGTGCTTTCTAAACTGTAAGGAGCCAAATATGTTTTTGTTGTTTTATGATGGTTTTACAAAGCCCCTTGAATAAACTATTAGAATGAATGCTGATATGGGAAGGGTGTTAATTATGGAATACCTATTTTTTAAACTATTAGGGTTTTGTTTTGTTTTTTTGTTTTTTGTTTTAAAGATTATTTAGAGCATGAGCAAGCACTAGCAGGGGGAGCAGAGGGAGAAGGAGAAGCAGACTCCCCGCTGAGCAGGGAGCCCCATGTGGGACTCCATCCTAGGATCGAGATCATGACCTGAGCCGGAGGCAGACGCTTAACCAACTGAGCCACCCAGGTGCCCCTTAAACTATTGTTTTTAATCTAATTTCATTCTTAAAAAAAGACGTGAAAACACACAGAATCTGCCTTAGTTATCTCTGTAAGACTGGGATAATAGTCATGCCTACCTCATTGGGCTGTTGTAAGAATTATTGAGCAATACAGACTGACTGCTAAAAACAGTGCCTGGTATACAGTAAATTCACAAGAAATGTTGGTTCACTGAGTGATCTGTTATTTGAATACTTCTACTGGAGTTTATTTTTCTTTAATACCAATATATTCAATTCCTAGAAATTCTATTGGTTCTTAGTTTCTGCCTTTTTAAAAAAAAATAATGCCTCATTCTGGTCTGATGTTTTAAATTCCTTTGCCTTTAATCTTCTAAACATGCTTATGGTCTTTCTTCAACACTACTGTTATGTAAAATGTCCAGTTGTTGTGTCTATGGCTTCTCAGAGCCCTTGTTTGTTCATTTTTTTTTTCTAATTAAAAGATTTGCTCACTGCTGTAACTCCACACATCCTCTAGCAAAATAAGTCTTAGCCCCTACAGTTAATTTTTAAAATCCTAGATTATTAACTGGAAACGGCTGACTTCTTCAGACCAGTTGGAAACAGAGAAACCGATTGTGTCCTCATAGCCTTGGGAAGATTATACTATCCTGCCTGTCTAGGTTTTTATTTTACAGCACATTGATTTGCAACTTGGTCTATTTCACTTCTAGAATCACCTGTTTTATATTTCCAGGCTATTTCCCCCACGCTGGACACCAGTATTCATTTGGCTGGATTTCCACTATGTAATGCAAGTAGAGCTCTGGGCCAGTTAGTGCTTCCCTGAGTCTGGGTTTTCTCCTCCGTGAAAAGGGGATAATAGGGACGTGTGGTTTAATTACCGTGTGCTGTGGTGTCTGTCGTAGTGTAAGCACCCTGTCAGCTTTTACTGCTATTGTTTTTCTTCGTACTACTCTTTTGTACAAATCCAATGCAGCCTGATAGTACAACCATTGCAACAGTCGAATCACCGTGAACTCCTTGCCCTCTCCGTAGTATCCGCTAATCTGGTTGTGTCTAGCTCCGCCATCTTGTTTTTCTGGCTTGCTTGTTGTCCCTGGAGCACACCATGCTTGTTTGCCTCTCCACGCGGATGGAGTTTGCCTAATCTCAACAACTCCATTCTTGGTGGCCTCTGACCAAGTCCTCTCACCATCTTTCAGAGCTCAGGGTTCCCTGTGCTTTATGAAGAAGGCCTTTGATCAAGTTTAATCCACCCTGATCTCTTTTGAATTCAAAACCCTCTGTGGAGAGCACCATGGAGCATAGCGTTCTCAGGATTTGGTGGCTTCATTCATGGCGTGGCTATGGGTGTCCACGTAACTAGATTGACTATTTTCCCATAGGAAAGGAACATGGCACGCGTCCAATGTATACATGTTACCAGCAGGTACAAGTAGCAACTCTCACATATTTTAAAATGTTGGCTTTTTGTATGTATTTAGGGGGAATTTGGGGCCTGGCTTATGCTTGTGTCTTTGTTTTTTTTCTTTGTTTCTTTTTTTTTTTTTTTAAGATTTTATTTATTTATTTGACTGAGAGAGACACAGGGAACACAAGCAGGCATAGCGGGAGAGGGAGAAGCAGGCTTCCCGCAGAGCAGGGAGCCCGATGCAGGGCTCGATCCCAGGACCCTCAGATCATGACTTGAGCCAAAGGCAGACGCTTAAGGACTGAGCCACCCAGGCACCCGTGTGTCTTTGTTTCTTCCAAGTGTTTCCTTGGTCACCAGGATGGGATCACTTTTTTTTGGTTAATTTTTCAGACTGGGGGCTCCTGGATTACTCAGGTAGCATACATAAATTCCAACCCAAGTGAGGACAGACTTGTGGTTATGGATTCCAGGATTCTTTGAGGTGGGAGCTGTTGAAGGAATGAAAACTTGAGGAATAAGAAAAAAAAAAAGGGCATCGTGGTGCTGGACTCTTTGGAATTAGTGGGTTATCTTTGCTGTTAACTGTGGTAAGCCAGAAGCACAAGCTGGGATGTGGCAGGTCTTTAGGACACATTAGATTCAGTCACTATGTTTCTTGGTCCATAGGAAGAATTGGGGGCGGGTATACTGTTCTCATGGTACAGGAACAGAAATTGAAGCCCAAAGGAACACCGGGCCTGAATCTAGGTTCTCTGGGGACTCCGCTCTGCTTACCAAAGAGATAAGATGATGGAGGGAAGGCAGGCAGTCTTCACTGGTACATTCCTGCCCAATTCCCAAACCCATCTCTGGACCTAGGCACTTCCCTGACAACCTGGATCCTATCTCAACTCTTCACAGAGGAGAAACCAATCCCGTTTTATATGTGCACTACTTTAGAGTTGCCGAGCATTTTTGTAGATGTTTGTTTTCCAGCAGTGCTGTGAGGCAAGCAAAATGAGTACTCTGATTCCGGTTTTATAGATGAGATATCTGAGAAACTGGGGCTCCGGCTGATGACGGGGTTTGCTCTGAAGGCCACACATTGAAATGGTATGTCTGGGTTTTCTAACTCCTGCTCTTTGTCATCCCAAGCGTTGGGATCAGACAGGTACTTAGAATGCAGATGATCATGGGGTCTCTTTTGGTTTTTATTGAGGTGAAATTCACAGGACCTGCAATTTACCATTTTAGAGTGAACGATTTGGTGGCATTTAGTGCATTCACAATGTTGTGCAACTAAGACGTCTATTTTTCCTCACTCCTTCCCTGGGATTTTTGTGTGGAATGAGAGAGAATCTGTGTAAGACATCCAGCTCAGGGCCTTGTGCCCTCACAGGGGCTCAATGAATGTAACCTGTATTATTGGACTCTCTAGTGTGTGCTCCAAATTCTGGTAGTGTAGAAAGAGGAATTCTTTCTTGAAGTTAGCAATTTGAGAAAATTAGGTTGCAGATAGATAAATGAAGTATTCATGCCCCCCCCTTTTTTAAAGACATTTCAAAATTTCTCTCTTCCAGATAACTTTCCTCAAGGAACTCCTCCTAGTCTGAGAGCGATCAGACACCTTTACCTACCGATGCACCAGAACAGAATTGTACCGTGTCGTGCAGTTTCTTGTTTCTTTGTAGGAGTTTGTCTTCTCAGCCAGGTTGTGACACGCACAGCCTTGGAGGTACCAGGATGTTCC
The DNA here is from genome assembly GCF_003265705.2 of Callorhinus ursinus. Classification (NCBI taxonomy): domain Eukaryota; kingdom Metazoa; phylum Chordata; class Mammalia; order Carnivora; family Otariidae; genus Callorhinus; species Callorhinus ursinus. The sequence continues at coordinate 23,553,337 of NW_027397072.1, read as the reverse complement.
ACATTGTCCTGGGTACAAAACAGCTGTGTAAAAGCTAGGTGTTGGATTATATTTGAATGGTGGTCAGCCAGCTCCAAATCCAGCCACCACCTGGTGGCCAGCATTTTTCCCATCTTTTAACTAGTGGGTTCGGTGACTGAGGATCTGCTCCTTGGGTGCCGGGCTGGAGCCTGACTGAGGCCGGTCTGTGCTCTGGTTGACCATTGCTCGGGCAGCTCTAGCTGAGACAGGACACGAAAGCGTCCAGCTCCCACACCTGCATCGCACAACAGATGGAAAGCAAGCGCTTCAAGCAGACTGACCCAAGAATAGAATGGTTTTGGCCTTTATTTATATTTGGCAATTCTAGGAGCGTAGGCCCCAGGCCCCAAGGAGTAGTGACTGTCCCTTTGGCTTCTGATGTTGCCAGGCGTTGAAGCACATGCTCTCTGCAGTGGCCAAGGTGGCGGAGGTAGAGGGCTGGTGAGGAGTGTGGCTGGGGCATTTAGGATGAGCACCGCACCTGGTGGGAGGCCTAGAAGCTCATAGTGTTCAGGCTCATTGGAGGATTTTCCTGCTGGCGACCTCTTACGACTCTCCAGACCATCATGGTGCCAACCCCAAGGACAAGGCCACCTCCTGCCGCCACTGGCATGGCCCAGTTCAGCACATTGGGGCCTGCTTCAGACTGGTCTTGGAGGAGCTGACTGTTCCTCAGGGTGTAGAGGTAAGGGCTCTCCTGTGGAGGAGGAGGAGAGGGTCAGGGGTTAAGGACCTCAGAAAACCATCCATCTGCTCACCTTAGGCTTGCGTAGTCCCTATCCCGGCGATGGTGCGATAAACTTGCACATCTTCACAGCCCTCCTGTTAGTAAGGCTCCTTCATCTACACTGTGCCCAAACCTTCTGAACGAGGATGGGTCTCCAAAGTGGCCAATACCCCGCTATAACCTCCTTTTGGTTTCTCACCAGCATCCCCTCTCCTGTCAACCTGATTTTGAAACAAGATTGGGAATTGTTTCTGATTTGAAACAGAAACAAGAACAGGACCAAAGGAAGAGAGTCCTGGGGGCTGCAAAGCCCCCACCTCTGTCTTCTCTGGGCCACCACTGGACAGCTGTCCCCATCCTCTGACCTCAGAAGTGCCCAGGAGCAGGACGACAGTCGGTGTGCCTGTGGTAGGTTAGAGAACTGAGCATGAGGGGGGCCCAGAGAGGAGATATTCAGGCCTGCCTCCCTGGATTCTCTCCTTCCTCTGTGAACACGAGCGTGCAGCTGGGAGAGTGATGAAGGGTTCCGATGTGGCCACTCTCACTGTCCTGTCAGCCAGTAGGCCATGTTCAGAAACAATCACATCCCAAAGGAGCCTGGGGCGTGTCCTTTGAGAGGTGTAAACAGAAAAGAGACCAACACAGGTGTGTTCGGGGGGCAGCAGTAGGGTGAGGGAAGGGAACAGTAGCCCGGGGAGGGGGGCTGCCCCTGGGCCTTGAAGGATGTAGCAGTCTCCCACAGGCAGAGATGGGGATGAGCCTCCAGAAGACACAGACGTGGCAATTGCGGGCCTTGTCTGAGGAGCTGACCCTTTCTCCAGGAACACGGCATGTCTGAGGCCATAGAGGAAGCTGGGCCTCCCCTCTGGATGCTCCAGTGAGCAGCTGGGACCAGGGAAGTGTTTCCAGCGGCCTCGGTAAGGCTAGAGTGACTGTCCGTGCAGGCTGCATGGTGCCTGGCAGCAGTTCCGGGCTGGACAGGGAAGGGAAGGATGACCAGCGGAGCATGTTAGGAGTGTGGCCAGCAGTGTGAGTGAGAGCAGTGACGGAAGAGAGAATGTGCGGGGAAGGGAGGAAGAAGAGCACAGGTCCCCAGAACAGGCATGGTGTCTTACTGCTCTCTGTACAAACCCCCCCACACTTGACCACTGCCCATTCATCCCTCTCCCCTGAGCCCGTGTTCCATGGACTCTTGCTTTCTCCCTCCTACACCCTGAGGAGCTGTGAAGTCTCAGGGACCAGGAGAAGTGGTGAGATTTGAGAGTGGTGGCAGCGAACAAAGGTGAGTGATGATACAGCTCCCAGGGACCTCCTCGGTGCCTTCTGGTTTGGGGGACCACCCCATCCCCCCAAGCATCTGTTTCACACGAGACAGGACAGGCAGGAAGTTAGGACGTTTACTCACAGGAGAGGGGCACTTGAGTTTGGTTCGGCTGTGGGTGAAGTTGTTGGAGGTTGTCTTCTGGCCCACCGGCTCCAGCTGAAGAGAGAAAGGAAACCGGGATTTCCTCCACGGTGGCCGAGACCTCCCTGTCGGAGGAGGATCTCCACCTGACCCCCTCTCTCTACCACCACGGGTTATAACCCAATAAACGCAAGATCCATGGCAGGTGCCTCACTGCCGGACCTGGCTTCTGACTCAGAAGGGGCAGGTCAGAGTCCATCAGGCAGGGCGAGACCCTGAGTCTGTGCCCTGGCTTGACCAAGGAAGACACTGAGGCCCAGCACAGTGACTCCGTGCAAGGGCCTGGCCCAGAACCTCCGTTTCCTGCTTCCCTTCTGCGTGGCTGTGATCACACACACCCTGCATTTGCAATTTTATAAAATGCTGATAATCCTATTTACCAACTTCAAGTGTACAGGGCTAGTCGGTTTCAGAAAACCTTTAACAACATATTGGTTACTCTACCTGGCTTGTCAACCTCAAGAAATTTTTCTCACTTGAGCTACTTTGTATGTTTTTCACACAGACGTAGAGGTTTACTTGGAACATCCCTGGAGCAATTGTTGTTCAGAGAGGTTCTGCTTAATACTTTTAGTCCTGAGACCCTCTGAGAATGAACTAGAAGCTGCTGTACACCCCTTCCCAGCATCTTTAGCCAACAGCCTGCCCCTTGACATGCGGCCAGTCCCGGGGAAGGGTAGGCCCCTGGCGCTCTCTGACTGCGTAGCTTCTGCCCTTAGAATCCGCTTCCTTGCCCAGTCCTGAGCCCCTCTGCTCCTGACCCCCAGGTACTGCCTCCGAGGGAGGTAGAAGGATGCTATGCCAGCTACCTTGCCCGTGATCTTGCTTTCCGTTGTCCTACAGCTGCTCTGGCCCTGAGAGAGACCCCACGGTGACTGGCAGAGCACAGTGGACACATCCCCTGGGGTCCAGACTCTGCTGCTGAGAGCTGTTGGTGCTAGGCAGGCTCCCGAGCTGCCCCAACCACCCACATTTGGCTGTTGCGAACATCAGATGAGAAATGACGCCGAGCAGGAGGTAGTTTACTTATGTGTCGTTTCTACTTGCTTAGAGCTGAGGAAGCACAAGCTTCTTGTAATGGAACGACCACCGAGTGACCATATAGATACTCAAGGTCAGGTTGGCTGATTCCCTGACATTCCAGGAACCTGGGAACTAAGTGGCACAGAAGAAGGTAAGGATCACGTCATGGATTTGAGGACTGCGTCGGTTTCTCCCTTTCTCCTGGCTCCTTGTCATCCGTGCACAGTCTCCCAGCATCCTCCCTGAGCCCGTGTCCCCTCCAGCTACCTTCACCACCCCTCCCTGTGCCTCTAGGAAGACTCATTTGTGGTCACTGGCTGCACTTCCTGATCTCCCATTCCAATGCCCACTCCAGTCAGACTTCGGTCTCCGTCACTTGACTGAAGTTCTGGTCAAGGTCACTATGACCTCCATCTCACCAGACTCAATGCTCACTTTGTGGTTTTCATCTTGCTTGACTTTTCAGCAACATTTGTCAAAGTTGACGCGTCCCTCTTGAAACGCTCGCCCATCTGGGCTCCCGGAACAGGGCACTCTCCTGCCCACCTCCCCACTCCCCCTCTTCATCTGTCGCTGAGGTCAGAAGTTGGAATGAAGCCCCTGGGGCGTGGTGGTAGGTCCCAGCTCTTTCCCACCTACTCTTCTCTAGGAGCTCCTCGTCAATCCCATGGCCTCAAATACCCCCTCCCATGAACGACCCCCACATTTTTTTTTCTTAAATCTCCATTCCTGACTCTGTCTCTGAGCTTCAGCTCATAGATTCAACAGCTTACTTGATGCCTCCAGGTAGATTTCCAGAAAGTGGTTCACACTTATCGTGGCCAAAAGAGAACTTTTGATTTTTTTTCCCCTCAAGCTTATTTCTCTCCAGCACCTCAACCATCCACCCAATTTTCTTGATTCCAAATGGAGGAGTCATCTCTTGTTCCTTTTCTTTTAATTTAAATTCTAGTTAGTATACAGTGGAATATTCGTTTCAGGTGTACAATATAGTGATTCAGCACTTCCATACAATATCAGGTGCTCATTACAAGTGCCCTCCTTAATCCCCATCACCTGTTTAACCCACCCCCCCCACCTCCTTCTCATCTCTGTTCCTCTTCTAACCTCCTCCATCAGCCAGTCCAAAAACAAATCCCAACTCTGACCCTTTCTCTCCTTCTCCACTGTCATCACCCTGGGCCCATCCGCCTTCATCTCTCACCTGGGCTCCTGGTCTAATTCCACTCTTCCTTCCTTCTAGTCCATGGCTACACGGCAGCCAGTGGGCAAACCAGATCCTCTGGCTTCCCTGTTGGAAGCCATCCAAGGACCTGGCCCTGCTCTCGCTCACCTCTCTGACCTTGCTCACCTCCCTCCAGTTACACTGGCCCTTCTGTTGCTCAGACACTTCAAACTCATTCCTGACTCCAGGCCCACACAGGTCCTATTTCTTCTGCCTGGAACACTCTGGCCCTAGACTTCTGCATGCCTGGCAGGCTCCTGACATTCAGTTCTCAGCTCACAGGTCACTTATCAGAGATGCCTCCCTCTCCCCCACCATTACTCTGGTGCATTCCCTCCCTCCCTCCCTCTCTCTTTTCTCTCTCTCTTTCCCCTGAATGTGGTCAGAAAGTCTTAGTGACTTGTTGAGTTTCCTCTGTCCTTTCCCTGTGATGCAAGGATGTTCTTTTCCCCAGCACCTGGGGTGGTCCCCTCTGCATAGTGATGCTCAATAAATAGTTGTTGAGGGAGTGCGTGGGTGGACTAGCGTCACAGAGTCCTGAGTGGAGCAGCTCAGGCAAGAAGGCCTGGGGCTGGGGCGCCTGGGTGGCTCAGATGGTTAAGCATCTGCCTTCGGCTCAGGTCATGATCCCAGGGTCCTGGGATCGAGTCCCGCATCGGGCTCCCTGCTCCTTGGGAGCCTGCTTCTCCCTCTGCTTCTCTCTCTCTCTCTCTCCTCCTCTGTCTCTCATGAATAAATAAATAAAAAAACTTAAAAAAAAAAAAAAAGAAGGCCTGGGGCTGGCCCCAGGAAATGAAGTTGTTTTCCTGAGAACCCACCTTTCCTAAGCCTGATACTGCAGATACCAACGATGTGGCAAATAACAGGGCTGGGGCAGGGTGCAGTGGCAGGGCGGGCCTCTAGTCTGTTCTGGGGATTCAGGGAAGGCTTCCTGTAGGAGCTGGCACCTGAGTTGAGTGGTGAGGTGGCTATGAGTTAGGAGAAGAAGATTGGAAGGACAGTCCACGATAAGGGGATGAGCAAGAGCCAACAGACAGACACATGAGATACCATGGGTGGTGCGGGAAACTGCACTCCTTACCAGACTGCCCTACTGCCAGTCACGGGGGGGGTGGGAGTGACTGCTGGAGAGGTTAACTGGGGCCAAGTCTCCGAAGGCCTGGTGTGCTGTGCTAAGGGGCCTAGCCTTTCCCCTTTGGGGAGGGGCAGGCCTTGGAAGTTTGGTCGGATTTTCATTTACACAGATTCCTGGGGCTGCCCTGTGGCAAAGAGATCTAAGACAGTGGTTTGCAAACCCTGTATAATATCACCTGGGAGCTTCTGAAACCTGCTGAACCCAGGTGCTACTCCAGACTAATCCGGAATTTCTGGGGATGAGGTCCAGGCACTAGTGTTTTGTTTGGGTTATTGTTTTCAAGTCAACTTTTTATTGAAGCTAGCATACATTTAGAAACAAGTATAAATCACAGGTGAACAGCTGATAAATTGTGGTAAAATGAATGAACTGTAAACGGCATCCAGATCAAGGTACAGAACATTACCAGCACTCAGCATCCCTCCCACCCTCTTCCAGTACTATCCTTCCCCTGCCCCCCCCCAAGACCATATATTAATTTGCTTGTTTTTGAAATTTATAGACATAGTTGCATGTGGCTGAAGTTTGCTTCTTCTCAGTGCTGGGAGGTAGTCCATTGCATGAATGTGTCACATTTTGATTATCCATTCTATTGGTGCACATTTGGGGAGCTTCCTGCCTGGGGATTGTGAACGGTGTTGCTGTGAAAATTCCTGCATGCATCTTTTGGGGAGCCCAAGTGTATGTTTCTGTTGGGGATACACCTAGGGATGGGATCGCTGGGTCACAGGGAATCCAGATGTTCAGCCATCGTGGTTAGGCCAAACTGGTTGCCGGTATTAATGTTCTCCAGATTATTCTAACCTCTGGCCAGAGCTGAGCACTGCTGTTCTAACGGTGGTGGTAAGCCCAGTGCCAGGGACACCAGGTAGGAGGCTCGCATGGTCACCTAGCACCTGGGGAGATGCAAAGGTTGGAGGACTGCAAGATTTCTAGGGAAGAGGGAGCAGGGGCCCGTGGGGGAATAGCGTCAGAAAAAGAAGGAAAAACTGTAAGAAAATGAAAGAAGGAAAAAGCAAGAGGAGAACGCTCCCTCGTGCTGCTGGTGTTTCTGGTGTTGGTTTTGCAAAGGTCTCCGGAGGAGGCACAATCTGCTGAGCAGAGGTACAGGAGATGAAACAGACTAAAAGTGGGTCTGTTGCCGCAGGAGGGTAGCCTGTGAGCGTCGGCCAAAGCCTGCAGACGCCACGTCATCGGACTCTCAGAGTGAGACGTGAACTCACTGGTTACATATGTGCTGACCAGGGTGGGGGCGGGGAGGCCGGCTGGTGCTGTGTCCAGGGCACTGGGGAATTTGACGTGGGTTCTAATCCCTGCTCGGCCTTGAACTGGCCGTGTGCTTCCTCTCCCCGTATGCTAGTTACAGAGCATTCTGGCTAGATGACCTGCCAGATCTCCTCTAAGTTCTAGTGGCCTATTATATATGTCGCTCTAGGGGTCACCAGAAGGAGATGGTCTGAAAAGTTGGCATGATGTAATGGGTTTATATCTGAGATGGTTTTGGATGAAAACATGGGACTATGTAATTGCTTCCCTAAATTATACAGCACAGGACAAGACACTCTTAGATGATTTCAGTTTAGTTTTGCCTTGTTTTTTAAAATTAGGGGCATGGCTAGGACAGTGGTGGCTGGGAACCCTGGACAGGCCGGTGGGGTTACCAAGATGACCCTACGGCAGCGCTCACCCTTTTGTTGCCCTACCTGCTCCCCTCCCACTTGCCCTTATGTATAACAAGCCTCTCCCCTGGGCCAAGGGGGAGAGCCACTGAGCTGCTTTGGAAGAGGCAGCCAGAACTGTGTTGTGAATCACTGCAGAAAGAGACCAGCAGGCCCAATTGTGTTCAAGTCCTCGGGCTGGCCATCGTGTGCCAGAGAACTCCCAGAGCACCTGGGCATTACGCAGGCTGGGGATGCCACCAGGTGGGAAGACCACCCATCCCCTGATGGAAATGCTGGGAAGGAAAGGAGGAGGGGCTGAGCATTCCTGGCCCTTCTTAGAATCTGTGGATTCTCCTGAGATCTCAGGGGGGTACAAAGGGGACTGTGCACAGATACCCACTCTTTGGGGGGGTGGGTTTTAAAAGGAATGAAGTCATGGGACTCCATCAGTAGAGGACAACTGGACTTCAGAATTGCTCTCGGGAATGATACTGTGCAAACTTTGGTGAACAAGATTCCTGTGGAGGTTGGGTGGGAGGGAACTCAACGATGTTTTGACTGAAGTTCCAAGTTCTGGGCTGACAGAGTGTGACGAAACCTTTAGGAGTGGGCAGAATGTGGCGTCAACAAGGGGAACAAAGGGAGAAGGAAGGCCGAGTCTGTGGTTAACTGGGCCAAGGACGGAACCTGTTGGCATGCTGCTGGGGAAGAGGAGGTGGTGTGGCTAAGGGGCGGGCAGTGCTGGGCAGGCTGGGTGAGGTGGCAGGTGTGGGGATATTCGCACAAGGGAGTCCTGGCAGAGAGGCAGCCAGCCCGAAACTGCAGTAAAAGCAAGAGTGTGGATTTGTTTGGTCACCACGGGAGAAATGGGGGAATGCAGGCTGCGGTGAGGATTGGGTTACCCGCTGAGCCAAGATCAGAAGAAGCCACTGGATTGGAAAGGTATTTCGTTTGCTCTGCGCAACAGGACACGGCTATTGGGGTCACTGGTCAAGCTCTGTTCCAGCAGAGCGGGTTGTAAAGGAGTGGCCAGCCTGAAGAGGCAAGGCACGAGGCCAGGCGGCCCTGGGGCCCCTCTATATGTGCATTTCCTAAGGGCCCCATCATCCCCGTCAGAAAGGACTGGAATAGGTCGACAGCCTGGGGAAACAGGCTGGGTGGCTCTTTTATTTTTGATGCTTAAAGAATCATCAGGAATGTGTTGAGATTAGGGTAATGGGGGCTGGCATTCTCTGAATGCTAATGATTGTGTTGGGTGCTATGTATACGGTACCTTGATTTTCTGAGATCTGTGTCATTTGCCTTGTTTTTTATGGATATTGATACAGAGGACCAAAGGGCATTTGCTCAAGGTCACACAGTAAGGGGTTGAAACTGATTTCATCCAGTTTATCTGATTATAAAATTATCCACCCCTCCATACTGGGAAATTGCTCAAATAATCGAATCTGTCAGGACAAAGAAGTTGTGGCACCATTTTGAGCTTTGGGGAGAAAGGAGCTCTGTCCGCCAGCAGGTTTTTCGTTTTGCGCGATGGCCAACATCCTTGGGTGGTCCCCTCTGACACAGCCCAAGGGGCACTTAGGCACTCACCAAGTTGTTCCAGAGCGCGATGGCCATCTCGGCATGACCACGTTCTGAGAAGTGGAAACAGTCCTCGGAGAAGAAGGTGAGGTCAGCGCTCCCTCTCTGTGACCAAAGGCAAAGGGATTACGTTCCTGGGGAAAAAGGCACCCCCCCCCACCCCCTCAGGTGTCCTCGGCATCATTCCTTTCGATTCTGCCACCTGGCTCAGAGATTGATGGAGAAACTCCCCAATTTTGGAACTTTTAAAAAGACCTGAATTGTAGCCACCCACAGTCCATCCCTTTTCCTTCCACGTCCCTGCCCTAACAGATGACTTTCCATTCTATCCCAATCTAGCATATAGCAGGGCCAGGCCTGGGGAGCTTGGTCACTGATAATTTTCTCCTTTTCTTTCCAGGTATATCTAAGTTCTGATCATACTAGGAGAAAAAAAAAAGCAAAATCTTAGGAGCCCTCTTGGATCCATATCGTCAGAAAAAGCTCAGGTACAGGGGCGCCTGGGTGGCTCAGTTGGTTAAGCGACTGCCTTCGGCTCAGGTCATGATCCTGGAGTCCCGGGATCGAGTCCCGCATCGGGCTCCCTGCTCAGCAGGGAGTCTGCTTCTCCCTCTGACCCTCCCCCATCTCATGTGCTCTCTCTCTCATTCTCTCTCTCAAATAAATAAAATCTTAAAAAAAAAAAAAAAGGAAAAAGCTCAGGTACAGAAGGAAGTACATCACCTAAGATGAGACCCTCCCCACGTGCCTCCCAGAAACACCCGCAGCTTACGCTGTTCAGGGGGATGAGAGTGTTTTGGAAGAAAGGCTGCACAACCACGGCGAAGTCCTCACGCTGCAGGTACTGGGGCTTATAGGACAACCTGGAGATGCCGCTCTGTAGAGGGGGGAGATGTTCTTCAACCCTCCTGGCAGGGCTGGCGACACGAGCTCTAGTCCTGCTGTCTCGGATTGGCTGTGATGCGCCCCACCCACCCACAGCCAGAGGTGACTTCAAGGAATACTCTAGTGCACATGCATGCGCTCACGTTGTCTGCACCCAGGCATGAGCACCACCCATTCTGAAGTCTCTGTGAGGCTGGGTCGGAGCCTCTGATCAGACTGTGTGGGCCAAAGGCCTCCCCTAGTCTCACTGCATGAAGAGCTGAATTAGAACATAGAGTTCTGGTTCAGATCCAGCTCTAATGGGGAGCATTTCAACACCAGCTCCCCCAAATGCCTGTGCACTTGGGGGATGAAGGTCCATGTCAAAGGGTTAGATGTGCTTCTCCTCAAGAACCTAACAATCCATCTAGAAAAATGAGGATGTAAGAAAACATGAGAACCAACTAGGGCTTCAGGGTCCACGAAGGTAGACGGAAGCCAATAGGGGGAGATACCTGAGGGTCAAGTTTCCTCAGGGGAGGCTTCTCAGAAGAGGCGAGAAGACCTGCCCTGTGCATGAGGTGGAGCAGTTGCAGAAGGGCTGGGGAGGGCATGTCCAGGAGGGACAGCCTGAGCAGAGGCGAGCACAGAATTGGGGACGGAGGTAAGCAGGGCTAAGCCTTATGTTCTGAGGGAGAGGGAGCCCAACGGGGCCATGGACACTTCCTCTCCCTCCCCAGCTTGGTGTTCTTTTCACCTGGAGAAATCTTTCAGGGGCTGTGATCTGCCTTTAGGGAGCAGCCTTGTTCTCAGCAAACCCCTGCTCTCCAGGAGTAGAGGGGGGCCCCCAGCTGGGATAGGAGGGGGAGGGGTGCAGCTTCACCTGGAAGTTCCAGTTCACTTGCTTCAGTTCCTGCAGCTCTAGGGGATTCTCCTGTGCATGTCTGAGGCAGGTACAGTTGCTCCTGTGGAGAGGCACCCGGGTGGCTGACCTCCCCCACCGCCTCCTCCCACACACAGCCTGGGTGACTCCCAGCCCCAGGTCACAGACCATAATTCAAGGACACTAGGGGTAGCAGGTGCTTGTTTAAAGAGAAGGTGGGAGAGTTGGCACCTGATATCTGGGTCCCCTTGCCACCTGGTTGTTCCTGCCCCAGCCCGGGTCTTCCTCCAGGGAAGGGCTGGAGTTTTGGAAAGACAGCCATGATAACCTTATCTTTCTTCTTCCTGGTCCTGAGACCTCCCAGCTCAGAACTTCCCCTCAGGACTCCAGAGTGGGGAGTCTCTTGGGAAGCTGGGGAGTGTCGACCAGTTTGAGACACACGGACAAGGTAGAATGTAAGGCCTGAACCTTCTGGAGGAGCCCGTCACACCTCCCAGCTATTAGCTGTTCCAACTGGTGCCCAAAAAGAATGGGAACCAGCTGGTCACCCTGCCAGCAAATCCATTTGACCCCAGCTAGGACTCCTCAGCCCCCTGCAGAATCTGTTCTCCCAAAGCAATGATCACAGGAAGTCTGGGTGACCCTCTGGCCTCAGAGGATGGCAATTTCCTGCCAGGGTCACAGCTGAGCTTTAATAAGTTCCAGCCCCCAGCAGAAATTAGTCTCTTGTACAACAGACCTTAGCACTGAGCCTGGCTTTCAAGGATGTTATAAAAGCTACTCTTGACTGAGAGCCTGCTCCACAGGGCCCAAGCACATTACATGCATTTCTTCTAGACCTCACTATTTTGCAAGATTTTACAGATGAGTAAGAGGCCCAGAGAGGTTATGGAGTTTTTGCACAACCTCACAGCTCCTAAAGGGCAGAGCCAGCTACAGCTGGACAGCTGTCTTGGAAGCTCCTTGCCCGGTGCTGCCTCTCAAACATGGAGCAATCACTGGAGTTGGGAATCACAGACCACGCTGGGCGCTTTAAGGAACATTGGTCGGTGTCTCTCGCTTTGTGGCCAAGCAACCGGGGGTCCAGAGAAATAAAGTGACTTGCATACAGTAGGCATTCAATACTTTAGAGGTATTTCCAAATGATTTTTCTAGCCCCTGGTTCATCGCTGATGTCTGTCCTCGGGACAGAATTGTCCGGCTCCGCCTGCACTGGTCTCCGTGGGTAGCGTCTGTGAGGCCTACTCTCCCCAGGGACTCTCGCCCTGGGGCTGTGTACTTACTGAGCAGCCAGGGGTGGGTCACATTTCCCACCTTGGCCCTGGTGGAGGCCAGCCAAATCCATGACCTCCACCACATTGATGAAAACCCTTGGAAGCTGTGGGGAAGCAGAGGGATGGGCTGCATTAGTCCCCAGGCAGGTGTGGGGGTGCTGGTTACTACTGGAAGAACCTAGGGGCTCATCTATAATCTAACTTCCTCCTCCCCAGTTTTGCCAATAAAGAAATTGAGGCACAAACAGGGGATGTGGCTTGTATTCTCTTAATCTTCTTTAAGGGCCCACTTTATAGCTTGGGAAGCTGAGACAAAAGTCACTTGTCCCAAGTCCCATTGCTAGTAAGCCACCCTGCCTGGCTACACACTAGCCATTTGGCTCCAGAGGCAAACACTTGGCCACCAACCAATCCAGTCTGATTCACTTAGAATTTCCTTTGCAGGGGCGCCTGGGTGGCTCAGTCATTAAGCGTCTGCCTTCGGCTCAGGTCGTGATCCCAGGGTCCTGGGATCGAGCCCCGCATCGGGCTCCCTGCTCCGCGGGAAGCTTCTCCGTCTCCCACTCCCCCTGCTTGTGTTCCCTCTCTCGCTGTCAAATAAATAGAATCTTTAAAAAAAAAATTTCCTTTGCAGGGGAGCTTGGTATCTGCCCCCCCTCCCTTGCCTCCCCTCCAGGTGTCTGCTCAGCGTGTATCTCCCTGAACACGGCTTGCCTAGATTCATGCCATGAGGGTGGAGACCCAGAAACCTGCAGCTGCGCTTCCCTACCTCCTTATAGAAGATGTCCAGGGCCTGTTGGATATGCTGAATGTACTCTCCAGCTGAGGGGGCCTCCTGTGAGGAGAGAAGGGGGCTCTTGTCAGCTCCGGGCTTCTACTCTGAGGGTAGGGGTCTGATGACCAGCACAGGAGGGCCTGGGGGTGGTGGTACAGAGGGGCTAGCATGGTACTGGACAGGCTGAGAAGCCCAGCCCTTGTTGCTGGGGGACACAAGTCTTCCTTTGCCCCCTACTAGACACCATGAATAATCCCCACCCTGATCCACAGTATCTCAAATGCAGGGGCAGACTCTGACCATGTTGGTCCCTGCCCCTTCTCTGGTCCCATCTGTCGCCAGCCTCAGGCTTCTGAACCATGTCCATGCCCTGATGACCACACTCTCTCTTCCCTTTGGGCTGTGGCCTATGCTGGCCCCATTGCCTCCCCCTAATTTCTTTTTGACTCGGCTCAAGAGTCTCTTCCTCTGACCCATTTCTCGACTAGAGGCTGATTTAGCGCCTTCCTCAAACATGGCCTGAGTTCATCCTGGTTGGGGGGGGGGGGGGGGGGCCCCGGGCTTTTTCCCCAAAAAGAGGCTTTCAGGAGTATAAATCTGATTTTGCAAGAGGGGCAGGTACTCTGGGGATAGGAGAGGCGTTTTCCTGGACCAAGGGTCCACAGGCAGCTTTGGGGGTCTCTTGAGTGGACCCTGGTCCACTCTGTTGAGTCCAGGACACAATGGCATTGAATCCCCTGGGGCTGGGTCACTGCCTCTGGAGACTGGGCAGTAAGGAGGCTGGAGGGGAAGAGGCTCAGGAGAACCTGCCCGTGTTGGGGGGGGCGATAATTCTCATCCAGCCTTTGGTAGATGGTCTGAGCCATGAGGAATGATAACATACTTTCTCCCCCTGCCTGTGACTTCAAACGTTCTACCGTGACGTCTGAGTTAGGGCAGCTGCTCTTTTCCAGCCAAATAAAATACAGGACATCCCCAACTTAGAACAGCACGTATTCTCAAAGTGACAGCCCCCCACAGAAACACCATCAGGAACAGGCTGGGTTCCCAGGCTGGCCGGCTGAGGTTGATTCACTCACAAAGTCCTTGGGGCAGCAAGCTGTCCTCTTGGGACCGGTTTGATTTTATCCAACCTCGTGGATGACATTGTTTCAGCCTCCCCCTTGCACACATGTGCGTGTGCACCAAAAAAAAAAAAAAAATCAAAAAATGGGTAGGGATTTCCCAGCACGCATGGGGTGGGCCTTGCCGGTTACTCATTCAATACCAAAGAACAGTATCTGTGTGCATGAGAGCAGTGCCTGAAGAGTGGGTGCGTCTAGACACTTCTGGAATCAGGGGACCAAAGCAGCTGCTGTCCCAGGGGCCACTCAGCAGTGGGAAAGGCCAGGGTCTGCCGGGGTGGGCTGGGGTGCCTGGGAGAGCAGGCCGGCATGACTCCCATGGGGCTGGGCAGGGGCTTACCGGATTCTCACAGTAATGACATACGTCGTTGCTCCCAATGAAGAGCGTGATCAGCTTCCAGTCACTCTCTAGGTCAATTTCCTGAAGGGACAGAAGGCTCTGAGTCTAAACTTTGGTAGTGGTGGGGGGTGGAGGGGGGCAGCACATGCAGGTGATGCTCACCAGGCCAGACAGCACCCCTCCCCACCGCCTTTCACCCTCTTTGTACCCCGATGGAGAGAAGATGCCAAGTGGGGCCTCCCTAACCTTCACCTTGGTGCCTGGCAAGGAAATCTAAAGAGCAGACTCCCTGTGTGCACGTGTGTGTACGTGTGTGTGTCTGCTCACGGTGGAGGAGGACTATTTTTCCTGGGAAATCCTAAGAAAATGGCAGTGCATCACACAGTGGAGTGTATTAACACAGCCGTGAAAAGTGATCTAAAGGCCTTCAAAGTTGCAGAGGGCGAAAGATGCAACTAGAAGTAAAAGCCCAGAGCTGCCTCTGGGGAGAGCTCGGCTGGTCTGGGTCCAGGGAGAGGGGACTGGTGGGGACTGGAGGCAGAGCCTGGCCTGGGGGAGAGGTGCGGCGGGGGCTGGGGAGGCCCTCAAGAAGTCTGCCCTCTGCTCAGCCACCACCATAACAGGAGTCCTGCCAGGCGCTGAATTCTGAATTCCAAGGCCGGGATACAGACACTTCGCAAAGCCCCAGTGAGAAGTTTTAGAGGGGCCGGGTGAGCGGGAAGGGGAAGGATTGGAATGAGGAGCCTATTTTTAGAACCCAGGGTTTACATAATAGGGCTCTGCAAAGCCAACTCTTGGGTAAGGTGGGAAACTGCCAGAGGCCAAGGCCGGCTCTGCTCCCTCCTGTGGTGGGGCCTCGGGGGTGGGGGTGCCAGAGCCTGGCTCAGGAAAGGGCAGCAGAGAGGGCGCGTCGGGGGTAAGCCCTGCTTCTCGGGGCTCAATTGACCCCTCCTTAAAGACAAGCAGGGGCTGAAATGGTGGTCCAGACGACTGGAGGCCGCACCTTTTAGGGTGGCCCAGGGTCCTGGGGTACTCACCGGGTGGTTTTTCATTCGCTCCACCAGGTCCCGGGCCTGGGTTGGCATGTCCCTAGACGGGGAAGAGAAAGGAACCTGAGCAGTGGCTGAGGAAAAAGAGCTCCTACCGCAGGCTTTGGGCCTGGCAACACAGGTGCTTCCAGAAGGGAAACGTATATAAAGTTTATTCCTTCACAATGTATCTAAAAGCTTTTTGAGTCTCAAGAAATCTCAACCTAGGAAAAATCAAAGCTCTGCCACGGACCTCGAAGCCACATAGATGCAGACCCTGCCAGGGGCTAGTCTGCCTTCTGCAGGCCTGGTCCTCTGTGGCCACGGGGGGTGGGGGGGCGGGGGGGGGGACCTGGTCAGCTTTCCCTGAGGGATGGTCCCTGACATCCCCCTCAGCTCTTTCACGGCAAGCGGAGTCTGTTCAGATCTTAGTCGGCTGCCTGTTTTAAAAATAACCTTTTGTATATTTGAAAAAAAGTCACAGCCTTAAATTATCCTCTGCCTTCTTTCCAGGCACCCTGACTCCTTAACCTTCACTTCTAAATCCCACCCTCGGTTCCTTTAATCCTTTTTTCTTCTCTGTAGTTACTTTGGACTTCTACACCATTGCCCATCTCCTCACTTTTCCCCCTGCCGGCATAAGAAGCCAGGGGAGAGAAATCCAGACAGGATTAGTTTTCCCTTCACCTTCCAAATGTCCGCCACGAATAAGGAAAGTGAATGCTCTGGGTAAGAGTGAAGTATGTCGATGGAACGGTACTTGGCAGTAAAGAGGAATGAACTGCTGATCTGCACAACATGGGTAGGTCTCAAAATGACCTGCTGGGCGATAGACGTTAGACAACAGCACCCAATATAGGATTCCATTCACGTAACATTCCAGAAAAGGAAAACTGATCTCTAGAGATAGAAAGCAGGTCAGTGGCTATTGGGGGTGCAGGGAGTGGGGTAGAGATGGGAGGAGCAGGAGGGAGAGATGGGTCACAAAGGGCACAGGGACACTTTTGGGTGTGATGGGTGTTATCTGGATTCTAGCGATGTTAAACCATAAGCTGTGGACATATGCCGAGTTTATCAAATTGTATACTTGAAATGTGTGCAGTGAACTGCATGGCAATTATACTTCAATAAAGCTGGTTTTTAAAACCAGAGAAGTATATGAGCTATGTGGGCAAAGGGACCCAGCCAATGGAGGCTTCTGTGCAAGAAGTCATAAAAGCAGTAACTGGTACAGGATGGGCGTTTTAAACCTTTGCCTGTCCATGAGGAGCTGGGCTTGCAGCCAAGTCTCATTTATATGTCCAGGATCATAGTCCATCCATTATTGCTATTGATGCAATACATCAGAAAGCTAGAAAGCAAGCCTGTCCTGGGTAAAGGGGACTCCAGAAGTGTCTATAACCTGCCAGTAGGCTCAAGACGTGAGTAGGGGAAGTCATGGGTGATAAGCCCTCATGAGCGTGAGGGGAAGTTAGGAGTGCTCACTTCCTCCCCTCTTCCCAGCCATGTTCTTCCCACCCTTCAGCCTCGGAGCAAGTCCCACCTCCCCACTACATGAGCCTTCTCTCTGAGCACCTTTATCCATACCTTCTGCTTCCTTTTCATCCTGGCATGAAGAGCCCTGATCTGGGGGTTACAGGTCCTGGGTTCTCTTCCAGCTCTGTGACTTACTTGCTGTGTGAGCACGCCCAAGTTACTGAACCCTGCTAGGGTCGAATTTCTTCATCTTATAAAAGAGGAGGTCGGTGGAGATGAGTCCTGGGCGCCTCCCCTCTGGGTCTGCACCTGTATGTGGGCTGCCCAGTTCCCACATCACACTGTTCTCTTTCATACAACTCGGAAGTACAAAGTCATTGCAGTCTGCAACGTTGCCCTATGCAACGTTTTTTTTTTTTTTCTAAAAGTTATTTCCTGTTTGTTTAGCCTCCTTAAACTAGACAGCAAGCTAGTTGAATAGGCAAGGAATTCACCTATTGATTGTTTTGTATCTTTTAGTAACTACCTTGGGGCTCAGTCCTTTGCCTGCTTCCCTTGACTTCTTGCTTACTGATTGATGGAAAGGGAAGTTAGAGGTTGGATAAAACTTTGAAACTAAATAATCCTAATAATGGCAAACTTTTTTTGGGAGGGCGTACATATTAAATACTATACTGTTTTCCACTGAGTTATTAATCTCATTTAATTCTTATGACAATGCTGAGACATAGGTACTATTATTATCCCAATTTATAGATGAGGCAACTAAGACAGAGACGATAAGTGACCTGCCCAAGGTCACACGGCTAGCAAGTCTGGGAGCTGGTATCCGGACACAGACAGTCTGACCTCAGGTCTCATTATCCTAGTTGCCCTGCTGTGGTGTTTATTTTTCTCTTGAGATGTGCTCCTCCTTATCTGACACCATACAAAATGACCCTGCAGATAAAGGAGAGTCACAGAGCAACTTTCCAACCTTGCTTACTTAAGTCAAAGGCTTACTCTCCTTTCCCGTATCACGGGACATCAGAGATGCTAACAAGGAGCTGCATGTCTTGGCTACTTCCCCTGCCACGGCCTCCTGGTGCAAGCGCCCAGCAGCAGTCAAGGGAGAAGGCAGGAAGAGAAAGAAGTAAAGCAAGAAAGGGGCTTGAACGTCAGCTGACTGAGGAATCAGCTGCTGGTTAATGGAGCCTGGGCAAATAATAATAAAATGATGACGGTGGTGGTGAGGATGACAGCAACAACAGTGATGCGGTGTTGATTTTACGGGCCCATGAAGCCCAGCTCTTTTGCAGAAAAATAAGTGCTTCCTGCTTCTGACGTTGAGGAACTGCCACGGCTTCCTGCGGCTCAGAGGCACAAACCGAGCGTGGGGCCCTCCTTACCACGTCGGAAAGGAACGCTCCGTGTAAACAGAATGAGTCAAGCCGGAGTCGTTTCCCTGGTGATCTGAGTGCAGCAATCCTTCTACAAAGCAAATACCCAGCACACTCCGTGCAGAAAATCAATGAGCTCTGTCAGGCTTTCCAGCTTTAATTATCTGGGTTGTTGTCAACAACAGAAATCGGAGTGAAAACAAACAGCCGCCATGCTGTTTTGGGGGCCTTCGCATCTAACTCCCTATTGTCAAAACAGAGCTTTCTCGGAGTCAAGGACCCCAGGTTCCGAGGTAGGGTGGGGGGCATGCGTGGGGCCCGGCGGCAAGCTCCCAGCACTCTGCACGTTTGCTCCCAGCCTCCCCGCGCAGGGAGGTTGGCCAGAGTCAGCAGGACGGGGCCGGGCCACCCTCAAGGGCTCCTGCTGCCACGAGAGGTGGTGACATCCCAGCGGGCCTGGCCTGACCCTGACTCCTCTGACAACCTTGGGCCATTCGGGAAACTTCCTAAGTCTCAGTGTCCTCATGCATGTACCCCCCCGCCCCCCGAAGGGTGTGAGGATCACGGGAGGCTATCCACAGGAGGGGCCGGGCATGCAGAAGGACTCCGTGCCAGGCCGCTTTCATTGCCCATCTGGGGCCAGGCTCTCAGACACCACCCTTCCCTCCTCCTCCCGTTCCCCAGCCTGATCTCTCGGCCTTGCCCTCTACTTCCTCCCAGACCCACGGCTACTCACCACGCTCTGGCTCCTTCCATGGCTACATTCATCCCTGCCGTCTCCTCCAGGGTACCGGTGGAGAACCCGAGGATGTGAGGGTTGAACTTCTTCAGAATGTCTTTTAAGAGGGTGAAGCAGACAGGTGAGAGCGGATGGGGGCCCATCCTTGGGGCCCAGGTGTGGGGCAGGACGATGCTGGGGCTTTTCAGGGCTGGCTGACTTCCCTCCTTGCAGATAACCTTCCCTGCCCTTACTCTGGGAGAGGCCCTGGCCTCAGCCAGGGGTTGTTACGGCCATAGTGATGGTGCTTCTCTGTGTTGCTACTTACTGGGCAGCGTGGTGTGGTTGTCCAAGATGCCATCCCCTCCAATGCTGGGGAAGAGAAAACACGCTTGTTAAGATCACCCTGACCTGCCGCTCCACCACTCCTCATATTTCCGGGTCAGAACCAGAGCACCTGCCCTTGGCACATGATTCCCACCACCCTGGGGACGGACACGAGCATCAGGGAGCCTCCTTGCTTCTCAGAGCCAGAGCCTGGAAACCCAGGTTCATCTCTGGAGAGGTGACAGGGGAGCGTCATCAATAGAAAATGAGTGGAGAACATCCTCACCTCCAAGAGAGTCCCCTCCAGGACGTGGGTAGGTTGCTAGCGTTGCTTGGTCGGGCTCCCAGTGCTGTCTGTGAGAGGCAAAGAGAAGGCTCGAGAACTGTGCTGGGCCCAAGGGCAGGCCGACAGTGCTGGGAAGGGCCCCCAACGTTCTGAGGTCACCATAATCTGGTTTCCACTTCCCTTGTTCACCCCCTGCTTTCTGGTCCACACAAACACTCAGGTGTAAGCAAATCGATCTGAAGCATGAGGGCCTTGGACCAGCCTGCCCAGTTACCACCCACCCATTCCATCCCTTCTGGGAATGCCAAACTCCCTTCTTTCCAGCCCTTAAATCTCTAATTCCTTGTCTAAGACCCTTCTCAGTTTCTACCTCCTGTATGTAGCTTTCTCTAAATGCCTTATCTTAAAAAAAAAACAAAACAACTAAAAGGAGAAAGTTCTCTTTGAAACTTACAAAAGTAACACATATTCACCATAACTGGTGAAATGATAACAAAGATTCTTTTAAAAATTAATAATCTACCCCCACCTTATTAATCTTGCCTCCTGCCACAGGTTCTATATCCCTTCTTTGTCCTTTATCCACGTATACACATCACCAGAACCAATTAATGGTTAAGACCCTGGGGTACATCCTTCCAGAGCTTTCTCCATGTTTATATCAAAATTAACCACATTCACACACATGCGGGGGAGTTGCTTTTCCAGAAATGAGTACCTGATTTTATTTTATTTTATTTTTTAAAGATTTTATTTTTGTATTCGAGAGAGAGAGAATGAGAGACAGAGAGCACAAGAGGGAAGAGGGTCAGAGGGAGAAGCAGACTCCCCGCCGAGCAAGGAGCCCGATGCGGGACTCGATCCCAGGACTCCAGGATCATGACCTGAGCCGAAGGCAGTCGCTTAACCAACTGAGCCACCCAGGCGCCCGAGTACCTGATTTTAAAAGGTCGTGTGTCACCTACAGGATTATGTATCTCCTTCTGTGTAAGTTGCTTATTTTCCCAGCTTGACAAGTTTCTTAAGGGTTATGACTACACCTCAGAATTGTTAGCAGAGTGTCTTGTGTAGAGCAATAGCTAAAGAGTTGGCTAATACAATTCATGGAGAGAAATTACACTATACAGAGGAATTGGGCTCCCTCTGCCCTCAAAGGACACATCTTGCAATGGGGTGAGGGGGTGCTGGGCAGTGTGTGGGTAATCCCCCACCCCCCAACTCTATAAGTTTGGGTAGTTGGAGATGAGTTCCCTGATGAAGACAGGTATACAACAGGCAGATGAAATGCTTGGAACAGTGGGGAAGGGGAGATGGAGGGGCAGCGTCATGGATGAGGTGGTGAAGGGTAAGAGGCCGAGCATTCTAGATTGCCCAGTGAGGTCTCGCAGCTGCCTGGCTGTTTCAGTGCCTGCCACAGGTAGGCTCTCAATCTTGTCAGCTAAATGCTGAACGCCGAGCCAGTGTGGAGGAAGGGCACATTCGGCACAGGGCCTGGCTGGCTCCTGGGGTGCCCAGGCCCATCCCAGCTCAGTACTCACGGTCAGCGAGTCACCCATGGCGGCCACCACTTTGATGTCTCCTGGCCGGAGCTCATGGACTAGGAGAGACAGGCAAAAAGACAGATGGTCAGGGGGAGTCTTCCTTTTAAAGTATAAGCTTGACTAGGAGTCAGATTCTGCTCCAGTCCCACAGGCCCCTCGTACACTTATTTCCAAGATTTAGCAAATTTGCCTCTTTCATCCATTTGGAGCAACCGAGGCACAACAATGGCCTTGATGGCTACTGTCCATCCTAAGAGAAGCCACACGCATGCTGGGGTAATCCAGGAACGTGCTGGCTGTGGGAGTCATGATCTTAGGCAGAGAGGGCCCCATCCCTGACTGTACCTTCCCTGCCGGGTGGGGAGGCCTGAAGGGCTGCCACTGGGACTAAACAGAGATGGGAAGGGTGAGCTTTGGAGAGCCCAGTGGTTGCAGGCTAGCTTCTCAGGGGCCGCCCACGAGCCAGACTGCATTGCCCGGGAATTGGCAAGGTCTGCTCAGGGCTCCAAGATGTGTTTGTCGGGTGTCCCACTAACCCGACACTTAGCCACGTCCTTAGCTGAAGGGAGTAACGATGATGTTTGCACTCACCTGAGGTGGGGACACCGTTGGAAGGATTCCACTCTG
The DNA here is from genome assembly GCF_003265705.2 of Callorhinus ursinus. Lineage (NCBI taxonomy): Eukaryota > Metazoa > Chordata > Mammalia > Carnivora > Otariidae > Callorhinus > Callorhinus ursinus. Next base: position 23,531,854 of record NW_027397072.1, on the reverse strand, counting down.
TACACAGGAAGTCGCTGCCCCAGTTCTACACCAACAGGAGGAAAGATACAATGCCCAGCACTCATTGTGCAGGAAGGCTAGCTTTAGTCCAAGGAGAAGTAGCTAGGGAATTTTTGGTGGAGGCTAGAACTATGCCCCGGTAGGGGATCATGTGTGGGCAGGAACAGCTCATTGTAGATGGTCTGAGAGGGAGATGAGAGAGGAGAAACTGGGCATCTGCCTGCCCCTATGCACAAAACACGGAATGCGTGGGCACACATATGCTACACATACAGCTTTTTCCATCTCAACTTACCTACACTCTCACATGGGTCTGGCGGTCACAGCAAAGGGGGAAGGAAACAGTGATCTCCCAGAGGAACGTAGATTTGGATGTCTCATGGAAGACCACACATAGGATTTGGTGTGGCTGTTTAACATTAAGCTAATGGACACTGATTATAATGCTGGGCTGCAGCAATAACTAGGATGCTTCTAGGAAAATACCACGAAATGTTTACAATTGTAAAATTCCTGGTTTCTGCATATCTTTTCTGGACGTGCATCTATGATTTTGCATATTTAACTTAAGAGCCAACCACTTCCTTGTGTGTGTATAAATTAATGCCTCTGTAACCTGGATGCCTTTAGTCAAATTCCCTTGTCTCTGGAATACAGTGCACATTTCCCAGGTGCTGGAGGGAGGGATGGGGTGGGAAGCAGAGGCTCAGAAATGACCAGTATCAGTAAGTTGGAGGAGAAAGAGAGTCTCTTTCCCAGAGTTCCAAACATCTGCACGTCCCCAGGAGGGTCTGAGGGGCAAGCCCAGTGCTGAATGCATCGTAAGGCTTGGCAAGCAGGCGATAATTGGGTGACTGATTCTCTGGGGAGTGTGAATGCCAGAGGCTTTGGAAGCTCATCTCCTCTGTTTAGTCAGAAGATGGTAAAGACAAGCCTTGTTAAAAAGTCTCCTCTCCCAGGGGAGCAAAAATGAAACATCTTTTAGATATTATTTGCTTAATCTGATATAATTTCGTTTACTCCAAGAGATTGCTCAGTTCATCATACTGATGTGGAAATTCTTTTGAAATCAAGGACATGCTTGTGTGCAGATGACAAATATCTGGGGAAAAAGCAGTGAAAAAGAGAAAGTTTTATAGCTGTGAGCACTTGAGAAGTATCTCAGATATCTGGTGAGCCAGAGATATGACGTCCCCTACAAATTAAGATACAGGTTGGACTTTGAGGGTGTTCCTCTGTCACAAGGGGAGAAGCCCACACTGTGCCCTATACCAGTGCACCCAAATCCCCTGGGGGTTAAATGCAGGCTTTGATTCCGTAGGACCGGGATGGTGCTCAGGAATCTGCATTTGCATTTCTTTATTTGAGAGAGAGAGAGAGCGAGATAACGACCAGGGGAAGGGTTAGAAGGAGAAGCAGGCTCAATCCCAGGACCCTGGGATCGTAACCTGAGCCGAAGGCAGATGCTTAACGGACTGAGCCACCCAGGTACTCTGGGACTCTGCATTTTTAACAAGTTCCCTGGTAAGGTTGATGCTGCCTGTTGGGGGCTACTTTAAATGGCAAGGTGTTAAACGACACCACCCTCTCTGCCTGGGTGTTAACTCTTAGCAGCAGAAGTAAGGGTCCATGAGACTGTAAGATCTAAGAGGGTAGGCAGAGACCTGCTCTGCTCACCTTGGATACCCAGCACTCAGCACAGTGCCCACTCCACTTAGGACGCTGATAAATAAATCAATGGTAAATAAGGAAATGCCTGATTGACAAGATGCAGCTGACATTTTAGTCATAGTGGATTTTGGTCCATGGTTTGCCTGGGATAAGCCTCCAGTGGGCTAATGCGAGCCTGAGAGAATCCAGGGAAGCCGGACAGTGGTATTCCCCCAGCCATGGAGCCGTTATGGCTCATGCCCCAGAGCTGAGCATCTAACAGTCCTTCAGTAATTTCTTGTTAGTTAGTCTCAGTACTTCGACTGGCTTGTAAAAGGTCTTTCCTCAATCGTTCCTGCTGCTCTCAATCCATTTGCTGCACGGGTTAGGGAGATCTTTTAATAAGGTGAACCAGATGGTGTCCCCCTCTCCTAGAACTTCCAATGGCTTCCCATGTCTCTCCACCTAAAGCCCCACCTTCTTCCTCAGGGATTGGGATTTGGTGTGACCTGGACCCTGACAACCCCTCTGATCTCATCACCCCACTCTCCACCTTATTCACGTGCCCACAAGCCACTCCGACCTTCTTTCTCTTCCTCTCCTACCCCAACTCAGCCCCACTTCCAAGCCTTAGCACTCGTGGTCCTGCCTGGGACCCCAGATAGCCAGCGTCTTCTCGTCGTGCATGTCCCAGCTCATGTCGCCCCTCTTCAGAGAGGCCTGGCCTGCGCAGTTCATGGGAACCTGCCAGACCTCCCTCGGCCCGTTGTGTTCCCTTGCATCAGCTCCCTCACAGCTGTCCCCACAGCTGACATGATCATGTTGAGCTATTTATTGGGCTCCTCTTGCAGTAGACTGTAGGCTCCTTGAGGGGTAGGACCCATCTGTCTGGTCTCCTCCTCTATCTCCCCGGAACACTGCCAGGCACATAGTAGATGCTCAGTGTGGAACGACCTCTACCTCCCCAAGGACAGGCCTGAATTCCCTCCGGCCCCTAGCACAAGACTGCAAGTGCCATAGGTGCTCAGGTGAAACGGGTGGTGGGGCCCCTGTCCTGGGGCCTGACAGCTCTTATCTGGGCCAGGCCTACGCTATTAGGCCTGGTGTTGTCCAGGATCCCTTAGGCCATCTTTGGAGTAGCAGTCCCTAAAGCCATGAGCTTTGAATCCTTTGGGGTTCCTCAGAGCTAGAACGCTTGACTGGAACCAAACAAGCCCTGGGTGTGTGTCAGCTTCCTGTTGGGCCCAGCCCACCAGCTTCCACCTTACCGGAAGTCTATGGCACATCATACCCACGGCCTCCCCCTCGCTCCTTCCTGAAACTCTGAGCTGCCTAATCAGGAATGAGGTCTGTGCAAAGGTTGAAGAAAACCCATCCACTGGCACTTCCTCTAGTTGGTTGCTGATGTCAGTAAGCACTTGAGAACATGTTAGGACAATCCTGGGAGTTCATGGTTCAGGAACTTTTTTTTTTTTTTTTTTTTTTTTACATTCCAATTTCTAGTATGTAAGAAAGGTACACTTCTGCTTAAGCTCATACTCTGAGACCTGTGCCACACCCTGAGTCACCGGCAGGTAGAAATGCTTTGTCCCTGAGAGAGGCAGACGTGCATCAGGAGTTACCTCAATGTCCAGCTGGGTGGGGTAGGTATAGTTACTGTTCCGGGGCGTCCTCAGGAAGGGCTCATTCTACAAGAGAACAGAAACCACAGGGAGAGGTTATCGGACAGCAACAAAGATTAGGAAGGAGGACTACTAAGACCATCCTCCATGTTGATTTAACATGACTCTTCTGCATGTGAATAGTAAGAACCCTATACGCGTAATTTAATTTATTCTCTTGAGGGTTTTACAAAACAGCTCTGGCAAGGGGTGCACAAGAAAAGGCCTCAGAGGGGTTCCCTGCATACTCTACTCAGGGTTCGAGTGTTTGTTCTTCACCCTAGCCATGGAACATCCACCCAGTCCTCAAAATAATCCTTTCCTTCCCTTTGTAACCTCTCTGGCTAGAGATGTACATGATAGCATTTTTTTCTTTTCCAGAGAGTACTGATTATATATTTTTTATTGATTGATTGTCTCTTTTGAACCATGTGTCTTACTCCCTTTAGGTTGGCTTCGCATATTTTGGCCGTATTTTTATCCTGAAACATTCTCTTCCTTGCCTACCCACCTCCTTCACAATCTTTGCTCACAGCCCAGTCAAGATCCAAGTCTGTTCAGTTATAGGTGAGGGTTAACTGAAGCAGGGAGGAGGAGACAGGTAAAGGAGAAACAGGGAAAAGCAAGGTAATGAGAAAATGTGAAAATGATATGAAGCAAGATTGAGTTAGTAAGACTGAGATCAGGAATCAGCAAGTGGCCCCAGGCCGTCCATGCTTTCACAAGATGTGCTCAGTGGAATGGAAGGGCCATGGTCGAAACATTTGGAAAGAAAATGGGAATAAGAAAGAAGAACCAGAATGTTGGTGGAGGGGTCATTGGGGATCAGTTCCAGGGGTTGCAAACTGACTGCCTGTGGGCTAAACCTAGCCAGGAGACATTTTGTTTTGTTCTGCTTTATTTGGGCCTGAATGGTATCAAAAAGAAGGGGGTGGTGGGGGGAGAGCAGTCTGAATGCTTTAAGAAGAGGTGCAGGGTCTTCAGTTCTGGCCCTTTCCCTTCCTCTTGTCCCATACATGGTCCCATTTACCCAATCGTGTTCCTGCCTGGCATGGCATCGGGGTTTGCAACCCCGGAAAGTCCCTATCTTAGGATGAGGAGCAACGGAGGTCCGGGATGGGGGAGGGACCAGGTCCAGGTAGACAGCAAGTAGCGAGCGCCTATCAGGTCAGGCCTTTCCGGCTCTGCTCCTCACACCAGGGTCAAGCCAATGAAGGAGCTTGTTGGCCAGGCAGAGAGGAAGAGGAAGAGGGGGGCTCAGCAGTGGCTGTGGCACTCCCAGCCCCCCTGCACAGACACTGGCTCCCTCGGACACCTCAAGTCTCTCCTTCCTTCCGAGTCTCCACATTCCTAGCTGAAGCGTGGGCCTGAGGAGTACTCAGGGCCGAGGGCGGGAAGCGTGCAAGGCCAAGGAGGACTTACCATGGCATGTCGCCCTGGCAAACCGGGCTTGGCCCAGCTGACGTTACTCAGCAGCCCCTGAGCATTCACCATCTGAGGAGGGCAATGTGGGAGCGTTCTAGAAATACCTGGCCCATGGGTGTAAGCACCCCCTGTGTTCAGGGCCCCGCTTCAGGTGCTAGGATGAGGGGAGGCTACAAAGAGGCTTACGGGCCAGTCAGGCAGAAAGCATGAGACGCTAGGAGGCAGTGAAGCCTCAGGGACCAGTGTGCCCAGTAAGTGCAGCAATTGCTGAGGAATGGCTACAAGAACCGGGGATGGGGAGAAGTACGGACCTCATATAGGAGACGCTGTGCGTGGAGCATCGCTACTTATCGTTCCGCCCTTGTCAAGGGAGCCCTGACTGGGGATAGGGGCTGGGAGCTAGTCCCAGAGTGGCCAGCACCAGAAGGACCAGAGGGCAAAGACTCACCTTGCCCTTCTGGGAGCGCTAAAAGTCAAGCTGGAGGGTCTATTTGGTCACATGACCTGAGGTTTGGGGCAGGGGCCCGAGAGGGGAGAGGGAGTCAAAGGGGTCAGAGGTCAGGGAGACAGTGGAATTCGGTGGGGGAGCTAAGCCAGAGCAGGAACCATGAGAACAGGTCCAGGCCAGGGGCAGATAGGTAGCCCGGGGGGCCCGGGGCTCGCTTCATTGACCATTGACACCATAACGCATATGTAAGTCAGAGCAGTTTAGGGGCCCAGAGTCTAGCAGATCATGTGCAAAAGAGATCCCAGTTAGCCTGACTGCTCTCTTGGGCTAGATCCAGAACACCAGTAGCTAGAAAGTGAAGCCGGATGAAAGCCAGCACAGGGAGTGTTCCGCAGAGATGGTGTGGCTTGCCTGGGTGGGGGAGGGGAAGTGCCAGGACAGCCACCTGGTGTGAGTCAGCGGCCTGCAGGGAAGGTCAGGTTCCTCTTGGCCGCGTTATAGGTGTGTGGGTCTGTGGTGAAGGAGTGGCGGTGTTCTGTGTTGCTCAGACCACAGCGGGAGTGAGCAGTCAAGCCAGGCGCCAACCCCAAGCGGGCGTCCATTTCGGGGGGACATGCGTATCGCGCGAGGCAGTGTTTGCAAGGCTTGTCTGCCTTAGATGGCTGAGGGAAGGCTCAGGGAAAGGGGGTGGTGGTGGCAGGAAGGAGGACATAACAGAAGGACATGGAATGCCCTCTGACATGTCTACCCAATCCCATCCCAGTCCCCGTGTGCTGGCTCACGACCTACGAGGCTCATTTCACAACCTGTCAATGGGCAGCCACTTGGCAGGGTGAAAAGCACTGCCTTGAGACTATGGGGGCTTAAGTAGAGGCCGTGCTGGTGCCTCGGGAGGGGTGTGGTGGCATAACTCCGCTACCACAGGACCTGGCGCATTGACAGGACTCCGAGGCCCTCCCTGCGGAGATCCTTAGGTTACAGAATTCTCAGTTGTTACGAAGGGAAGGGCCACATGACCATTAGCACACAACGTGATGAGGATGCAAACGGGGGTGCTGGCCGTAGGAAAGGAACGGGGGGCCGGGGGGGCACAGGAGGGAGAGTCCTATCAGATAGGGCAGCTCATGTCTCACACCCGCAGAACTGTGCAAACCACAACGATATGGACAGAAATAGGGAAGTCCTAAGGATCAGAGAGGTGGGAGAGACAACTACTTCGTTCCTGTTTTGACGTTTCTTGCTCAGAAACTATTTTTTGGATTGGATGTGTGTTGAGTTTGAGGTGATGGTGGGGTAAGGCAGGATAGGAGATTTAGAAGTCCACAGCATTCAAAAGGTAAGAGTGTCCCCCATGTGTAATGCAAAATGCAAACCTTGCTAAACAGTAAAGTAACTATATAAGGGAGCCCAACAGACCTCTGCTTTTTCTTCAGATGAAAGAAAGATTGGGTGAAATAGCACTTAAAATTATTTCCGTTTCTCTCTTTCCCTGTTACTGCCCTCCCCACACCCGCCCCCACCCGGGTGTCTCTCTCTGGTTCCCTGCTCTTGTTGATACGCTGATAATTCATTTAAGCTGCCTTCTGGGCAATCTTACACCACCCAGGGCATCCCAGGGGGAAACCTCTCCTGCAGGCTAGAAGAACAGAGCTGGAGTTTGAGGAAGGAGAGATGAAGACACAGGCCGTCCTGCGCACAGACATTTACCGGGAAACCGTGGAAATGGACAACCCTCAGAGCGAGGGGATGTGGAGAGAGAGAAAAGAGAATAGAGGTGGTGCATGACAGTGGGAGAATGTCCCCATTTTTGAGACAAGAAGGGACAGGGACTAGAAGAACAGCACCATCAGGGAGGCACTACGTCGAGGAATGCAGGCGGAAATGGGTTTCACGGCGGCGGCGTGACAAGGGTTCAGGGCGGGCCAGAGGAGTAAGAGTGGAGAGAGAAGTGTGTGGGTCCTTCAGCTGCTTTCTTCAAGGCCCGAGGAGGAACCACAGCCGGCTACCCTGGGTTAGAGAAGACAGCGAGAGTGGAGAGGGGACAACCATCAAAGTCCACAGGGCGGCTAATCAAAGCTGGCCGGGAGATCATCCGTCCCACCGGAAAGTCTAACAGAAATCCAGGGGGTGCTGCTAAGGGGCCGGCCTGGCCTGGCAGAACGCACCTGCAGCTGCCTCAGGCAGGGGCAGGAGCAGGGAGGAGGCTGAGAAAGCCCCTCGATGCTCCCATCCATCCCGGCCCCCTCCTCCCCGCTGGGTCCTGGCGGTTGCCTCTATGTTTAGCCACAGCGAGGACTAAAATATGTGCTGCCTGGCCCCTGTCAGCTCACCCGGAGAGGCTGGTGGACTTTTATAGAGCTCTAAGGCACATGGGTGGGAGCAGATGGGACGGGAGGAATGTGGAGTGCCGCTCTGCCTGGGGTGGTGGAGCTGGGCTGGCCGGCAGATGGATCCTTTTGGAATGGGGTTGCCTGGCAACGGCTTCTCCCAGGCTGGGCTGCTACGGTTCTAAGAGGCTGGCTTTGCTCTCCTCTGCTTACCAATGGCTCAGTCAGGCTCTGTCCAGAAGGAGGAGCAGAGCCCACTGCGGCTTGAGATGCTAGTTGGAGTGGCACCCTTTCGGGGCTCCCTGCCTGGCCTGGGACAGAGAGTGGCACGGGTCACCTTGAGGCCCATGGTGACAGGGCCCGCCCTGACCCCGTGCCTAGGCTCCATCCGGTACTTACTACATGTTTGTGGGCGGGGGAGAGCACGGTACGGCTCCCTGGAATGGGTTGTTACTACTTTTACTATTGAATGGCAGGAGAACTGACTGGAGAGGATTTTCCATGGCTGGTTTTCAGTATGGCCACATAGGTTGTTAAACACGCGAATGCTTACCTCCTGTATGGTTTCTGGCCACTGCTCTGAGTCCCCAGATGCCCCCACTACCCAGGCTGCCTGGCCCCTCCCCAAGAAACTCCTGGACATGCTCAGGATCTAGTAATTAAATAGTCTGCACCTGGCACTGTAGGGCCCCCTAAGACCGTGTCCCGGCATCCAGCCAGCATCTGACCACTGGGCTGGAGGCATCCGTGTGACCTCATTTGACTATTCCTTCTCTCCGAGCACTAGACCCAGCCACTGAGCCCTTTGCTACGGTGGCCTTCACCTCCCCATCCCTTCCCCCCACAGCCCTGGCTCTCCTGATGGGGCCTACGGCGGGGCTCGGGGAGGCAGCAGAGAGTGTGGGTGTGGGCAGGGGTGCCCACTCTCTCTGGAGCACTGGCAGACACAGGGGGGAGCTGCAGGTCCATTTCCTGCTCAGCCGGGAGGGCGGGAGAGGGTGAGGCAGCCTGACCCAGGGGGGAAACCCAGCCTCCCAGACTGGGTCAGGTCCTTCAGCTTTTACTGCCGCCGAGGGCCCTCTGGCTTCGGCCTTATTTGGTTAAAAAACCATTAAGATGGGGCCTAGGAAAGGGAGCTGAAAGCAGTGGGAACACGAACCTGCCCCCACCCTAGGCCTGAAATCAAGTTGAACAACTACTTACATTTTCCTCCTTAAAAGGAGCCCCGAGCTGCGTCCTTGCCCCTCCTCCACACAGCTAGCTCCCCACCCTTTGCTGCTCTCCTCTTTGGCCCCATCCCTGCTGGGAGCTCGCACTCCAGGCTCTAAGACCACTAACCACAACTTCAGAGCTAGCTGGCTTCTCACTAAGGCTTCCGACCTGCAGGCAGACTTACCCATTGGCCCCAAGCGCTACTGCCCAAAGGAGCCTTCTTGCCACACTTCTGGCGTCTTGGCACCCCCACCCCACCGCACCGCCAGGAGCCCACGGCTCTCGTCCTGATCCACTTCCTCTGCCTGGGCCCAGGCTTCCCTTCCCACCTGCTTCTCCCATTCTCAAAGTCTCCTCCCCTGTCAGTTCCCATCGACTTCCTCCCATCCTCCAAAGCTCTCCTGCACCCACACCCACTCGAGGGGCTGTGGTGCAGGACCAGGGGAGGGCGAGGTCTGAGCTCCGGGCTCTGCGGAGGGGCAGTGCAGGTCCTCCCCCGTTACCTGAGTGGGGCAGGAGAGGGCTATATTTGCTGCCAGGTCCAGGGTCTCCGTTTTTCTTCCTAGTGGTTCAAGCTACGGGGGAAGACAAGACAGAGCCGCTGAAGCAAGCAGTCCCTGGCAGCACTTTGCAGCCGAGGAGGCTCACAGCCTGATGTCAGGGGGGTGGGCTTCCTAGCTCCGCTGCAGGGCGCTGGGCAAGTCTCTCCGCTTCCTCACAACCTCTTAGGACTTGGCTGGCAGGGCTGGCGAGAGGCTTCAATAACATGGCTCACACGGCCTTGCCCAGCAGCTGGCATGTGGCGAATGTTGAATAAGCTTGAGGGTCTGTCTCGCATTCCTCAGAGAGCCCCTCCTCCCAGGTCAAAGCACGAAGGAGAGGGGGAAGTTGGTGCTGGAATCCTCAGGACTCCATATTTTCAGTTCTACAGACTTCTACAGATGTTCTAGTCACTGGTCCTTTACACTGCACTTGCAAAGGGAGGCCCAGAATGGGCCTCATTCTGTAGGCGTTGGTGCTTTGCCAGACTAGAGCCCCAGAGACCCAGGGATACCCCCACTTATTTTACCATATTGATCCAAAGGGCTCTGGAGAGCTGGGAGTGGAACTTCTGACTTGGGTGGAGACAGTCTGGAGCGAAGAAGGACATATCCAGGCGCCCATCCTAAAAGAGAAATGGATTTCTTCGAGATCCTATTGGTACAGAAGGTAGGCCGACCCCTGGGATTGACCACTCAGTGCCCCCCTCCCTCTGGAGAAGCTCCAAGCCACTGGCCTTCTATAAGGCCGGCTCATCTCAAAAGAGAGAGAAGAGCAATCCCACAGATAAATAGCCTTGGGTGACCCCAACCTCCACCCTCCTTTCTGGCCCCACAATTCCCCTTATTTAATGTGTTTAAAAAGCATCATATTTATTTTTAGCCCAGTTGTGCAATGCCCTAGCCCATGCCATGGTCCAGGGAATGAGATCCTAGTCCCTGAGGAGCTCTTGGCCAGCCAGCCGGGAAAAGCTACTTTCCAGCCCTTGGCGGCTGGTTCCAGTGGTCTTGGTGGGGAGAATGGGCCAGAGCTTGGGGGCAGCCTGGGCAAAGCTGACATGGGGGTAGCTGCCACCCTCACCTCTCTGGAGGTGAGCCGGGGTGCCCAAGGCTTCTTCCAGCTTCCCTCCATCTAGGCAAGGCCCTTAGCACGGAGGCCCAGGTGGAGAGAACTGAGTCCCCACCCTAGTGAGCTCAAAAAGCTCTTCGGCTCAACGTGTCAGGGGGAGAGCAGGGCCAGGGGGTGCAGGGACCCCATACGCAGCACCCTCCTTTAGCACTTCAGTGGTATGTGGGTGGCAGAAAGTGAATCATCTGAAGGTGGACATGTTCAACTCATGCCTCTCTGTCCCTTATTCCCTATGTGATTTTAGGAAGGATACTTCACACCTCTGAACCTCTGCTACCTGGGGATGAAGAAACTCATGGCAAATGTCGTTGTGAAGATTGTACCTATGGCAAACACAGGGCTTGGCACGGGGTAGGTGCTCGAGAAAGTGGGGCCAGCTATCCGTGGTAATGAGCACATCCCACATCGGGCTGCCGCCAGGAACACAGCTCAGGTGTTCGGGGAGGCTGTGCCACAGACTGGCCTCTGGAGAGCTGCCCGGGTCTTTCCCATAGTCTTCACACGCTCATGAAAGCCCTTGGCATCTCTGCCTTGAATTTCTTCTTCCTCCTACCCAGGAGCCCCACCCGGGGAGGGCAGGGAAACGTACCGCCAGGAACGGGAGCCGGACTTTGTGGAAGAAGGGCTGAAGTACCACAGAGAAGTCCTCCCGGGTGTCATAGCGGCCTGACCCCACCAGTTCCCGCATGCTGCTCTGTGGACACACGCAGGCTGCTCTCAGCACAGGCCCTGGGCAGCCCGGGGGGTGGGAGGGAAGGCCAGGGCGTGGCAGCTGGCATCCCTGCCCCCATCTCCCTACCCAAGAGGGTGACTCAACCCTTCCCTTGAGAACACAAACACATGTGATTGCAAATCTCTTTCCAGAGAATTGGAAACAGGTTGGTTCACCTTTTGGTTTTGCTATTAAGTGAACTGCAAGCTCTGAAGGGCGAGGCAGGAAGTCCCACAAGGGATAAGAACCTGGGAAGAGTCTCCAGAGGGCCCCTGGGGGCTCAGGACCTGCAGCCTCCCTATTCGTGGCCTGCCTGTTGAGGAGGGGAGGAAGGGGGCCCCCGGGGTGCAGGGAAGGAAAAGGCCCACCCATGGAGCACCCAGAGCTACTGACCTCTTTAGGCCAAGCATGGGGTGAAGCCACCGAGGGCAGGTGGGCCTCGAGGGCTTTGCCACCTGGATTCCTCTGGGATGACTCTAACTGGGGTGCCTGAGGCACTTCAGCCAGGTGGGGCAGAGAAAGGGCCCAGAAGGTGATGTCCCTCCAACCCGGACTAGCTCTTCCCTTCCCTGAGTGCCAATGTGTTGACTGAGGAGGGGGAGAGCAGCCCAAATGGTGGTGCCCTTCTTGGTCTCACCTGGTAGGCTTGGGTGACGGCCTCCAACCTGGCCAGCTCTTGGGAGCTCTCCCGAGGGGTCAGAACGCAGTTACATAACACGCTGCACAAAGAGGGGGAGGCAGGAGGACCCAGAGCAGAGGCTCTGGTCAGAGCTGGTTCTGCTGTGTGGGGTGGCTGGCTTGAGCCCTGGCTTAGGAGCACATGTGCCCTGAGGCTCTGATGCACGTTCTCAGGGGCAGATTTCAGGCCTGACACAGGGACTGGACAAAGTCCCAAGGGTGTGTGCCTGAGCATCCTCTCATACTGATAGAATACAAATACTGGACTGCAGGCACTGGGCCTCTGGCAAATAATGCGGAACAAATGAACTTAGGCAATGAAAATCCAATGTTTAATTGGGTACGAACAAAATAAAAATGCATCCTGTGGTATCGGAGCTTGTATTCGGGGGTCTCCGCTGCTCACGCCCTCAGATGCCTCCTTAGTTCACACTAGTGTCCCCCTTCATCATGAATTGTGCATTTATAATGAATCTGTTTGAATTTCTTCATGAATTATTTCACGCTCGTGAAATATACTTCATGTTAAAACAGATGTTATCTCTAAAGCACTGAGAATAGGGCCAGGCACACAGTAGGTTCTGTAAAACTTTGTTAAAGAAATAAATGTACGTATGAGGTAGGAAGATTAATAAAGCACATACCTATGTACCTCTCACCCCACTTAAGAAATAAAACACTCCCATTCTGAAGTCCCCCAGTGTGTTCCTTCCCCATAAATGTTATTAAATGATGTGGATAGTTTCTCTACTTTCTGTTTCAATCTGGCCACGTACATATACAACCCCACGTTTCCTCTTTTCACTGGCTTGGCCACGCTGTGTCTTAAACACCAGCAATTGTCCCAGCCCTGATCCTCTCCCCTGGGGCTCCCATGTCACAGAGCTTCCTCCTGGCATCCTGAGGTTGGGGGAGATTGGGGCGGTCCTGACATAAGACCCCCTTTGCAGACTTGGACACATGGACACACCAAGTCACAGAGACCCTGAGTAGTCACCACTGTGAAAATGAGACCAGGAGGTGAGCGCTTCTCTGGCGGGGGGCAGCCAGCCCCTGCCTACCTGGCCTGCTGCACAGGGCACCTGTCCGGGTTGCCTAGAAACACCTGTCGCAGGACGCTGGGGCTCAGGAAGTCCACGAGGTTGACCAGGGCTCTGGGCACCTAAGGGCAAGGCTGCAGGTGAGAGAGGGGCTCTGGGAGCTTCTTCCTCAAGCTGCCTTAGGGCCCTGAGAAGTGACTCTCTACAGAGCTCTGGCTCACATTTTCCTGAGTAGAGTTTTGGGAAGGCGTCAACACAGGGTCACTGTGTCGGGCCCTGCAGGCTCTGCGGCCCGCTGCGGGCTGCGACACGAGTGGCACCTCCTGGCATGGGACAATATGGTGCACCTGAGTCTAAATGCTGACAGTTCGGCTCCACTCAGCCATCAGTTAGTGAGCTTCCAATCTGCTGAGCTAGGTGCCCTATTTGCCATTTCCCTCTAGCCCAACATGGACCAGCTCTGCTGAGCAGGCCTGGGGACTCGGCCACCCTGAGGAGCACATGGTAGTTGGAGGGCTCCCCCTGGGCAGCTGGAACAGCTTGTCTGTGTCAGGGGGTGGAAAGTGAACAAGCTCTTGGGAGCAGGACCAGAGAAGGGTTGCTCTAGATACAGCCTATGGCTCAGTGCGCAGGGCCCAGCCTGGGAGCCACCCTGCTGTGGCTGCCAGGGTAGGTCTCAGGTGCTGGGGGATGGGGGAGACAATGAGCACACCAGCTGCCTTCTCTTCAAGCCTGAGATCCTTCTGTGTTGATTCCAAATGGAGGTAGGCCCCAAACTCTGGAAAGGGAAGGCGCCCATGCCCTTGGCTGTCTCCTTCAGGGCAGGGGGTAGCTCGCCTTCTTTCCCCCATCCACACTCCCCCCTCCCACATGCTTGAGCTGTGTCCAGCTTGTCGGAGCCTCCACCCACCTCTCTATGTAGGATGTCCAAGGCGTTGCGGAGATGGTCAAAAAAGTTGGCTGCAGAATACAGATTCTAGGAAGACACAGGAGGAAGAGGAGGAGCTACCTCGGGAGAGGGGGCACTGGGGCAGCTGAAGGCCCCCCTCTGGCTCCAGCCCCAGGACCTCTTCTCCCTCTGGCTTCTGGCTGGGACCAGCTCATCATGTCAGAACCTGAGCGGTTGATTACTCGCTATTCACAAAGATGGGCCAGCCAGAAGACCGGAACCTTCAGCCAGGGCTTTCGTTTAGGAGCTGAACGTGCGGGTCCTCCTTCCCACAGCCGGGGTTTCTGGTTTCTCCACTTCCTGAATTCTCAGGAATTTTAAGAGGGGACTAGAAGCCCCATATTTGCCACCTGCTACCTTGCACCCCCTGGGACATGGAGGTGGGTGGGGCCAGAAAGCTGAGGGTCGTGGGGTAAGTGGAGGCACACGCACGCAGGCGTATTTGGACAATCCTAGGGTTGGTTCTAGGGACTAGTCTCAAAGGGGACCTCCAAGGCCTCCCGGTCAATGTCAGGAGCAATGAGTAGGCCTGGCTGTCCGACCCCCCCACTCCGTACCGAATCTGTGCAGTAATCACATAAGTCACTGCCTCCAATCAGCACCGTGATAATCTTCCAGTCCTCGTGGAAATTCACTCTCTACAAGGAGGAGGAAAATGCTTGATGATTTCCAACCAATAAACAATGCCACAGCCCGAGGAAGTTCATTCAACCCTCTAAGACTTCCTTGCCCACTCAAAATAATAGAATCAGGATCTCAGAGCTGAAAGAATTTTAGAAGCTTATTTATGGACACAGAACCTTAGCATCAGGAGGGACGTTCAAGATCATTGTGCTCAGGGACAGCCCATCCCCCACGGCCATGGACATAATTTCCAGGGCCTCAGACTCGGACCGTCCTATCACTGCTTGAATGCCTCTGTAGTGACAGTGGCTCACTGTTTCCATGGTAGACCATTCCATTTGGGGACATCAGTGGGTTAGAAAATTAGTGTTTAAAAATAACTGTAAATCCGACTCACGTGGTCATCTTTCATCCTCTGTACCAGAGTCTGGACTTGGCTCATAAGTTCCCTGAGAAGGAGAGGAAATCAGTCCTATGGGAGAATAGTGCCTGGATTTTTCCTCCTAAAGGGCCTGAACTGGAGGTTTCCATGGCATTATCCCTATTGCCCGAATTGCCAGAGACCCTGAGGCTCACAGACAAGGAGCTACTTGCCTGTTCTGGAGAGTTATTACAACAAATAACCCTTTGAAAAGCGAACTGTCTGTCCTAAAGCTGCAGTCAAGGGCACTCTCAATTGTATTTGTTACTCGTGGTCTCCTTTCTAGAACTCCACATGCAATGTGTCTTTTAGGATTCCATGCTAGGAAACCATTTGTCTCCTTTGCAGGACTGGTATAGATCATGAAAATAGATCTATGAAGGTTTTAGCATGCTTCCTCTCCCCGCCCCCCCTCCACCCCGGGCTGCCAGGAAGCTGAGAGTTTGATGTTCAAGCATAAGAACTGCAAAAATGCTCAACTTGACCCACTTGCTTCTCCCCTACCCCCCCCACCTGACCAGTGGCTGTGATTTTTCTCACTTACGTACATGTTACTTGTGTTATTTTTTCAGTAAACTTAGCCAGACACTTCTTTTAGAAAGAGGTGGGGAATAAATATACACTGTTACATGCTTGGGTTTATAATTCATGGAAAGACTAGATCTCAAGCATCCCGGGCTCCCCACTAGTTCAGGCCCCTGTTACAGGTCTGGGTGAGATGGATCCACAGCACGGTGATTTCCTGGGACCTGCTGGTGGGTCCATCTGTCCCCAGATGTTTCAACTGCCAGGAAGGGTCTTCCCGGGCTGGATGAGCTGGTTGGAAGGCCATGCCCATCAGCTAGAAGGGCGTGGGCCCGAGCTGGAAGGTAACAGTGTGTTGGAGGGCCAGATGGCCGGGCCAGGAGCAAGGAAAGCCGGGCTGCTGGGGCCACTAGGAGCCGGGTGAGGGGCCTCCTGAGAGCACTCTGGGGGGCCGAGCAGTCCTGCTTCCGCTGCCTCTGGCTTCTCAACGGCATTTCCTACTGGCTCCAGAGCGGGGCTAGGGACAGGCCATGACGTGTTGTCCCAGGAGCCTCCACGGCTGGAGATTCCGGCTTGTCCATTCGTTTCTTCGCACTCCTTGATCTTTCAGGGGAACTGCCACTTGTGAGGCTTTGGAGAGAGTGAATCTCTCTAGCACCATTATGCCGCGGTGAGTATTAAAACTTGGATAAGTTTAGTCTGTTAGTTGCATGATTAGAACATGTGGTCCAAGAAGCAAAGTCAGGAGTTCAGCCTCTGGGGCCATGGTTTCTGTCCCAGCTCCAGCCTCTCGGGCCTCCCCGCTGCAGCCTTAGTCACAGGGGCAGCCAGGGAAGAGAGAGGCTGAAGACCTCTCAGGTCATTACTGCAAATGGAGAACTGTCCCCTTCGCACACGGAGGTCAGGATTACAATCTTAAAGGGCACTGCCTGCCTCCCACTCTCTGCCCCACGGGCCCCCTCCCCAAACGCCGTACTCAGCCTTTGCTCCAGGAACAGCCCGATTGAGGAAGGCATTTGTGTCGTTGGCGCCACCCGTGCCCACCGCATAGCCCGTGAGATTTCTGTTAAACTTCCGGAGGATATCTGGAAGAGGAGGGCATGAATGGGACACAGAGCTTAAGAGGGAGGGGTATCCTCTCTGCTCTAGGCTCCCCAGAGGGGGTTCTGTAGCCACCTTTGTGCAGTCAGACAGGGAGGGGGAGGGTGTGCCTGGCAGGAGCTGGGGCGCCCTGAGCGGAAATGACCCAATGGCACGGTGGGCCAAGGCAGTAAGAGCCTCTCAGCTCCCCTCCTTTCCTTCCCTCATTCCCTCTTTTTCCTTCCTTCCTTTCCTCCCACTCTCCCGTCCGCCCTTCCTTTCTTCACAGTGCAGGGAATGTTCATGATCTTATTGGATTGTCTCTGCACCCTCTGGGCCAGTTGAAAAAACCCGAGGCTCAGAATGTTTGGGGACTTGCTCTAGGTCACTTGGCAAGCACAGAGAAGAGCCAGGGCTTGAACCCAAGCCTCAGGGCTCCAAACAGAGGGTTTATGACACCCCCTTCAGCTACCTCTCCATGGGCCTCTCCTCCTACGCGATGGCAGTATGCAAAGATGACTTCCTCCTTTCTTAGCTGAGGGGTATTCTCAGGAAGCCAGGGGTCAGGTGGAACCAGGGAACAGCCTCAAGCCCCTGGCGGTTACTTACTCGGTAAGGTGGTCACTGTCTCCAGGGAGTCGTCCCCGCCTGAACTGTAGGGAGTGAGCAAACCAGTGAGAGAGAGTGAATCAATACTTAGGCTTTCTGAAAGAGCGCCCCACCTTTCTTAGCACTCACGCCATCAGCAGCTGTAAGATGTGCCAGACCCATTGGTCTCTGTGTTGGAGAAACCCTGAGAGAAGTCTGAATTCCCCAAAGGGTTGGTTCCCCCCCAAAACCAGGATTTGAAGGCAAAAAAGGGCTGTTTCTTTTTTCCACCAAATCAGGACAGAAAGCACTTAGCTGAGCATATGCTACGTGCCCAGCATGTCCTAGATTCTCTACATTAGATACCCAACACCTCCCAACAAAACAAGCTTTTGATACAGACACAGTTATCCCCACTTTACAGAGGAGGTACAGAGGGGTCAGAGGTGCAGAGGGGTCAATTAACTTTTGAAAGGTAACTAAAAACCAGCGTGAGCTGCAAGTCTTTGGAAAATGGATTAGCTCTTCTCTGCCCAGTGGGGGAGGTAAATCCCACTGGGAGGTTCACGGGATAGCCTCTCATGGCCTTCCAATGCCCAATCTGATTTTATCTACTTGAATGTAGTTTCATGGTGTTCAATCTAACCTCAAGACACACTCAAAATTACATTTCCTTTCATGCATTTAAAGTGAATATATGTGGGAGGCCAGGAGAGAAGTATTTCTATTTTGACAAAGTCCAGTGTTCAAATGTACTGTATTTACTGTTTTGTTTTCTCCCCCCCCTTGCACTTCCCTCCTCAATGCCAGCACATTATTCCAAGCCAATAGATTCTGAGAACATAGTGTTAGCATCCAGCCCACCAGTATAGACTTCCAAAGGACAGGCCATGAATCAAAGTCATGGCTGTTCTTCCTTCAAGGAATTGCTTGGGATGAAGAAGACTATTTCATATGAGGGTGGTCAAGTCAGGGGCTCGGCAGCCTCAGGTCATAGAAAGAAAGAAGCCATGTGAGCCCTGCCCTCTATCTCACTCAGGTATCTCTCTCCTGTCTCCCATCCGATAGCTGAACCTAATGTGGCTGGACCTTTGTTCCAGCTTCTGATTCTACTCCAACTGTGCATGAAGCTAACAGCTTCAGCTGCTACCCAATCCTGCTTTCTTTTGACAAAAAGCATTTACTCAGAACACTTTACAGGAAATTAGAAATCCATATACCTCCTCCAATCATGCCTCCTTTTCTTCTTCAATAAACATATAAACACAAGCGCAGAGATATACCTAAACACACCCATCAAGTATTTCCTATTGTAATTTCTTGTCTAAAAGTATCTTTGTTATAAAACAAGTGCCGTAGTTGATCAAGACGAACAGGCTACAGAAATCTCTGAGTGCACATTTTTGGAGAAAGAGAATTACACAAATAAATATGGACGAACAAAAATATTTAAGTCCTCATTTTGATCAGATTTATGTGACACATGAAAGAAAAGAGACCAGTACGAAACAGCTAGTTAGTGTGAGATCCTCCCGATTAATGTAATTTATATTAAACCATGAGTTCAAAGGCTGGGTTTTGTTCGTCTTTTGTCACCCACGGTGCACAGAGAATTACAGAGTAGACGCTCAATGACATTTGTAGAAGGAGTTTCAGTGAGATTGAACACCTAATTTTTAAAAAAGCATTTTTTGGGGGGGGAAGCAAATTTTATTTTGGTTCTTTGATACCAAATAAGCGAATTTATTTCAACTGAAGAAAAAGCAATGCTCTAAAGACCTCTGGGCCTGCCACACAGTTAAGCTAGCCAAAGCCGGCACCTGTCCCTGCTATATGGTTCTCTCAGGTTAAGGGGCTTTGGAAATAGTCATGGCCAAGCCTCAGCCTGCAGGTCCTGCCCACAGCAACCTACCTCCCAAGAATTCTGGGTCATCTTCCCTGTCTGACTCTATGAGGCCCCCTCTATCCACTTTGTCTCCTTGGAGGAAGAGGCTCAAATTACATTCTTCATTTACCTGGAGCCATGCACTGCCTATTGTTTCCAAACCCGAAGCTTAATGGCTTCAGAAAATTGCTTTTCTCGGGTCAGCCTACTACATGGACATTATCCAGAGGATGCTGATAGGTTTTGTGAACAAAGAAAGGATGCTGAGATTAAGAGAAACATTGGGTTAAACAGATAATTTAAACACATTTCTTCATTGCAGGGCTTCTCAGAGCCTTTAATACGCTAACATATATGTGAGTTCTCCACCAGAAGGATATAGTGGGTAATGTTCCCTCCCCGATATAAAGAATTTTGCCCTTTTCAGGAACCTGTAGGGGGTTGGTGTTCCATGGAACACTCTTTGGGAAACATTAGTCTATTTTACCCAAGAGTCAAACCCAAAACTCAGGCTCTGACCCAGAGTTTCCATCATTAACACAGGTGGATCTGAAACATTTAGAACAAAGGGTTGAAAGGCACAGCGCCACTGAATAGGCAAGGCTTTCGTCTAGAACCAGAAGATTGAAACATCAGGCCACACCTGGCCTCCCCTATAGGGAGAAAGAGAGCAATGGCTGAATGTTTCCATTGCTACAGAGAAACATTTAGCAGAAGATTGCCTGTTTGTATCTGAATCCCAGGAATCTGTCCCCTGGGACTGGTAGGTGGGACACACCTCCTTGCTTCCCCACCCCGCACCCCGCACCGGCTTATGGTTTCCCACACTACGGCCTGAAGCCACTGCCTTCCCGAGCCAAGACTGAGTGAAGCTGCCCCCAGCTCACGCCGTTTCTGGATTGTACGTCCTAAGCTCTGCTTGCTTTCTTCCCCTCTGGCTTTTCTTTTTCTCGCAGCCTCAGTAACATTTGAGGCACGGTGGTCAGGAGGCGAGGCTCTGTTCTGTTCTGCACAGCCCATTAGAGGCCCTCTACCCAGCTAGGGGGATGGGGAAAGGTGGGGGCTCCGGGGAGCCGGGAGGCATTTACCACAGCGGCCGGTGTCCTCCTTCTACCCACGCCCGGGGTCCTCCCTGCCTCGCTCCCACCCAGGCAAACCTTCCCCTCTGGGGCTGTCCTCAGGCTGGACCAGAGAACTGCCATCGCCTCAACTGTCCACACCCTGTTCCCTCTCACTTTTCTGGAAGAAACGTTCCATCTGAATTCAGGGGGCAGAAAAAGGGAGGAGGCAAGCGTGTGGAGTGGCTGCAAAACTTCTTAGCACTCTGCCCTCTCCTGGCTGGCCTCCTTCTAGTCCTAGTCGTTTGGAATTCCGAGCTAATTGCCAGTTACCGTGAAACACACATAAACACGAGCTTCTTTGGGAAAGAAAGAACCCGGAGAACACCCACCCACATCCAACCACTCACCTGACTCATCCGCGCTTCTCTACCCCCCGTCTGGAATGCCCATTCTCATCTATCTAATGGCTAATCTGTCAATTCCCACCTTCTCTGGGAGCTTTCCTACTCCCTCTTCTCTATTTCTGCAGCCCTCAGTATCTCTTACTTTCAAGCCACACCTGCCCATCGAGCAGGAGCATTTGGCAGTGCTTCCCGTCCCCCCTTCGCCCACAGGTCTCAGTGCCTAGTCGGGTGCAGGCACACGGGGAGGGCTCGGGGCTAGTGAGTCTTAGTCCTTTCCTCCCGAAGTGCTCTGTTGCATTTCAGAGTTTTCTGGACAGACGTGGACATATATGTGAAGGCAGAGGTGTGAGTATAGAACGACATGAATAAATACATAGAGACAGCAAACAGACGGAGATCTCCACGTGTGCATAGCCATGTAAACAGGCAGGTGAAGACTCAGAGGTTTGGTGCTTTTCAGGTGCATTTCATGTTGGATTTGCTGACCCAGGAGTCTGACAAGAACCCTGGTTTTCTTTTTCTGCACAATTAAAGAAAAAAAAAGTTATCAACAATAAAATATCCTTTCCACTCATCATATGGTCACATTTTGCAGAAACACATCGGTTTTCCTTCTGAAAGCCCCTTCCGGACCTGGTTCTTGCTCTTCAGTATTTACGCATTTACAAGAGACAACCCCCTCACCCAATTTCTGGGGGTGAGCCTAGGGCGGGAGGGGGTGAAGGGTTAATATTACCTATATGACAGTCCCCGATACTGAGTGGTGACATCAGAAAGGTCATCTGGTTTGGAACCAATTCCATTGCCAGCCTTTGAAAACACACCAAAGTCCATAGGAAAGTGAGTAAGTCAGAGGAAAGGGATATGGGCAGTTCCTAACACACTCATCATGTGGTGTGAGCAGACCCTGGACTGGGAGTCAGAGACCAGGCTTGCGTTCTGCCACACTCCTTTCCAGCCATAGGCCTTCCCTGCGTCTCAGCTGCCTCCTTACTGCACTGAGGACATGACTTGCTGATCTCATAGGATTGCTTTGATGACCAAATTGGATCATGGTCGTAAAAACAGCATTGAAAACTCCAAAGTGCCTTGCACATGTGAGACACTGCCATATTATTACTACCAGCATTATGCTCCGAAGTTCTCTTCTAAGCATGAAGAAGGAGCCTATAGATTGGAGTGGACAGCAGTGGGCAGGCTTCTCAGAAACTTCACATTTCTCCCCTTTCCCTCTGGGACATTCTGTAAGGCAATCTTATGGCCTCAGAAGTGTTGCCAGAGGGCGCCTGGGTGGCTCAGTCGGTTAAGCGACTGCCTTCGGCTCAGGTCATGATCCTGGAGTCCCAGGATCGAGTCCCGCATCGGGCTCCCTGCTCAGCGGGGAGTCTGCTTCTCCCTCTGACCCTCCCTCCTCTCATGCACTCTCTCTCTCTCATTCTCTCTCTCAAATAAATAAATAAAACCTTAAAAAAAAAAAAAGAAGTGTTGCCAGAAAGTGGTCATCTGGGCGGATCAGAGCCCTGTTTCTTGGAACTTTGGAGCAGAGCTTTAGCTACAATTGTGGAGTCTGCTGCTTTCCATGCAGGTGCAAAGAGAGAAAATATGCGAGGGTCTGAGCTACTCCTAAAGCATAATCCAAAGGGAAAAGAGCACCCACGTGGGTAGGTTCAGAAGATTATTTTGAGTTGAAATGACATTTTTTTTTTTTTTGCAATTGTTAAAAAAAGCATTGGGAGGTGTTCAAAACCTCCACTATCTGAGACAATTCAGTTCGCTCCTGAAAAAGATTTCCCCTTGCACACCTGATTGAGAAAGTGACTGCAAAACCAAACCATTGCCACGCTCTGGGATGGACAGAACCAGGCCTGAGGGGCAGGGGAATGCAGAAGTCAGGGGTACAGGCCGTGGAACTAACTGGTACAGTTACCCTACCCCACTTGGGGCCCAAGCGTCCTTACGGTCAGAGAATCCCCCAGCGCAGCCACGACTTGGATATCTGCCGGTCTCAGGGTGTGCACTGGAAAGACAAGCCAACACACTTGAGTCAGGGGGAAGGAACCTGTAGTCAGAGTCTAGTGCTTCCGACTTGAAGGAAGACCAGAGGCACAACCTGTGTGTGTGTTTGGGCCATGGAGGCAGAGGTTATATGATGGGTTTCCCCATAGAAGACCCAACAAACCAACCCTGGGCCTGTGCGGAGAGAGGTGCTGAGGGAGAGGACAGGGAAGGGATGGATGGATGGACGGTAGGGAGGGCGGAGTGGAATCTGCCACGTCAGCCCCAGTGGGGGCGGGGGGAGGCCAGCTGTGACCCAAGGGTAAGGGCCCCCTGGGCGTGGACCATCTGAGATGAGCTACAGGGTCTGAGGCTTAGCCCATCTAGAGCTGCATTCTGGATTTCCACCAAGAATCTGAGAAATAGTCAAGTCGGGCCTTGCCCATCCCAAATCTCTTTTGAAGACTCCAAGGAACTTCTTGGCTCCACCGCAAGCAGCAGTGACCACAAAGCCTGGGGCCACAGGGCACCCCGAAAAGTTGGCTCGCTCTTGGGACTCCCTGGGCACCACACCCCCAGCTCTGGCCCTCAGGGAGGTCACACCACTGGGCTGGGCCATTAAGGGGGGAGCTTCTGGGGGTCCCCGAATAACAGGCTGAATTGAGAGCATAGCAAACAGTTCCTGGTCTGGCCACCTTGGGTCCTATAGGGTAAAGACATCACTGCAGGGCAGAGGGGGACAAAGCAGGGACCTGTCCCAGGCAACCACCCAGACAGGAAGCAAACACCAGCCCTAACAGTGTCATTTAGTTACATATGCCAAGTCTTGTCAGAGCACTCATTGGCCTCTGAGTCCTTGTGGAGGGGCCCTGGGTTCTGGTGTATCATAAGGGGCTTACCTGAGGTGGGTGTCGAGGCAGAAGGGGCTCTGTCCCTGCATGGCAGCTGGCTCCCATGACTCTAAAGGCATAGAATGAATCATAGAATCTTAGGGGTGAAAGGGACCAGAGAGGCTGGTTGGGCATCAGACTCACTTGGAGAGTTTTATAAAACACAGCTCCTGGGTTCCACCCTGGGGAGGGACCTGGAAGGGCACCTGTAGAAGGCTCCCTAGGTGATCCCAGGCTGGGATCTGCTAACCTAGTTCAGACCCCGTTTCCCCCCCCCCCAGCCCCCCCCCCCAAATCCGGTGCGAGAATCAGAGCATCAGCACAACCACCCCACTCCACCCCTGGCCACCACCTCTGCTTCTGCAGCAGCTTTACAAGAGGAAAACTCTCTTCACCCGGGTCTTTGAAGAGGTTTGACTGGGTGGTCCCACCTGGGCTGTTATCAGTGTGGCTTATTCTGCCCACCGCCCCGTCTGAATGTGTAGGTGGGTGGACCTTACAGAAGAGCGTTAATCCCCCTTGGCTGCCCAGCAGGACCCTTACCCACGTCCCCCACCCCACTGTGGGGCCAGTTCTGGCTCAGGGCCTGCCCACCGTGCTGGCCGGAGGGCCACAGGAAG
The DNA here is from genome assembly GCF_003265705.2 of Callorhinus ursinus. Classification (NCBI taxonomy): domain Eukaryota; kingdom Metazoa; phylum Chordata; class Mammalia; order Carnivora; family Otariidae; genus Callorhinus; species Callorhinus ursinus. The sequence continues at coordinate 23,507,991 of NW_027397072.1, read as the reverse complement.
AAACAAGCTCATACCTGCACTCTGTTCTTGTAGGTGCTCAGAAACGGCCAGAACTGTGAGAAGAGGGTGGTGAGCAACTCCAGCAAATTCTGCTGGCTTCCTGCACAACACTGTTGGCCTCCCCTACCCACATTCCCAAGCCCCTCCCTGCCAGGCTGACTGCTGTGGGCTCCCTCCCAGGATGCACTGGGCCTTCTCTGCAACCCGAACTCCTAGGAACAATTAGAATAAACCCTGCAGTGGCTCCCAGGAGAGCAAGTCTGCGCTCCGCCTCCCACCCAGCTGGCTGGGGTAGCTGCATCTCCTCTCCTTCCTGCCCCTGCCCACCCCCAGCAGAGCACCACCTTCTGCTTGTTCCCTACTCCCTAGACCCCTTGCCACCCCAGGCCAGGCAAGAAAGTCAGGTGCCTTGAGGTGCTGCTCCATGTATGCCCCAGCTCAGAGGTTCCCAGTCTAGACCTGAGACTCCTCTGGGAATACGGAGGAATTTGTAGAGATGAGGGAACAGCTGCAGAGGTCCAAGTATCTCCCTGACCATTTGTGAGTGAACATGGGGGTCTGGTTCTGCTTTGCCTTCCCAGTTAATGTCTGCTTTTCTAGCTCCAGCTTTCATTTGACCAGCCCTCCCCACCCCCCACCATCGCCCTAGCAGATATTCCAGGGCTCAGTTCCTCGCTCTTTCTATCCTGCCATGGAGGCCGTGGCTACGTACAAACGGGGTATCCTTCTGCCCCATCCTGGCCTTGACGTTCTCTATTGCCCCCTAGTCTCCAAGAGAGCTGGATGGTGCTGCCATTTTCCTCCTCCCAGCTGTGTGCAGTCCAGGAGCTTGCTGGGGCTCCCTGGGACGTGGAGAGACAAAGGGACACCAGGGACCCCTGGCCACAGGGGGCTGTCACCCCTTACGGTCCAACCAGATGGGGCTCTGTGGATGATCACCTGGAGTCTGGGCTGTGGGTGGGAACTGGGAATGAAACGAGCTGAGAAACCTGAGATGCTAAAACCCTGGAAAAGATGCCTCAGATAAACAGACCTGTTTACAAGGACGCGCTTCGCACACTACCTGGTTCGGACAGGTGATATTAATCTTGTATTCAAAACTGTGCTGTGTTGTCTTCTGGCCAACAGGTTCCAGCTAAAGCCAGGAGTGGAAAGAGGTGGTAAGAATGCACAGGTCAGGCTGTAGGTCAGGGCTGGGGAACGGAGAGAGGGCCACAGGCAATGGGGTCTGTCATCACTGTGGGGCGGGGGATCAGACAGCCTGAGTGATGGGCCTCTGAACTCCTTCAGAAGCTCTCCAGAGTCCTTCTCCTGCAGAGGGAGAATAGGTTTCCCTACGGCGGTCCTCTTACCATGTTGTTCCAGAGGGCGCTGGCCGCGTGAGCGTGAGCTTTGCTGCTGAAGTGGAAACAGTCAGGAGCAAAAAAAGAGCTGTCGGGCAGCCCCTCCTGGTCACGGGGCATAAAGGAGGGGCCGTGTTAGAGGGGCGTCCAATACACAAATGACAGTCAGAACCGCCTGGGCTCTGTGTGGCTCCCCTTTATCCATGATGCTTGCTTTCCTTACCGATGTCCTTGGCATGTCCACTTTTTCCAAGAATGGCTGCACGACCACTGTAAAATCCTCTCTTGTGTCATACCGACCATTCTCAACCAGCTGGTGGGTCCCCTCCTACAGGAGGCGAAGGGGGCAGGGGTCAGGGGGCTCCCCATATCTGCTCGGGCTTTGTGCTGCCTCTTTCTCTGCCATAGAATTAAACAGAGTCTGTCCCTGGAGTGAAATCAATCTGTAACAAAATCTCAACTGATCAGGAACCAGCTAGTTACTCTTTATTTTTATTTTTTTTATTTTTATTTATTTTAAAGATTTTATTTGTTTATTCATGAGAGACGGGGGGGGGGGAGAGAGAGAGAGAGAGGCAGAGGGAGAAGCAGGCTCCCAAGGAGCAGGAAGCCCGATGTGGGACTCGATCCCAGGACCCTGGGATCATGACCTGAGCCGAAGGCAGATGCTGAACCATCTGTGCCACCCAGGCGCCCCCAGCTAGTTACTCTTTAGATCAGCCTTCACCTCAACCCCAACCTCTGCTTGCAATTGCATATATTTGACCTAGGCTGTGGGGGAAAAAAAGGAAAGGCAAGGAAAAACCCAAAACCATCAGCTTGATCTCCTTTGAAAGCTTCTGATTAAAGACTGGGGCAGGGGGTGGGGGAGGGATAGGGTATGAATTCAATTTAATGACTTTTTTGGATAATCCTTACATTTATTTCTGTCCTACATTTGTTCAGAAAATCAAAGGCAAATCAGCAATGACATTTAATGCCCATTTATATCATTTGCGCATGGGGTGTGTGTGTGGGGGGGGCATGCACACTTCTTTGACACTCTCAGGTCTGTCCAGGAGGGTAACGGAGCTGTTACTCTCATAGCTCCCACTTGGGCTCAGTTCCAGGAGGACCAGTTATCCCAATTCTGGCTGCAGGGTCTGCCAGCCTCTGCCATTTCACTGCTTACCAGATTTCTACCATTTGGGGCCAGGACCCTGGCTGGAGAAGGAAGTCAGGAAGTCAGTGGGGTCATCACAAAAGGCACCACATGTACTTTTCCCAGGGTCAGCCAGAGAGAGAGTGCAGAGGCCACTAAGTTGCTGTGTGACTTTCGGCAAAATGCTTTCCCTCTCTGGACCTCTCTTTCCTCATCTGTAAATGCAGGATGTTTGGCCAGGTCCAGACCATCCCTTAGATCCCTTCTAATGCTACTGGTTACTCTGTGGATCAGCCACAATGGCTCACAGTGGAACCGTGTACCTCTTGAGAAGGGAAAGAAACAGCGTCTAGAATGCCTGGCACACAGTGGTCAATAATAGCAATGATCGCCTCCACGGAGAGCCATGGGAGCCAGAGCTTTTGCAGAAAGTAGGGAGAGGATTCTGACAGCAGGTATGATGGTCTCCTGTGGCTGACCATGAACTCCTGGATCCCAGTGGTGACCAACATTAGACCTGGGAAGAACATCTAAACCCACTTCCTATGTTTGGAAAAACTCCACTGTATTAAGAGCAGCCTGCCTCCCAGTGTATAAGGTGAGAAAGACAAATGCGGGCTTTCCCAATGACCCTCACCCTCGGGCTTAGGCACATGCCTGGGGGCCCTGCAGAGCTAGTGCTGGAAAGATGGACAGTACAGAATCCATTCTGCTGGGGGTGGCAGCTGCGTCCAGGTCCGAGAAGCAGCAGTGACCCCAATGAACGAGTTCTTTGGCCTGATTTTGATCCTTATGGCCTGGCCCCTAGAATTTCATCATGCCGTGATCTGTGGCGGCCCCGCCTCTGATCCTAGCTTTTTAACTCTTCCAGACAGTCTCCTTAAATAAATACAACTGGTTAAATTAACCAGCATCATGTACGTTTTTGTTGCTTGCCCCCAAGAACCTCTTCTACCCGGAACAAGTTTGCTCTCATGGCCGTAACCTTGGCTGCCTTCCTTCTCCTGGTCTAGGCCATGGGCTCCCTCAGCAGAAGCAGAGGTGCCTGCCCACAGCAGAAGGAAGTGCAGCTGGGGAGTTGCCCAGAGGATGACAGAGGCTTGTTCCCCTGAGCCCTGATACCCCTGACGGGTGTGGTGGCCTCAAAGCAGGGAAGTGGTTCTGCTCCAAGGAGTCCATGCATTTGAAGGACGGATCCAGCCTGATAACTGTTTGCAGCCTACTCTAGAAGAGCTGGAAGGCTACCATTGTCCTCTTGAGTGACTGGATGTTTATTTTGGGGGAAACTCAAGATTGTCAAGGGAGCCTCAGCTGCCCTGGTCAAAGATTGGATGGAAAAAGGCCTAAAGTGAATAACCCACTGGATGTCTAGAGATCATCGGCTGACTCTCGGACTCTCGGGAGAGGAGAGCAGAGGAAACGCATGTTATCTCACTGAATCCTCTAGACTCTCTTAGGTGGAAGGGGTTTCCCAGCCAGGAGTCAGAAACTCACATAACTCTCCATGGACAAATGGAAACATTTTGTGTGTAAGGCCAGGAACTGAGATTTGGTGAAGCGTGTTCAGTGACTTGGCCCTATGGCTTGATGCAAATAAACCAAATCACAGTCCCTGCGGCCTTTCAAGGTGTCTTGAAATCTGCAAACTGGTCAGTGGTAACCTCACACCCTCACACTAGACAGCTGGGGTCAAGAAAACGTAAGCGCGACTTCATTTTCTAACCCGAGCAATCAGACCACTCAGCAGTTCCTATGCGGTCTTAGAACCCTTTCCCGGCTTACCTGATATTGCTTATTCACTTTGATGAGGGAGGCAAGTTCTGTTGAGTTATCATCAAACTTCAGGACACAGGGGCAGAGTTTGCTGTGGACCAAACCAAAGAGATGCCTCACCCCACCAAAATCACCATCTAAATGCATGACACTGACTTGAGATTCAGAACCTATTTGACTTGAAGGTGTTGGAAGTCGGTGGTAAGGGAGGCCCCGGCTGGCTAACCTGTCCACTGCGCCAGATGGAGCTGGGGAAAGTGCCCCAGAGCCGCATTTTCACATGAACGTGAAACAGTTACTTCTAACATCTGCAGGAGTGATTTATGGAGCTGAGTTACCTTAAGACTGTCTGAGGACAGACCGTGCAGCAGAGATAAGGCACACCTACTTTAAAATAACAACAGCAACAACAACACTCATCAGAAGGGCTCACACATCCGAATGCTCACCGTGCCAAGAGCTTTATGGGTATTAACCCACTTAATCCTCTTCGCAATTCAAGAAGTTGTATCATTATCCCCATTTTATACATGAGAAAACTGAGCTCAGCGAGGTTAAGTACTTGCTCAAGGTCACACGGAGACTACGTGTGGGAGCCAGGACTTGAGCTCAAACCTGTCTGGTCTGAACCTGAGCTCCTAATCCCTGGTTAAACTGCTTCTGTCCAGTCTGCACCTCTGCTCTGGTTGGTCATCTTGCCCTATCTGGGCTTTTTTTTTCCCGGGGGGTGAGGAGATGGTAGTGTAGATGGCTCAGAGTAGACTCGCGCCTCCGAGGAAAGCACAGCCACGGAGACAGAAAAAGAGAGATGCAGCAGGACAAGGTGACCCGAGTCTGTCTCACCTGACAGTCAGTGGCTTGGCCGTTTCAGAGCTGAGAAGGGACCTGGCAGATGCCTTCTCTGAACTGTTAACTGTAATTGTCTAAAAACCCTGCAGTGATGGGCAGCAAGAGGTTTTTGGGTAAGGTGCTCTGAAATGAATACACTGAACCCCCTGTGTGGCCCAGTGACTGGAGAAAGTGGGAGCCAGGGGATGAGTCAGCAGCTGAAAATACAGCACGCCTGACACCAGCCGCGTTAATAGGCAGGCGTCACTCGGCAGCCGTCCTCCTGCTCACGGTGTCCTCAGGCCTTCCCCGGGGGACCTGTGCGGTCTGGGCCCCCAGGTGAGGTCTGGCGTGCATCTTCAGGGTAGCAGCCAAGGAACCCCTTCATTTCCAAGAGCAGATCTGGCCCCTGTGAATTATTCATTCCCTCCTTCAGCAAACAGCCACTATGCTGTGCTAGTAGTGACTCACGCCGAGGGCAGGGCTGTGGGGGAGGCACATGAGTCATCACCACGTGCTGTGCTCAGGGCTGTTGTCGGGGCCTGTCAAGGGCTACAGAGCTGGGGAGGAAGCGGGGGGGGGGGGGGGGGGGAGGCACAGCCATCAGGACCTGGGCTACGGGTCCAGATGCGGCTTTGCAAGAGGGAATGCTGACAGAAATGCTCATGCTCAGATTAGAAGGATGTCTTAATCCTGAAGGTCATGGAGATGTGTAATAGAGAGGGAGCCACCTTTGTTTGGCCCTGGAGATAGGGGATGAAGGCCTTTCTAGGGCCTTCCCAGGGCCAGCTCTCTCTGTGCTCGGGGAAGACTGTTCCTTGATCATCCTCTTCCTCCAGCAAGTGACTGTAGCCTTACAGTTGTGAGTGCCCAGCCTAGGACACCCACACCAGATAGAGAGGCTCCCTCTGTCCTGGAGATGGGCCTCAAGGATGGAGAAGCTCTGGATACACCTGGTGGTGGCCTGTGAGCCCGGCCCACACAGACGCACTCCATTTCTCACGCTTTGCCCTTCCCTCCTGGGAGGACTGAGTTGCCAGGACCACCAGGAGCATGGTCGGGCTGTGACACAGACTCTGAGGCTAACTGAGGCCCACCTTGGGGTCACAAAAACCCATCAGGCCTCGTCAGGTTAGGAAATGGGGTGGTCTTAGCCCTCCTCACACATCTGCCCTTGGACTTTCTAATGAAGCAGAGTTGCTTTCTGCTAAGGGTCCCCTGGCGCTTTAGGGAACAGGGGCAGAAACTTCCTTCTCACCTGAGGATCAGCCTTGGGCAGCTGACTTCCTTCTCCTGGTACAGCTCCCTCAGGTTGATGATCTCCAGAACCTTTACCATGTTCACAAATGCCCGAGGAACCTGAGCAAAGGTGAGACCAGACCCCAGGAGGATTGAGGCTGGTGGCCCCAGTCTCTCATCTGGGTCTGGGGCCAGCACCTCCTGCTGGATACCAGGTCTGTGGTCTTTCAGGCCCCTGTCTACTTCCTTCATCCCTCCCTGCCCTGCCTCCCCCCGCCCCCCATTGACCCCTGCGTTCAGGCTTCTGGGACCAGGACAACAGCACGGTCAGCGCTGGCTTCCAAGGAAAGGCAGGCAGGAAGTCAGAGCCCTCTCCAGGCCAGGTCTGAGGCCCAAGAAGGACTGTTGGTTGAGCTGCTAAGAGGCCACCCAGTCCAGCCTACACACCTCAGCATGGAGGATGTCCAGAGCCTTCCTGATGTTGTCCGTGAAGTTCTGGGGAGAATAGCGGACCTGCGGGAAGAGGGAAGGTCTAACACCATCCACCACTCAACCTCTCTGCAGACCAGGCCCACCCATGTCTTGGGTCCCCTCCTTCTTGTATGTTAGCCAGAATGGGCGACATTGAAACATAAGTTTGCCTTTGGGGTCCCCAGCGTCCAGACCAACCCCACCATCCTTAGGCTGGTCATGGTTGTGACCTCCAGGGAAACCTCTTTTTTCTGCATGGAATTATGGAAAGCTCTGGATCTGCTTCACATTAACTAGATGCAGGGACTTAGCTAAAGCATATTACATCTTTGGGCTCCTCTAGAATGGGGTGTTGGAGCACGGGACCTCTAAGATCTCCTGCAGTTTGAATATCCTCTGGTCCTATGGCCCGAGCTCTTCTGCCTCAAGGACCTGGGGACCTGTTTCCCCATCAAATCACTTGAGGAGATAATCGTAGGGGAAGAGGGTCCTGTAAATCTCCTCCGTCAAGCATAAACACATTTTAATTGTTATTTCTTCTGACCTCCATACTTGGTGGCTTTTATTTTATTTTATTTTTTAAGTGGAACCCTTTCTCTAGCTGAAATCTCACCAAGAGCCCTGCTCTACCAAATGAATCAAACCTAGCATAGAGGACATTAGGAGAAGGAAGGGAAAAATGAAGGGGGGAATCAGAGGGGGAGATGAACCATGAGAGACTATGGACTCCAGAAAACAAACTGAGGGTTCTAGAGGGGAGGGGGTGGGGGGATGGGTTAGCCTGGTGATGGGTATTAAGGAGGGCACGTTCTGCGTGGAGCACTGGGTGTTATGTGCAAACAATGAATCATGGAACACTACATCAAAAACTAATGACGTACTGTATGGTGACTAACATAACAATAAAAACATTATAAAAAAACAAACAAACTAACGTTCAAGAAGTGGAGCCGGGGCCATGGTCCAACTTCCCTGCCTGCTTCACTAACAGCCCCAGGCCCACTGTGAGCCTGTCATATCACAACCTGAAAACCCCAGACCCTGGTGATTTTGATGCTGTGACGGGTCTGGGGGACAGGGCTGCTCCTCGGGGCAGAAGCTCCCAAGGCTCAGCAAGACTCCCCACTTCCTAAATATTGCTCTGCTGATCCTCTTTCTGCCTGACAAATGTCATTTTCCAGCCCTAGTTGGAAGGTGTCCTGCTCTGTGTACACCCCTGAGCCCTGCCCCCCAACCCCACAAAATACAAATTCTCATAGCCATTCTTACTTTGGGGCCACAACGTTGTCCTTACCATGTTATGGTGAATTGTCTGTACCTCCCTCCCTGACTGTGAGTTCTTTGAGGACAGAGCTGCGAAGCTTAGCACCTGGTACAGTGCCTGGCATATAATACGCGCCCAGCAAATGATACTAGACATTAAACACATTCTGTTTATTGGAAAACACTATAAACAAAATTAAATGGGAAACAATAAATAGGCAACATATTTGATAAAGGATTAGTATACTTAATATACGGGTTTTTAGAAATCAATAAGAGAAAGATAAATACCTTAACGGAAAAGAGCCAATAGCCATCATATAGAATTTATCAGGAGGAATTTAAATGAGGATTAAACAAGCAAAATAAAGGTTTATTCCTCCCAATTAATCAAATAAATGCAAATTTTGAAAAGAAGATAAATTTTTTCATTTATTAGATTAGCAGCTATTAAAACAAATAACATACATTGACAGATGGAGCGTGAGGAAGTAGACATAACTGATACCAACATTCTGGAAGCAATTTGGCAATCTGTATCCAAAGCACTGAAAATGTGCAGAGTCCCCTCCCCCACCCCAGAATAAGATGGATGGATAAATACATGTTAAGTTAATATAGCAACATGTTAACAACTGTAAAACCTAGGCGGTGGGTGTATGGGCATTTCCTACATAATTCTTTCCATTTCTCAGTATGTTTGGAAATTTTTGTGATAAAACGGTAGCGGAAATGTACATATCTTCTTGCCTAAACATCTTACTACTTAGAATATATATCAGGAAACAATTATGGATGCACATAAAGATGGATGTTTCTCCTGGTGTTATTTATTTATTTATTTATTTTAATTTTATGTTTTTATTTCTGGTGTTATTTATAACAGGCATAATTAGAGGCAATATAAGCTAAATATGCAATAATTGGCAGCAGCTAAGTAAAGGGTGGCCAGTATGGCTTATGGGCTAGTTATACAGTCATTAAGAATTATCTTATGGAAAACTACTGACATAGGATCATCTTCCCAATGGATTGCTACTGAAAAAAAGCAGATCACCAAACAATATTTCCAGAATGATGCTATTTTTAGCAAATAATAATTTCTCCATTTTCATAGAAAAATGCCAGAGAGACACTTAACAAAATGTTAGCAATGGCACTTCTGGATGTTGTAATTACAGAAAATATTTTTTCTTTGTGCTTTGATGTGTTTCTAGTGTATATTGCTTATAAAAATATTTTTAAAAGCCTATTATTTTTAAAGTCAGCTGAATTGAATGTAGAAGAGGTGCAGGCACACCTGACCTAGGCTGAAAAGGTGGAAGTTACAAGAAGACCGATTTGGGCTTAACACAAACCACTACCAAAAAATTGATACTTGCTTATAATACTAATTAGGGCAAATTAAAAAGCTGCCCATCACTGGGAATATTCAATAGCTAGGTTCTAGGGAAGGCATTCCTGCCGCAGGTGGGAGTGTGGTCAATAGGGTTTGTGCGGTTTCTTCCAGATTAGAGATTCTGGGGTTCCAGGAAGAAGCACCACACCCACAGGGCAGCAGCCTGGCTCTTGGGGTTCCCATCAAGAACCCCGTCGGAATGACTTGGCTCTGAACCATGCCTAAATGCTTGCATTAGGAAATCAACTTTCCCATTCAAAATAGAGATGGTAAGGCAATTCAATGCTGGAAAAAGGAGCTGACCTATAATGATCTATATGAAGATACACCTGATTTTTCTAGATCCTTGGAATGTTATCTTGGTTTCTAGAATGCTATGATCAGACTGTCTTGTTATGAAACCTAATCAAGATCAATTTCATAACCAGTTTTGTTGCATCTTTCCCTGGAGGTGAATGCACTCTTGGTCTCAGGGTTAATTCCAGGCTACAAGCCCCAAGTCCCAATCCCGCTTCACTTGCTCTAGCCACCTGGTATGGAAATCCCTCCCTGGGGGAGTCTTGAGTTAAGGGCCTGGAGACTCACCGGGTCACTGCAGAAATCACAGAGATCATTGCCTCCTATGAACAGGGTTATTATCTTCCAATCTTCCTGAAAATTTATCTTCTGAAATGAATAGGAAACAAACAAGTAAGTGCCTTGCTCCAGAGTCAAGTCAAGAAGAAGATAAAGTGCTGAACACTGGCAGGGATGGGTCCTCACATACCAGAGGTTTAATGGACATTACTATTTTCTGTTCTGTAGTTTGGGGGTCCTGAGGTTATAGGTCACCAGTTGTAGGTGCAAGATCACTTGTGGGTTTTTTTTTTTAAAGATTTTATTTATTTATTTGAGAGAGAGAGAATGAAAGATAGAGAGCATGAGAGGGAAGAGGGTCAGAGGGAGAAGCAGACTCCCCACCGAGCAGGGAGCCCGATGCGGGACTCGATCCCGGGACTCCAGGATCATGACCTGAGCTGAAGGCAGTTGCTTAACCAACTGAGCCACCCAGGCGCCCCATCACTTGTGGTTTTTAAAGGTGGATTCTCTGGACTTCCATGTGGTCCCTGACCCTGACCCTCTCTGTCTCCACGGATTTCTCTGGCTCACTCCCTCTTCCAGGAAATGTTAGCTCAAGGGGTCCCAGGTGGCTCTTCCCCCAGAATTACCGTATCATTCTTCATCAGGTCCACCAGCCTCCTGGCCTGAACAGGTAAACCCCTGTGGGCACACACGAGCAGAAGTCATGTGAGGAGCAGGGACCGTGAAGCTGGGGCAGGGAGGGGACTTTGCGGAGACAGCAGGAATCAAACATGCAGCAGGATAGTTGGACTGAAGGCCATGATCCTGTCCCAGAGCACCTTCCCCATTCAGTCTCCTCTGGAGGTGGAGGGCTGGGGGGAGTTGTGACCATGCTTTGGGAAGGGCAGAGCATTCCACATATGAGCGGGTGACTTAGTGGCATGTTTCTCTTCCAAGCCGGGCTCATTCAGGGCAAAGAGAAGGCTGCATGTACATTCCATGTCACGCATGGCTTGGTATGAACCTGATTCTGTGGGTGCTGTGAGCTTTGCCTCCACGGTACCCTCACCCTCAAGGTGACATGGTTGAGTCACATACACCTGGGTTTGACATTTAGTCGCCTCCTGCTAACTGTGGGTATGTAACTTAAGTTCGCCGTCCCAAAAGACTGCAAATGTGGAGATAAACCCCCGTATCTTCAGGGTCCTGAGAAGGAGTACATGAGATGAGCAAAGCAGCCTCATGGAGTAGGAGCCCCTCTTGGAGCCAGGCAGCACGGGGCTGAATCCTGGTCCCACCACTGACCCGCTGGGAGAAATTGACAGAGCGCTTAACCTTGCAAACCCTCAGTTTGGTCCTGTGTAAGACGGGCATGGGAAGCCTACCATCTTCATAGAGTTGTCGGATGGATTAAATAAAGGACTTAGAGCAGCATGGGGTAAGCATCCATATTAGAAATGATCCACTGAATTACGTCTCCTACCACCACCACCACCATCCCCGGTCTCTGGCACCATCCCCGCAGGAAACAGTGGTTGTCATGCATGAACTATTAACCCAGCTGGCCTGGTCTTAGTCACAGGGGACTAGGTAGGTGTCAGATATCCTGGGCGGGGACTTGGGGTAAGCCATATAACCAACTTGCGTCTTGGTTTCCTCATCAGTAGAAGCCATCAGGGCACCTGCACTGAGGACCGGCGTTTGATGATCACTTGACCTCTCTGTGCCTTCACCTTAAGAAAACCTGGATGTCTGACCTGCTACCAGGGACTGCACAGAACACAGGGCTAGTAAACGTGAAGGTACCTGCTACGTTGGACACTGCTGTTATGATGGGTTATTACCGGACCTGGGCAAGGGCCTGCCGGGCACAAGGACAACAGGCCACGTGGTCGAGGTGACACATTTGTTCAGGCCACTTTGCCTCTTTGTGCTACCGTTTCTTCATCTGTAATATGGGAGTAGTAATCGCTAACTCCTCCCTATGACTCAGGATGTGCTCGGACAGAAGGATTACTTGCACAAAAGGGCCGCATGGCCTTGAGGAAAGCAGGGGAGAAATCCAGGGTCATATGAATCATGAACTTTGTGTTCTCCACCAAGGTTTCCTTCTTGGATGCCTCCCTGATCTAATCATGCTTACAAATGCCTCTCTGGATACCACGAACTGACATATGCTTGGAAAAAACCAAAATTATGGTAATATTAATGCCAAAATTTTTAGGCAGTCAATTGGTAGCCTTTCACCCTTCTCCCACCAAAAGGAAAACATAGCCACAGAATTTATTATAAAATGGATTAGGTTTTACAAAATCTCTGATTTGGATGATTCCTGTCCTGAATAAATGAGTAAGCATATACTTGGCGTCAGAGTAAACTGTGACTAGTTCCTCGGGTGGGGTTGGGGATGGGCTAGTAGGTTTCTGTGTCCCACAGTGAGGGACACCCCAGAAGAGCTCACCCAGTCCAATCTTTGACCCCCCAGACCTCTCCCTCGAACCAAGCCCCCAGCCATCAGCCATACACCCCAGTCCAGGCCAAGCCCCTGACTGGGTCCCCAGAGGATCTGTGTGGTCACCCTCAAGGCTCCCCTGCTCACTCGGCTCGGTCTCCTGCTACAGCCTGATTTAGGAAGGCTCCAGGACTGTTTTCTTTCCCGGTACCAACAGAGAAGCCCCTCAGGAAAGGGTTGAATTCCCGGAGGATGTCTGGAAATACAAAGAAGAGACACGCTTAGTAACTATCCCAAAAAAGCTTCAAATTCCTTTGATAAGTTCCAGTGCATGTCAGAGACAAGGAACCCTCACCCTTAAGGCTCTTAACCTTACTGTTCTCTCAGCATGGAAAGAAAGTGTCCAGCAGGCTGATGCTTAACCACATGGGCAACACACAAAGGTGGATTACTTAAATTACTGCTGAATATACGTGAGTCTGGGTTTGGTGCTTCTCTCACGCATTTTTCTTTTCTTTTTTTAAAGATTTTTTATTTATTTATTTGAGAGAGAGAGAGAGCAAGCACACAAGAGCAAAAGCAGGGGGAGTGGCAGAGAAAAAGGGAGAAGCAGGCTCCCCACTGAACACGGAGTCTGACTTGGGGCTCGATCCCAGGACCTGAACTGGTGGACTGAACCACCCAGGCACCCCTGTTTTTGTTTTCTAAGTATATAATAGTTTTTTGAAATATCCTTCACATACCATAAAATTCACAATTTAAAGTGCAGTTCACTAGCTCTTAGTATGTTCACAGCTTTGTGCAACCAACACCATAATCAAATTTAGAACATTTTCATCACCCCAAAAAGAAACCCTGTGCCCAGGAGCAGTCCCTCCCCCTTCCTTCCAACCCTGTGGTGACCACTAATCTACCTTCTCTCTATATAGGCTTGCTTATTCTAGACATTTCCTATATAAATGGAATCATACAACGTGTCTTCTATGGCTGGATTCTTTCACTTAAAATAATGTTTTCAGTGTTCATCCATGTTATAGCATAGATCTGCACTTCATACCTTTCACTGCCAAATAATACCCCGTTGTGTGGATATACCACATTTACCCATTCATCAGTTGAAGGATTTGAATTATTCCCACTTTTTTGGCTATTATGAATAGTGCTGCTGTGAACGCTTTTGTACTAGCTTCTGCGTGAATTTCTCTTGGATATATATCTAGGGTGGAAATGTTAGACCATATGGTAACTTTGTTTAACCTTTTGAAAAACTTACAAACCTTTTTCCAAAGGAGCTGCGCCAATTTACCTTCCCATAGGAGCATTATGAGGGTTTTAATGTCTGCACGTCCTCACCAACTTTTATCTTTTTTAAAATAACCGTTCTAGTGGATGTGAGATGGTATCTCATTATGGTTTGGTTTGCATTGATGGTTACTAATGTTGAGCATCGTTTCATGTGCTCGCTGGTCACTTGCATACCTTCTTTGGAGAAATGTCTATTCAGATTCTTTGCCCATTTTTAATTGGCCCAAATTGAATGGTCTTATTATTGAGTTATAAGAGTTCTTTGTATTCTCTAGACACAAGTTTCTTACCAGATATGATTTTTCAAACATTTTCTTTCACTCTTTGGGTGTTCTTTTTATTTTCTTGATGGTATCCTTTGAAGCTCAAAGTGTCTAATTTTGTCCAGTCTATTTTTTTCTTTTGTCACTTGTGCTTTTGGCGTTATATCTAAGAAGGCTTTGTTTAGCCTAAGGTCATAAAGATTTGCTCCTATATTTTCTTCCAAGGGTGAATTTTAGCTCTTACATTTAAGCTTATGATCCATTTTGAGTTAATTTTGTATATGGTATGAGTAGGATTCCAACTTCATCCTTTTGCATATGGCTATATAATTATCCCAGCATCATTTATTGAAAAGACTATTGTTTCCCCATTAGTCTTGGCACTCATGTTGAAAATGAGTTAACCATTAAGTATGAGGGTTTACTTATGGACTTACAAATTCTATTCCATTGATCTATATGGCTATCCTTATGACAGTACCACATTGTCTTGATTATTGGAGCTTTATAAGTTTTGATATTGGGGAGTGTGAATCCACTGAATTTATTGTTTTTCAAGATTATCTTGCCTATTCTGGGTCTCTCGAATTTCCATATGAATTTTAGAGTCAGCTTGTCAATTTCTGCAAAGAAGCCAGCTGGAATTTTGATAAAGATTATACTGAATCTGTAGATTAATTTGGGGGGATGTTGCCATTATATCAATATTAAATCTTATCCATGAACATGGGATGGCTTTCCATTTATTTAGGTCCAATTAAACTTCTTTCAGCAATGTTTTATAATCTTAAAAGCATAAAAGATGCACTGTGTTAAATTTAATCCTAAGTATTTTTTGATGTTATTGTAAATGGAATGTTTTCTTTTAATTTCATTTTTAGGCTGTTAATTGCTAGTGTATGGAAATACAATTAATTTTTGCATATTGATGTTGTACCCTGCAATCTTGCTGAACTCATTTATTAGTTCTAATAATTTGTAGTGGATTCCTTCGGCTCTTATTTATAACACCTGCAAATACAGATAACTTTACTCCATTTCTAATCTTGATGTCTTCTCTTTCATTTTCTTGCTTAACTGTCCTGACTAGAACCTCCAGCATAATGTTGAACAAAATTGGCAAGAATATACCACTTGATCTCAGAAGGAAAACATCTTGCCTTTCCTCATTAAGTATGATGTTAACTGTGGGCTTTTGCAGATGCCCTTTATCAGACTGAGGAAATCTCCTTCTATTCTTAGTGTGTAGAATATTTTTATCATGAGAGGGTATTAGTTTTTGTAAAATACTTTTTCTCATCTATTGAGATGATCGTGTAGTTTTTGTCCTTTATGCTTTTGATATAGTGTATAATATTGATTTTTTTTTATTTGAAACTAACCTACAGTCCGAGGATAAATCCCATTTGGTCATGGGGCATAATCCTTTTATATGTTGCTGTGCTTGGCATGGTAGTATTTTGTTGAGGATTTCTGCATATATATTCAAAAGAGATACTGGTCTGTGGTTTTCTTTCCTTGTGATATCTTTGTCTTATTTTTGTTATTAAGATGATACCAGTCTCATCGAATGAATTGGGTAGTAGTCCCTCCCCTTCCATTTTTGGAAGGAGTTTGTGAAGAATTGCTGTAAATTCTTCTTTCGGTGTTTGACAGAATTCACTAGTGAAACCAGAAAAGCCTGGGCTTTCTTTGGTGGTAAGTTTTAAAGTTCAATTGCTTTGTTACAAACCTATTCAGATTTTCTATTTTGTCTTGAATCAGTTTCAGTAATTTGTGTCTTCCTAGGAATTTTACCATTTTCTCTAAGTTATCTCATTTATTGGCGTACAATTGTTCAGAATATACTCATAATCCTTTTTATTTCTGTAGCAATGTCTCCTCTTTTGTTCCTGATTTTGAGGCTCTCTTCCTCTCATCCCCCTTGATCAGTCTGGGTAAAGGCTTGCCATTTGGTTGATCTTTTCAATCTCATGCACTCTAATGCCTTTACCACACTGGATCTACACTTGACTTTTCACTTTTCCATCTCCCCAGCTTGGCTGAGAACTCCTGAGAGCAGGGTCCCGTATACACCCCAGACTCTCACATATGCTCAACAAATGCTTATGGACTGAATGAAGGATGACTCAAGGTTGAGGAAGGCTGGGAGATTTGCTACAAGTCATGGGTTACTGAGAATGAATTCCAGGCCAGAACTCTACTCTCTCAGCTCCAATACAGGGCACTTTCCCCTGTTTCACGATCAGCTAGGATGTGGGAAAGGAACAGGTTAGGTACCAGCCAGTACTCTCAGGCATCAGGCCATCCAGCAGAGTGCTCTCTAGAACCAAGCCCTGCAACGGGACCTATACAACACATATGCACTGAAAACTCCTTCCTTGTGGCTTTGGGGTCACTGTGCCCAATGGGTAGAAATTACTCCGATTTCTACTCAATAGAAGGAAGAGCTGTGAAATCACTAGAGCCATCTGCAAATAGAAACGATTGTCTTCGGTTCCCCATTACTGGAGGAATCCAGCACAGACCAGCTAGCTATGCATCAGGAATGTCATAGTAAGGCACTACACATTGTTTAGAGTGAAAACTTGCTGGCGCATGTGGTTATCTGTGCCAGGAATGTGCCATCCGCTTTCTTTACCTGTTGAATTCTAGTTCTTAAAACCCCTTTTCAGAAGGCAGGGTTAACCACCTTCTTATCTATTTTCCCCTAAACTTTGTTCATAGCTATAATTGTTGGTACATGCATCCATCTTTAGGGAGACATCCCCCAAAGAGACTGTGATGATGGCATGAGGGCAGGGATCTTGCTTCACGCTATTTCCCAAGCATCCAGAACTGGAGTCTTTGCTGGGTTAAATTGAAGAGGGAGTCAAACTGAGCTTCTGTTCTGGTTCTCATAAGTTTTTTAAACATATTTGTATGTAGTTATTTCCCTGGGGATTATCCGGCCCCTACAGTCAAACTGTCTTCACAGCTCTAGTAAGGAAGAGTCTGAACAGGCAAAGATCCATTGCTGGGCCAAGTGTGTCAGGGGAGTCCACCTGGGGGTGGGGGGTGGCACTGTCTCAGTCCTTTGTGAATCACTGCAGTGAAAGGTCTTGAGCCTTTTCCAGCCATCTTATCCACAATAATAGTGCAGGAATCGGCGGGCCCCGCAAGGTGTTGTAGATGCTGCACCAGCTTTCAGCCCAGTCAGTCACACTCACAAAAGCAACCCAAACCACCTCCCCTAGCAATAAAGACAGGGAGGACTTGTGCCACAGGACTATACCTACTTACATTCAATGGGATTTGCAAATAGCAAAACAGATAACCCTGTGTGAAGCCCAATCAGTCCTGCCCACGTGGAGATTAAACCATCTCTATCATCAAAGTCTTGGAGCCTTAAACCTCAAATAACTTCTTAGCTTCTAAAGATATATTACAAAGGGATCGTTACAAAAAAAGTAAATGAGAATGGGACCAATTAAGTTCTTGGGCAAAATTATTAGCTAGAAGATGTGAAGGGAAGATAATTTAACGGTAACATTTCGTGCATGCGTGCTTTAAGAACATGCACCGTGATATGTATGCACTAAGAAGAAGAAAAAGACATGTAAGAAGACCATTCAGAGAATGGGGCTCCGGCTTAAAAAAATAATTCCCAGCAGGCCCCTGGTGAAGTAAATTAAGGGATATTTAAGGGGCCCCAAACCCCACTGTGTTTGCATAGCCTGCACAAAGTAACTTCAGCTCTCACGGCGGTAAAAGCAGCGTCTCCTAAAGCCACACACAGGAGTTCAACGTCTTTGTATGCAGTGGCCTTAATTTGTAAGCAGCCCAAACCCAGATCAACGCCTCCCAGAAAGGGGCTCTGCTCAGAATGACAGGCAAAGCGGAGATGGGTGCCCTTTTCTTCTTTCTGGATTCATTTCCTGACACTGACTTGCACTAAGATTTGGTCTGAGCTCTCTTCTCCTCTCTGACTCTCTTCTTTCCTTGGACAAATACAATTTCTCTTAAAAAAAACACCATCTCTCCGAGGCTTTCCGGACGCTCACCAAGCAGAGCAGGGCCAGCGCCTCGGGGACGCAGCGCCCCCTGGCGAGCGCGGCCGAGTCGCGCCGCCCGGTTCCCTGCCGAGCCCGCGGCCGCCACCAGGAGGCGCTGCAGAGCCGCGCAGAGCCCGCCCGCCGGCCCCGAGCCCGAGGGAGCGCGTACTCACTTGGGAGGGTGGTGACGCTGCTGAGGTTGTGATCGCCTCCGCCACTGTGGTGCGGGAACAGAAAAGAAAAGGGAGGTTGAGAATGCCAGCGACGCCAGAAAAGCTCAGACGCTACCAAGACAGGCCTTTCTCCTTCTGGGAGACACCCCGGGGCCTTGGAGCTTGCCAGGTCCTTATTATTGCAGTAGAAAACCAAACCAGAACTCAGCAACTCCTCGGCCTTGTCCCCACCAACCAGAACAAACAGCCAAGAAACGATTTCCAGGGCACGGCAGACTTTGTTGATTTGTAACTTTGGGCGTTGGCATTGGGGCAGGGGAACCAAGTGGGCCCCTTTGCCCCTCTTTTAAAGGGAAATTGACCCTTCCCTGGATGCCGAGCCCAGGCGTGCCCCACCAGCCACTGCCGCTGGGCATGGCTGTTATCGAAAACAGAGTGGGGAGCCTTGCCCTCATAGCTCTCTTCCTATTCGGCTCGCGAAAGCCTGCTGTTAAAGGGTGTCTTCTAGAGTGCAACCCATCTTCCAAGCTGCTCCTAAAATTCCAAGGAAATCAGAGTTGGATGGGTTTCTAAGCATGAAAATACACAACATTCCAGAGTTTATTGGATTCCCTGCTTTTCCATATCCCCTCATTCTCTGCCAAGTATGTCTGAGAACATTTCAAAGGGTCTCAAAATGTTTGGGGTTTATTTCTGTGGAGTGTCACGAGGGAGGATGCCAGGGATTCAACACTGAGGTTCAGTCTGGGGCCAGAGATGCCAGATTCTGGGTCGAGGAAACAGCAAACCTGCCCTCTCACGCTTGGCAGGAGCTAGGTGTTCAAAGCACGAGTCCAGCTCCCTGCAGCCTGTGGCAGCCTGGATTTGATTACAGCCGAGCAGGAGCAAGCCGGCATGAGGCAGTCACGATGGGGGAATGCGCCAGATTAGGGGTCAGGAACAAACAATCTGCTCTACTTTTTGCTCTTTTACCATCTGTGACCTCAGACAGGTTACTTGCCCTGTCTGAGCCTCGCCGTCTCATCTGTAAAATGAAGGCCCTTTAATAAGGATGCCAGCTACCATTTCGGTCCACTTTGTGTCTGGCACTGTGCTGGATGCTTAAACTCTCTCTAATCCTCATGACAGTGCTCAGGCCGTATTAGTATCCCAGCATCGAAGGTAAGGAGACATGCTCAGAGAGGTTAAGTAACTTGCTCAGGGTCGCACCGAGCTGGGCAGCTAGGATTGAGGCACAACTCTGGTTTCAAAGGCCACTGCTTCCTTCTGAGCTTCTACCCCAGAGGGAGAAATGCAAGCCAGGGAAGATTTTCAACCCAAACATTTATGTAGTTTCTCCCCCAAACTCCTCCTGCTCAGATCTCAGTTCCTGAACTGGGGAATGTAGTGGTTTGGGGAAGCTTTGCATTCCTTCCTCAGAGTAAACCAGAAGTGTCTCATTGAAAACCACTAACCCGGTGGCTCATCTGTCTGCTCGAGGAATGGTTTTCTGTGATGCTCAGGGGTCCTCCCCGCCCTGCAATGAAGGGGTCATTCAGGGTCTTGTCACATCTTCACTCACCTCCAGGACAGGCCTCGGTACTGAGTCAAGACATCCAAGATGTCCCCAGGCTTGGATCCGGCCCCATTACCTGCCTGATAGAGAATATCAAGGGGTGACTCTCCCTGCCTGCTGGCCAGAAAAG
Organism: Callorhinus ursinus; assembly: GCF_003265705.2. Taxonomy (NCBI): domain Eukaryota; kingdom Metazoa; phylum Chordata; class Mammalia; order Carnivora; family Otariidae; genus Callorhinus; species Callorhinus ursinus. The sequence goes on along the minus strand of NW_027397072.1, from coordinate 23,488,061 downwards.
TCCCTGTCTTGGGTCTGGCTGGGAACGCCTGGGCACTCTCTAGAATCTAGAGTCGAGACAGCCCCTGGTCTTGACGTGTGTCCTGCCTTGGCAGAAAGGAGTGAGAGCTCCTGCTGGGAGTCCTGGCGTTGTCCACAGCTTGGCCTCACCCTAAGAAACCCTGCCCAGACCCAGACCAGGTGACACCAGGCTAGCAAAACTGCTCTGGAAATTAGACGGCGTGTCCGTTTTTCCAAAAGACACATTTCAGGGTCCCATTCACCTCATTTTTAAAAAAGTTGTGAAACACAAGCTTATCACAGTCCTTTTATATCAATGTATCTCATGTACACACAATTTAAAAAGTAGTAAGAAAGTAAAATGCCATGTCCCTACCCCTCAGGTGAAGAGAGGGCACGGTCTTTTTAAAACCGCAATCGGGGGCGCCTGGGTGGCTCAGTTGGTTAAGTGACTGCCTTCGGCTCAGGTCATGATCCTGGAGTCCCGGGATCGAGTCCTGCATCGGGCTCCCTGCTCAGCGGGGGGTCTGCTTCTCCCTCTGACCCTCTTCCCTCTCATGCCTTCTCTTTCTCTCTCTCTCATTCTCTCTCTCAAATAAATAAATAAATAAATAAATAAATAAATAAATAAATAAATAAAATCTTTTAAAAAAATGCAATCGGGACACAGTCTGCAGGTGCATGTCCCTTGCCTAAAGCGTGTTATTTCTAAGCAGGGCCATTACAAAGGTCATGCTGAAGACTGGCCTCGCAGACAGCTTGGGGGGAGGCTGGCCTCCATGAGAGGACCTCCCCCCACCATGGGGGTGACCCCTGCTCTTGGTGCTCAATTCCTCTGCCACTGGCCATGTATGTCACACTCCAAATGCTGCCTCCCAGAAACTCCTGAAAGGCTGTGCAGATCCTCGATGAGTCCTTCTCCTGTGAGAACTTCAAGGAGACCAGGAGTTGTGGGGGAAGCAATACTGGGCCACACCCAGCAGGAAGTGGTTGGGATAAGCAGTGCTAAGGACCAGGCTGCCTGTCCTTCTGGAAAGTTACGAGCAGTAGGTTGTGTTGTTAGGGGTGAAGAGTCACTGAGGGGTCATGGGGGACACAGCTCCAGTATAGGGAAAGGATTCTGGACTTGGAGTCAGGCTGGTGCAAGTCCAGCATCTGTGAGCTATGCAGTTATGGGCATTCAGTTCACCTGCCCAGCTTCACCTCCTTCATGCGTTAAGTTTAAGGGGAGATGCAGTTCATAGGATTGCATGGACGATGCCAAATGAGATCAAATTCTAAGAGGCCACAGATGTGAAAGGTGTCTGCTGGCCTTTGGGGAAGGCTCTGCTGGAGGCCCTGAATTCTACTGACCCGGAGAACAGCAGCTGGATACGTCTAGAATGAGCCACTACTGAACAGAAGCTCGTGTCTCTGAGCCTCTGGGACAACTCCACCCAGTCTCTCTAGGACCTGAGTTTGTTTTTCATGGAGAGCGTTTGGCAGGCCTGAGGGGTCACCATGGAGTGGCTACAGAGGTGGGCTGGGATCCTTGTGAGTACTTCCCTCTCTTCTACTCAACCCTCTACCCACCCACCCGCACCCCATTAGCACCTGCTCCTGGCTCATCCTCTATTCACTCTCCTTTAAGTTCCTCCATGACAAGCACCAGGTCTTTGAGGGAGCCCCACACCGTGGGACTTAGTCCGATCCACCCACCCCTGCCAGGCTGTGGGATCTGTCACAGCTGCTCCCTCTGAGCCCTCCCTCCCCCACTTGCTACTTGCTCCTTCATTCCAGCATTGGGAGAGAAATACGAGGTTAGGATGGATGTGGGAAAATGTGATGGACCAGGAACGCTGGGTCCAGGACCGGCGGGCCAGAGAGGGGCCAGAGATGGCCACGGTTGAGAGTGCCCCTCTCCGGGTTCCCCCGTGAATCAAGATCACCTTCCACGGTGGGGGTAACTCACCGTGAGAGAGTCACCCAGGGCTCCGATTACTTTGATGTCAGCGGGCTTCAGCCTGTGAACTGAGAATGCACACCCAAGTTAATGGCGGACAGGGGTTCTTATCTCCTCTGAAAATGAATGAAGACCTTCCAGGCAAATGGAGAGAAAGTCCAATTGTAATAGCAGTTCAGCTCGGACAGAAATATTAAGAGCCCATCCTTGTCACAAGGCTCCATGGTAGGATGTGGAGCCTGCCCTTGCCTCCTTGGGGCGCCTGCACACAGGTTCCGGAGCTGGACAGTGGACCCCTCTTCCAAAGTAGGGTCTGGGGCCTTTGGTGAAATCTGATGCTACAAGGTGAGCAGTTACCGTAGGGGCCTGAAGCAGCCCCTGGCAGTGTGGCCTGGGAGTAAGGCAGGAATTGTGGGAGAGATGCAACCTATTGATCTGGATTTACCTATTCTGGATATTTCATATAAACAGAATTATACATCATTTGACCCTTTTGTGTCCGGCTTCTTCCCCTTTGCATAATGATTTCAAGGTCCACCCGTGTTCTAGCATGTGTCAGGATTTTGTTCCTTTTTATGGCTGAATAATATTCTCTTGCATGGATATAATCACATTTTATTTATCCATTCATCTGCTGATGGACATTTGGGTTGTTTCTATCTTTTGGCTCTGGGAGTAGTACTGCTATGAACATTCACGTGTAAACATTTATTTAAATGCCTGTTTTCAATTACTTTGGGTATATACCAAGGAGTGGAATTGGTAATCCTATGATAATCCTGTGCTTAGCTTCATGAGGAGCCATCAAACTGTTTTTGGCAGCCCAACTCTATTTTGTTCATCTTTTGAGTCTGAGCATGTATTATAATGTAGCCCAACAGCTATTTACTCATCTGACAAACATACTGACCACCGAGCAGTGGCTGGGTGCCCTGGAGAGGACAGGGTGATCAGCAATGGAGAGAGCGCTCCAGAAACTCACAGGCTAAGGAAGAAGTGAGAAACGTCCAGTTATAGTTATTTATAAGCTGATAAACCCTGTGGGAGATACAGAGTGACATGAAGTTCTGGAGTTGCAAGAATGATTTGCCTCTGGGGGGGTGGTGTATGCGGAGGGTGGCTGAGAGAGCAGACTTCATGGAGAAGGTAGTGTTTGAACTCACGGCATGATGAGATAAGGATGGGGGAGCGCGAGGTGGGGGAACGGAGGAAAAAGCATCAAGAATGCCTGTGGTATGGTAAAGTGGGTGATGTCTGTAAAGGACGGGTAGTCGTGGAGCTTGGCTTAAGTGAAGGGCCTTACAGACTAGCACAGAATGACATTGCAAAGGTAGGTTAGGGCCACAGGCCTTTTGTGCAGGGCTGACAAGTTAGGAGAGTAACATGAACATTTTTTTTTTTAAGATTTATTTATTTATTTTGAGAGAGTGAGAATGAGAGAGAGAGAGAGAGTACACGAGAGGGGGGAGGGTCAGAGGGAGAAGCAGGCTCCCCGCTGAGCAGGGAGCCCGATGCGGGACTCGATCCCGGGACTCCAGGATCATGACCTGAGCCGGAGGCAGTCGCTTAACCGACTGAGCCACCCAGGCGCCCGAGTAACATGAATATTGCTATGTATTCTATGCTATGTATGTATAAGCACTGGCATAGGTACATCTGTACTGTATTATCTACCCCTTTACCTTATACACAGATGAACATGAATCCAAGTGCACCTAAAATTCCTACACCGCCTGTAAGACATCCAATGAAACACAGGACACAAGATGCTTGTGACCCACGGGGCTACACGGGGCCCACTTCACCCATCAACACCCAGATCATGGTTGTAGAATTAGGTCTGCACAAGAAGCTGCATTAACACTCAGTGGAAACAATGTTTAAAGGGATCTCCAAGTCTTATCTCCTACTGTAGAGACATCTTTTCTACCTGACTTCTATGCCATCTGCAGACGAGGAGCTGTCGCTCCCCCTGAGGATCTGCTCTCACTGAAAAAGCAAAAAGTCCCTGCCTCTTCCTGTGACAGCATGCAAACCCACACACACATAATTATGAATGTGTGTATGCAAAATATATACATTAGCGGTCCTCAAATTTGAGCATGCATCAGAATCATCTGGAGAGCTTGTTACAACACAGATGGTCGGTTCTTACCCTCAGAGTCCTGCTTTAGTAGGTCGTGGGAGGGGGTGGGCTAAAGATGTGTGGTTAGAAGAACAATATCAAATCACAAAGCCAGCTGTGCCCATCAGCACACATCCATGGGGTTGAGCCTGAGAACTTTAAAATGACCTCTTCTCAAAGAAATTGGGCTATGGGTAAAAAAGGCAACAAAACAGAAAATAAGACCTCCTTTCCTCAACTCCGGAGGGCTTATTTTAGTTTCTCGTGATGACAGTCAATCACTCTCTTCTTGTTGCCATAATGTATGATACACATAGTGAATACTGTGAGCACTTGCTAGTGGGCAAAGGTTAGGGGAATCTTTGAAGCTGATAAAATGTGGGAAAGATGGACAGATTTGCTTCAAAAGCACATTACAGTTTGCTAAAGAGGCAGCTGCAACTGGTCACCTAAATTTGTAGCAAAGGAAATGTACACACATACACGCGTGCACCCATGTCCACATCTATGTGTGTGTATATATGTATAGATAGATTGTTGGGGGGGGTCCTCCTGTTGGTTGTTCTGAAGGATTTCCTTTGAGAGATAATAAATCAAATGAACCAAGCCTGAATGGGAGGAGTCTGACTTATCTGGGATTTTATGAAGATAGAGCCTGGCATGTTTCATTTGTTTAATATCCTGTAGACCTTGACTTGAGCTTTGCTAATATCATCATGTATGACAAAGACTCAGACTGCAAACCCAGCACAGCACTTTAGCAATTGCTCTCCTTGGACAAAGAACTATTTACAGATAAGATTAAATTTATGTGGGCTGATAAACTAAACATTATCTGGTACAAACTGTCCACCACCCCGAAAGGAGTTGATAAATACATCAATAACTCATCAGGATTTCTACAGAGAGGGGGCCTCTTATCAGAAGGCCATCCAAGCTATGACAAAATGTCCTGAATAGCGAGAAAATGGTAGACTATAGAATGGGGAAAAGACTGGACACCTTGGAGTTTTGTCTTGTACAACCCAACAGCTTAAACCACCCAGGGCCATCATCTGAAAAAACCAGCTTTCTCTTCATTGTTAGCTACAGCTGCCCAACCCATGAGCTCTCTGATTTTAGGGACCTGTGTGAAGACTTCTGCAATGGCAGTAAATGGCTGGCACAAGATTAGAACCGTGTTTCTGCCCTGGAAGTGCTTTGGTGTGGGTTTATCTGAAGAAACATGCACCTTGCACATCTTCAAGAGCTCAAGAAATGCACTAACTTGAATTACAGGCTAAATTAGTGGCTCTGTGTCAGAGACTTTGCAGTCTTGAAGCTTTAGATGATGGAAACTGCAAGGAAAAGAAATACTTATTCATCCAAGTGTCTTGGGGTGATTTTGAACTTGCTCGGCAGACTGGTCCCGCCCGGGGACAAGCAGGCTATTAATCCCTATGGGACGTCATTCCTTCCTTCCTAGTCCCAGGTTAAGTCCCAAGACCCATGAGCAGGTGGTGATGAGAGAAACATCTCCAGGGTCTACACTGCATGTTACACGGTTGGCTCACAACAAAGTAGTGCTCCGCTGGTGATGTAACTTGGGTATTTTTCATATCAGCTTTTGAATCGCTGGTTTTAGTCAAATGGGCACAAGAAATGACATCAAGGATTTAGAAAGGAATCAATGTCTTCAATGAATGTAAATGGACTGTTCTGAATTTATACTCTTGGTGACAGTGGCATCTCTATTTGTAGATCTCTATTTTCAAATATTTTGAAGTTTTCCCTCTGCAAGGAATTAGCAGCTTGACTTTAAGATCGACAACTTCAATAGAGAGCCAAGAGCCACTGTCCTCCAGGCTCCTTATTACCAGTCTTTTGTTTGCAAAATGCTACCCCTTTTCTCCCTGGGAAAGCCTCAGGTCAGCTGCCAGACCCAACAGATTTTTCTTAGTCATCCCAACTATGTTAGGGGCAGGCCATGGAGTAATGTAAAATGACGCAAGTGTGTACAAAGTTATAAAGCCCACAGGAGCTAGCCCTCAGCACGGTGCACGTATGCACTGACTGGGAGGAAAAATGGGCGGCTTTTATTTATTTCTCGGGCTGCCAAATACCAATTGGTTATAAAAATTACATCAATTCCATATGTCTCATTCCAAAGCCTCATAGATTGGTGGAAGAGGTTCATCACCTGTGGGCTCCACACAGAATGAGTAAGGCACCCAGGTTGCTGGGGGCTGTGGCTCTGTTGATGAAGGCAGTTCCCTATGTTGAGACATCACTTTTGGTTAGTTTGGTGTATCTGTGGGTGGTTGGAGAGAAACACTAGGGAAAGAGGTGACAAGGGAGGTTTTTGAAAAGAACTCTAAAGGCAAAACAGTTATTTTATACAGAGTCTTAGTGAAAAATTGCTTTAAGGGAAGGCACTGTGATCTAGTTGGTTTGAAAGATCTTTTTCAACCCAGAACTACGGACTTGCCAAATTAAAAATACTCATTAAGATTAACTCAGGGAACATTTACTGGGCTCCCACTATGTGCTGAGTCATTGGAGTTATAAAGATAAAGATGGCCTGATCTTGTAAGTATGCATCAGATACCATCACCTCAATTAGAGATTGCAAACAGGATCTCCAGAGGAGTGAACAATCTCACCAGAAATATGACAATCATCGAGGAAAACTAATAACGTGGCCCCATGCTAAGTCTTTTTAACTACCCCAACAGTCACAAGGATGGTTAAAATGTCCAGTCAGAGATCATGCACAGTAATGAAATGTGTTTTTTCATTATTGTCCAGTTGAGCTACGGCCATTTTCTTAAAGGACAGCTTTCAGGCAGGACTCAGAAGGGCAGGCCCCGCTCTCATTGAGGAGGGTCGCCGCCCAGCTGGAGCAAGCCAGCATTTTGGTTACATGCCCACTTGGTTAGATCAAGGAGACCTAAATCTATCCATTTGCTTATTCAGACAGTCCCTACCACCAGAGTATCTTCGATTTCAAGGTCTTAAGATTTCTTGTGCTTACATCTTCAAGTACCAATAAACACAGTAATCTCTGGGGTCAGGGAATAAAGAAGAGGTTCACATTTTATTTGGCTTTAGGGCATTGAGATATGTTCTAAGGGACTGGTTGGTTATCATTGACATGACAGGGACATAATCTAGGCAGATTGCAAAATGCTTTATAGCTCATCCTCTCAGAATGATAAGATTAAAAAGGAGAAGGGTATCATTTCTCTGTAAAGACTACAGTGATTAAAACATTCAAATTCTGTCTCCCTATACGTGCATACGTCTGTACATACATATGTACTTACATCTTTGGGGTTTTGCTATAGGACGGCCTATGTAGGAAGCTAGTAATTTGTTTCTGCTGCTCCAGTTCTGCTAGCAAACTAACCAACAGGTATGAGTCATCACCAAGTATGAAGGAGGGAAAGTTCTAAAGACTAAACGTATGTGTGCCTAAGAGCCTTATCACCTGTTCTATCCTTCTGCAACTTAGAACAAGAGCCAGGGATATACCGAAGTTTTGGTACAAGCATTTTTAACTAACTTGCCAGTCATGTGGCTTAATTTGAGCATGGAGAGCTAAGACATGCATGAAGGGACAGGCTGACAGTTAGCTGTTCTCCTAACACTCAGCCAAAGGAAACGTCTGCCTACAAAGAGCTGCCTCCCCGAAAGAATCCTGCTAGGCCTGGTGACATCTCCAAACCTAATTTTCTACATTGGAAGGCACCTAGGAGGCATGCAACAATCATCTAACAAATGAATGAACACGTGAACAGATGAGTGAACAGATGAACAGAGTGAACAGATGCTTGCTCTAGGACCAAGCATGGGAACCCATTGCACTGTTGCAAGAAAGCTCCTGGGCTGATGTTTTGAGTCCTGCGGTTCAACATACAGCTTCCCCGACCCCGCCATGATCGCCCATGGTCATGTGCACACAGCCATCACTCTCAGGCTGGCTCACCTGGAGGAAAAGATTTAGCCCTGAGACAGCCCCCTTTGGGGAGGGTGTCTGCCCGGAACATTCCATGAGTCTCATTTTCCTGGCCTGGCAACAGTCATTTTGGAAATACTGAGAAGCAGTGAGAACGGCATGTTTATAAGATGGCATGCTTTCCTGTTCTGTGCAATGTTTGAGTGCATCCTGCATACGACTCTGACATGCAGGATGGACTGGTTATTTTTGCTTCCCGCTTAAAGATAGTTTTGCTTTTCGGAGAACAAATTCACCTCATCAAGGCTTAAAGGCTGGGGCAACGACAGGTGCTCTCTTGACTCACACTGGGCTCTTCACAGAGTAAGACCTGGCACACAGTTAATGCTTAATAAATGCTTTCCGATAATAGTGTTATCCTAGTTTAAAGAATAATCAAACACAGGCATGAACTTACAAATATACCCCCAAAGTGATCTCTATTGCTCTTGGAGAAAGCCTCTCAGGTGGATCTCAGACCGTGTGGAAAGCCTGTTAAGTTTGCCCTTACGTCGATGACTTCAGGCCTCAAATGAGGTCAGAAACCCCTTGATTGGAGCCAAGTACCTGAGGTGGGAATTGTGTCAGAGGGGTCCTTGTCAGGACACAGGATTTCCGTTCCGTCTCTCACCTGCAATGAGATGCACAGAGAAGGAGTAGAAATGGATCTTGCAATGTAGGAAACTGGATGAGAAGCAGGGTCTTTATTTGGAAAACACTGGTCAATATAGAAACGTAGGTATCGCTTAAGGTCCCTCCCTCTCCCTCAACACTCCTATCCGAGTGTCTACGACTTCCTTTCCTAAATGCTCCCCATACTGCCCCCTCTCCCTAGTCCCTCCCCCCGGGCCTAGGCCCAGGCCTGTGTTACTTCTTGCCTGGAATCCCGCAGCATCCACAGCCTTCAGTCCTGTGGGCTTCCTCCCCAGCCTCTGAGCCCAGAAAGATGATGTGCTCTCTCTCCCCCAACATAATAAAACTGTGTCACCACCCCCCTCACCCAAATTCTCAGTGGAAGCAGGATTTTTGTCTGTTTTGTGTACTGTATCTTTATAGCCCCGAACAGTGCACAGTAGATGCTTGATTAAGTATTTGTTGGTTGAAAAAATACATTTCTGCTGCACTGACATCAGCATGAATTCCATCCTCTTTAACACATCCCAAGAGGACCCTGACATTCTAAACCACCAGCTCTTGACTCAGTTCTCATGTTCTCCATGTCTCTGCCCAAGTTCACCTCCATCCCCCCTTACCTTTCCCTCCGAGTTCTCACACTCCCATCCACCTGGTCACCCTTAGTCATCCTTCAAGGTTGGGGTCATTTGTACTCTTTGGGAAGCCTTGTCAACTCTCTCTGGTTGGTTGCCTCCTCTATGTTCCAGAATACCCATGGGAACTTTAATTATAGGACTCACTCCACCATGCTACAATTGCTGGTTGGTTCCACTGGGCTGAATTCCTTGTGACACGTGATGTATTTTATCCGTGGTTTTCTCGCTCATGTCTGGCATTCCTCCATCCACCCACCCATTTAGCCATTTGACAAATAGTGACTGGGTACATGCTCTGAGTCCCTGCATTCCAGTGGTACACAGAAGGTATTCAATAAATGTATCCCAAGAGAATGTGTTGCTCCTTCTTATCAGATGACAATAATAGCAACACTTATATAGAACTTAGGGCATACCGGACACTAGTAGATGCACTTTATACTTACTAATGTATTATAATTTAAGAACAACTCTATGAGATCAGGCTGTGACTATCATTTCACAGATTTAAAAAAAACACCAAGGCCCAGAGATTGTAAGCCCCTTGCCCAATGACACAGAGCCAGTAAGTGGAAGAGTCTGGATTTGAACCCACAGCTGGTTCTCTCACCTCACGGTACCATGCTGCCTCCCGGATGTATCCTCACGGCTGAGATATTTGTTAGAAAGCGTGGGACACGTTGATAAATCAAGGGCCTTTCACACTCTATCGCTCAGGCTTTGTGGCGGGGACCCCAGCTGTCAGCTTTGCCTGTGCCGCCCAGAGTACCAGTCATCCTCTTTATACAACAGGGAGGCAGCGATGGCATGAGGACCAAAGTTGTCTCAACTCGTAATGGCCCCAGTCCTCTGAGAATGAGGACATCAGCCTTCAAGTGTTTCCCAGCTCCTCGGAGGAGTGCAGGGTGCCCTATCTAATTCTGACAGGAAATATCAGAGACACTCATGAGATAAGCACCCAGTGAGATGTGAGCGTGAGATGGCCCCGGCAGGTATGCGCCAACTTCGGAGGCCTGGGGGTCTCCATGCTGTCTGGTTTCAGCCTTTACCACATTTTTCCGCTTTTTCTTAACTTTCTCCTCAGTTTAAGGGCTCAGATGAGTCTAAAATGATTTGGGGCGGGCCTGAGGAGTCTTGTTTTACATCAGAATAGACAGGCAGGAAGCAGGCGGTGGCTGAGCACCCCAAGGCACCCCTGAAGCCTCAGAATGCTGCAGGGCAGACCTGCTTCAAGCACTGAGGGGGGCAGCCACACGTTTGCCCTTCCACCCTTTCCAGCCTGTTCACGGGGTTCCAGGACCTAGAGCACCACGTGGAAAGTTCCAAAGATCCAGCAAGGGGTCCCGCCCCTGGTTCATTTGCATGTTTGTCAGTCTCAGAAAACCTCAGCCTACCTCAAGCCTCTCCTGAGATTTTGGCAGTCTGGGCAGGTAGTTGCTGTTCTTGTAGGTGAACAGATAGGGATTCTCCTGCAGAGGAAGGTAATACATTGTAACCGTGACCTAGAAATCAGTATCATTCATTCATCAGGCCGTATCACCCAACAATGCCTCCTTTGGCCAATTTGGAACTTTCATACCATCCTTGAAATGATGAGAAAAACCATTCTCTGACTTTTCTTCTCTGCTCATTAGTTCTCTGAAGGAGCTCACTAATACTTTGAAATTTCCCATTTCTAACTGTCAGCCTCTCTTGCTACCTGAACTTCATGCTACCAGGCAATGTACATCTATTTCCATAAAAAGAGAACTTAGTTTTAAGCTCCTGGCAGCCAAGGCAAAGAGGGAAATTGGATGAATTACACAGTTGTTACAGCCCACTAATAAAACCTTACCAATTCGGTATTTAACTAGCATTAAATGATAAAAAGGAATTCTCGGGCTTTATGTTCAGTTTTTTCTTTTCTCTTTCATTCATTCAGTAGCATTAATTCCATACCTGCTATATATTAGGCACATTATTTAAGACACCCATCCTCACATTTGGGACCAGATAAGCTGTGGCTTTGGTCCTATGACCTCCACAGGTGTGGAAGGGGCCTCAGTTCTGCTAACATGGTTCCCCGACCCACAGGTATAAACCTTAGGCGTGTCAAGTACACAAAGCTGTGCGCCGCCTAGAAGAGCCAAGCCAAGACTCTAATGGGGCTCATGTCTCAGCCAGGTAAGACCCCATGTCACAGCAAAGCCCACTTCTTCAGGACCCCATCTCTCTCCCCAACTCAGCCAGAGATTCTCTCCCCACCATCCTCCCCTCCCCAGTTCTGGCCCACCTGAGAGGGACATGCCACTGGCCTTCTCTCTCTTGCACCGAATGGTTCGTCTTTCTGTCCTGCTGGCTTCATCTAGAAAAGGAGGTGATCTTTAGAACAGAGAACTCTTGCATAGGTGGCCACATCCTGGGGTATCACCGACAGAGGCTTTTTTGCCCAGCACTTCTCCAGGTGTGACCCTGGGCCAGCAAGGAGCCTTAGCATCATCTGGGGACACGTTAGAAATGCAAATCTCCAACCCCATCCCAGACCTACTGAAGTCAGAAACTTTGGGGTGGAGTCCAGTACTGTGCATTTTAATAAGCCCTCTAGGAGATCCCAGTGCACGCTCTAGTTGGGGCCCCTCAGCAGGAGGATTCAGTGATTCCAAACCCACCCCTCCTGATGTTCCAGAAGGAGACATGGAATGCCAGAGACAGTGAGCTGGGACAGGGACACCAACCCTGATGAAACTTCCCTCAGGGAGGACAGCAGGGATGGGAAGGAAGGGCAAACACCTGGCTTTTGTGTCAGGCAGGCACCTCTCCCCAGGGCCCCCCTTCCCTTTGTGTGCATGAACCCCCATCCCGTAGGGAAGGAAAGCCTCTGCTAGCTGAAGACTGCTTTCATGGCTGGGAGTGAGGCCAGTTATGGGTTCTGCCTCAAGTCCCATGTCCTTAACCGGGACCCAGAGGAACAGACAGGAGGCACAGCACGGCCCCCACTCCCAAACAACTTGAACGTCTCGGGGTTCAGGAATGAGTGATGGTGGGGTCAGTGTTGATCTGGGCAACTGCTTAAACGATTACCAACGCCTAGGGAACACAGACAGAAAGTGCATGGTGTGCCAGCCGGGGGCACAGCAGGTGAACCACTCAGGTAAAAGCACTGAGGGGCAGACGGGAAAATGAAGGCAACTGAAGAGTTCAGTGGGGAGAGGACTTGTGTTTTTGAGAGAGAGACACGGGGAGAGAGAGAAGGAGGGAGGGAAGGAGGGGGAGGGGCAGAGGCAGTGGGAGAGAGAATCTCCAGCAGACTCTGCTGAGCGCAGAGTCAACACGGGGCTCGATCTCACGACCCTGAGTTCTTGACCTGAGCCAAAATCCAGAGTCAGACACTTAACTGACTGAGCCACCCAGGTGCCCCATGGGCTTTTTTTTTTTTTTTTTAGTTCCTTTTGTTATTTTTATTAAAGATCTATTTGAAAGAGAGAGAGAGAGCATGCACTAGCAGGGAGAGGGTGAGAGGGAGAATCTTCAAGCAGACTCCCCCACTGAGCGTGGAGCCCAACACAGGGCTGGATCCCAGGACCCTGAAATCACGACCTCAGTTGAAATCAAGACTCAGCCACTCAACCAACTGAGTCACCCAGGCAACCCTAAAGTCCTTTTGTTATCTTTAAATGGTCATTACATATATGTGAACCCTTGAAGGATGAGGAAGCTTTGAAAGAAGACAGATTTCCTTTTGCACCTGCTATTCTGCCACTTGGGAAACTCATGTTTGCTGTCAGCCCTACGGCCCACAGGTACTGAGCTCTCATGGCGGCTTTGTCCCTCACCTCCCTTCCGATGACTTGACAAAGGACACAAAAGGCAGGAGGCTACCAGATGGAGTGCCCTGTCTGGCTCCGTCATGGGCTCTGCCATCCTCCATGAAGATTTTAGATTCTTCGGCAATATCTTATCCCGGCATCTGTGCCCCATAAACAAGAAGCAGGGAGAGACCTTTACCCTTCTTGGGATTAGCTCTTCATCCAAATGGACAAGGTCAGATAAGAGAGTGTAATTAACTTAACCTTTTGGAAAAGGAGGGGCAACCCTTTAGCTCAAAGGCTGGAGGAGGAATGGGGGTTCCCGCCTTCTTTCAGTTTTATTCTGAAAGTGGACACTTCTAGAAATGGGAGGTCCCACCCAGAATGTTCAAGGCTTGCTCTCTGCAAGGGAGTGTTCAGTGGTGGCCTGCCTTCTTCTCCCCTCCCGTCTTTCAAGGAATTAATCAATAATAGAGTCTGGGAAGAAACTTTGAGAGAGTCACGTCTTACTAATTCTGGTGGAATGGACATAGCAGAGCCCATTTTTTTAAGGACCTTAAAGAAGGGAAATTCACAGGCTTGAATCAACACTTTCCTTTAAGAGCCTTTCCCCAAATGTCTCTTGATTAGTCTCCTACATTCTTCCCGCTCCTCTAACGCCCTTTACACCCACTCGGACCCCTGCCCTCCTCGGTGCTCAGAGAGCATGGAGAACGACGTGGCCGGTCCAAGCGTTCCCTCCTGCTGTCCTTCCTCCCACTCCTCTGTGCCGCACACAAGTGCACGTAGGCTCTGGGGACGGCGGGGGCTGCTCTTTGTGCTCTTACTCCCCTTCTCAGTCCCAGAATCACCCACATCTCCTCTCCACAGCCTCCCTGCCACGCTGGAATTAACTGGAATGTGGGAGGGATGACCTTAGACATTCTCTCCCAGGAGAATTCCCACTCTACTGAGCAATTCCTGAGGGTACCCACCTGGCCCCAGGGCTCCAGTGCCCCGTGCTCATGCGGGGCTTGGCGTACAGTGGTGGTGGGGGGGTGGTTCTGTGATTACTGGAAGGATCTGGGAGTTGAGTTCCCCAAGGGTGGGTCTCTCCAGAACTCGTGTTGCATAAGAATTATCAGAAATTATTGAGGGGGCAGCGGCAGCATTACGAAGGGCCAAGGGAATGAATGATGCCTCCCACCCCAAATCCTCCAGCTTTGTGCCAGGAGCTCAGCTTCAGTCTGGGGGAGTGTCGTGCCGGGGTGGTTCCGGGGTGTTTCAGAAGCAGGGCTGCTCACCCCCTCTCCTGTAGCCGTGTGGAACTTTCCTTTGCCGGCCCTCAGAGCTTACAGGGGCCCTGGGGCTGGGCCGGGGAGAGCAGATCCTGGTGTAGCCGGCACAGCCGCCCCCACCGTGGGGTCCTGGGGCATGGTGGGGGAGAGAAGCAGTGGACCTTGAGCCCCTGTGGTCACAGCGATTGTGTTGGCCCCTCTGTGCTCCCCATGGAGGAGGGTGGCCCTCGTTCAGGGCTCTCTGTGTCTGTGAACGTGGACTTGAATGGACATACCTCACTTTCATCTCTGTGGTCTCGGCTAAGTCCAACACAGCAGAGACTCAAGGAGGTAGAGGCAGGGACACTCCTGCCCTCCTCGTGTCCCTCGGAAGACACGGGAGTGAACCCAAGGGGGAACCACTCATGTATTTTGCCACAGCCCTCCGAGGCTGCCTGAGGGTCATTACACCCCTTTGGCAAGTGGAGAAAATGGAGGCCCAGAAAGACCACACGGTTCACCCCAAGAAACAACCCCAAACACAGCTGGAACCAGAACTCAGGTTTTCTAGCTCTTTACCCAGTACCCTTTGCCCTCACCCTTTCTTATGGTCCATGCCTGCAGGAGCGGCCCATGTGCTCTAGCAGTTCTAGCAGCTGTGCTCGCTCTGGGAGCCATGGATGGTCTGCATTTCCCCCGTGAGGAAGCCAGGGGACAGACACACCTAGGGAAGCCCCTCTGTCCCCACTGGCCTGGCGGCAGGGACCTCAAGAACTCTCCCTGGGAAATGACTGGTGCTTGGGTGGACGGGTCTGGAGACCGTGGGGGTAACTGCCCACCCAGGAAAGTTGCCCCCTTCCTCCTCTGAGCCCCTGTGACACCTACTCTATGTCCTAATCCTCTGGCCTAGAGTGTGAACCTTTCTGTCCCCATCTGTGGGCCTGCTCAGGCTCATCTTTGTCCTCACCCTCAGGCGGGTCAGAGGGCACTGGGGTGCCGTGTGCCTGCGTGAATGTGAAGGCCAGGGCTCGGGCTCATTCACGGCAGTTCATTATCACCACTGCTTGGCCACCGATGATGATCAACAGCAAGATGAAGGGGTGGAGGCGGAGAAGGAGGGGGAGGGAGGCGGGGGGAGAGGAGCGGAGAGAGCCGGGGGGAGAAGAGCCCTTGCCCTGGATCTGCTCTTTCTGGCATTAGAGGGTCTTCATTCATTCTCAGGGCCTGCTGATCCTCACGTTTCCTCTCTCAGCAGACCACCCTCATACCAACCCTTGTTAATGCATTAGCCCCTTCTTTTCTCCAATCTCTTTGCCCCCAGAAGTCCTCTTGCCTGGGAATGCCCATGCTGACCTCGTCCAATACATCCTACAAAGCCAATCGGAATCCCATCCCCATGGGGCTCTCCTGATCTCTCGCCCATATCATTTTTGGGTGCACAGTCTTGCACATCACTGCTGGCTGAGTTCAAGTTTGCTCTTGTTCTTCTGGGTTGCCTGATCCTTCCAGCCACACCCTGGGTTCAGCGAGGGTGGAGGTCATTTGGCATGTCTTCTGTTATCTTCCTCGGACCCAGCATTGGGCAGGGCACGTTGTAGGTGCCCTTCTGTTGCTTGGGAGAAAGATGACATAGAAGGAGGAGGAAAGAGGTTTGGCTGAGCTGGAATCAGCCCTTCTCCCCTGGAGAGAGGGTAGAAGGAGGACAGCCCCTGCAGGAAGGGTCACATTCCTTTTCTCTGCCTGTCCAAGCAGCAGAGTAGGTTTCTGGAGAAACATCCTACTGAAGGGTCAGACCCACTAACGGGTCCTTGTTCAAAGAAATCAAAAAACAAATCACTGTCTTCTCCAAGGGATGGTGTGAACCCATTGCCATGGGCCATCCGGGGACCCTGTCTGCTCTCCTTGCTGCTGGCTAATGTGTGCTGAATGCAGCGGCTCATGGGTCTCAGCACAGCACATCAACTGAGGAGATGGGAGCAATTTCTTGAACCAAGGAGGAAGAAAACCAAATTTCCACCACAGGAATTCTAAAACTAGGGCAACTTGGATGGGGGAAAAAATGGCAAAATCAGGTGTCTGTCCGGTGACCTGGAAATGTTCACAGTTCTGATGTTCTATCCCGTCCACAGACTGATCCCAGCTGGCCCTTGCGGACCTCCATAGTCCGGGGAAAGCCCGTCATAGGTACAGTAAGAAGGGCCCACATGTGGTGAGGACTCACTGAGGGCCAGGAGCAAGCCACACACATGTCATGTGTTGGGTCAGGGGTTATGATCAGGAATTTGCAGAAGGGATGCTGAGAGCCTACATTCACACAGCTAATGAGGAGTGGAATTAGGACTTCAACCCAGGTCGTCATCATTCAAAGTCCGTGCTCATCACGGGCACCACCCTGGGCCTTTGAGCCACGTGATGGTGGAACTGCTATGCGAACCTGATCCTCAGTGCCCCGCTCCAAGTGAAGTCAACTGCATAGACTCAGAGGAGACACCCTGCCTCTGGGAAGAATAGGACTGTGGTGGCCCAGACCTGGGCTAAGGTGAACTCCCCAGGAGGTCAGAGCTGGGCTGTTACTGGGTATGGGAAGGGTTCCTGGTGGCCCAGAATCATCGTCCTGGGGCCCTGCAGGCATCCTGCAGCCCCTCATCAGAGCAGTGGGCACAGTGGGTGTGGCGGTGAAGGTCCTTCCTCGCTTCCTGCGTGCCAAACCCCCAGCAGGCACAGCAGGCCCCTGGGGCCCCAAGCCACTCACCATGCTGTTCCAGAGATTCAAGGCGAGTGTGCTGGGATCCTGGAGTGGTTGCTCCCCCTGAAAGAGAACCAGATAAGAACCCCTGTGCGCCCCTAAGGATGGGGTGACCTGATGCGCACTGTGAAGCTCTCCCTGGCAGAGACGGGGTGGCCCTGACCTGTCCAGACTCTCTCTCAGTCCCATCCCCACCAATAATGGTGGGTACTTACAGGACCCTGTCTGGGGCCAGGGCGCAGAGGTGGGGGCCTGAAGACAGAGGTCAAATGTCTGGCTGCTCTTTGTTAGCTTAAGGCTGTACATACTGAGCTAAACAGAAGGAGCAGGTGACGGGGAAGTGAATCAGGTGTGGTCTGAGTGGGGGTGGGGAGGATGGGGACTAATATTCCTCCTCTTCCTTTTAAACCACTATCAGAATATCACTGAGGTCCCAGAGGGGACACCATGACTCCAACAGGCAGGATCCAGGAGCCTGGAAGGAGGGAGCATCCCAGATGCACAGGGCTAAAGCCTCGGCGAGAACTTGCGGAGCATGTGTGAACCCATCATAATGCTCATGTGAGTCAAGAGGCATTTGCCCAGTGACCTGGTGGGTGGGTGGGGGCAACTCCAAGTACCCTCCCTCCCAGGGATGGATGTAGAGCACGCGGAGGGGGGTCATGTGGGCTGCCCTGGAGATTCTATCCTGAATAGGCACAAGAGCTAGGAGAGACTGAGGGCTCCTAAGCACCAGTATTGCTCTGAGTTCCATACACATACTTAATTACTCAACGCAATCCTGACAATCCGCCTAGAGGGAGAGAAAGTAACAGCCCTGACCTCACAGATGAGGAACCAAGGCACTGAGAGTGCAAACAACTTGCCCAAAGTCACACATCTGGCCCGTTCCAGAGCCAGGACCTGCCTGGATCAAGTCCATGCTCTACCTTTGGGCAGCTCTGCTTCTAAGAACCTACCTCATGGGGCTACCCAAGCCCGTGGGGGAAACTATCAAGAAAGTATAAGAGAATACCGCAGCCCTTCTCCCCCAACACTGTATATACTAGGCTTGGGGAAGCCCAGCCAGGCTGGGTCTTCTGTGGAGGTGAGGGCGGGAGGGGGAAGGCTTGGTTCAGGCTCCTCACGGCAGCCCTCACTCACCGAAGGTGGGGTCTCGTAGAAGGCAGGCTGGAAAACCACCGTGAAGGACTCCTGTTTGTTGTACTTGCTGGAGGCCAGGAGACGGTCCCAGCTCTCCTGAAGAGGGGAGCAGGGAGGTGGGCACCCAGAGCACGAGCAAGACCCAGCCTGCCCCATCCTCCGACCAGGGAGCTCTGAGAGGGAGCTCTGAGAGGCCCCGAGGTCAGGATCACCCATCTGCACTGTTCAGAGTTAAATGTTATTCGGAAGCTCCCCCTTATCTCGCACGTTGGGGCCCTTTGATGAACTAAATCAGGTTTTCATTTTCCTCTGAAGCCCCAGCATCAGGCGATATGTGAGATGGACCTGAAATATATTCTCTGGGAGCTCAAGAAGTACACACCAGCCCGGCACGTGCTAGAGCCCCATGCTCTCCTCAAGGGCTGGGTTCTGTAGAGGGAGGAGCTGTTAGCCACTCCAAAAAGGTCATGTCCAAAGTGAGAAGAGCCATATACAGCTTCATGTAGGACTTGCTTCTTAAATAAAAACCATCACTGTAACACAGGTCAGGAGGAACTTGTGCTTTGAGCTGTTTGCTGACAGGGATGATGGTGTCCACTGAGCCATCCACGCTCCCTTGGATCCCTTCTCTAAACCAGAATGGCTCATCTTCCGGAATCCTGACTTGCCCTGGGGCTGTGGTCTGGGAAGCAAGCCCAGCCTGGGCAAAACCAGCTCACCAGCCATGGATGCATGGTGCAAGTGGTGATGGCAACCAAAAGCATTTCAGAATGAACTTGCAAAGTTCTTCTTGATCTTTGACTTTAGGTACCACGACCGCCCTCCCCACCCCCCCCAACCAGTGTTTAGTCCCCACTTCACAAAAGGAATACCAGCACATCACCGGGAAGAGAATGCAGAGGGGCTCTCTTTGGTCCCTGACTCTCATCCCGAGTTCAGTGGAAGAAGTCTGACGTTAAGGAGCTTGCTCCCTCCCTCCTTGTTCCTACCATCCCTGCTCTCCTCCAGAACCACCTGCCCCTGGGGGCCAACAGCCAGCCTCCCAGGGTGGCCTCACCTGATAGGACCACTGTGTCACCACCTTGGAAAGCTTCGAGGTCTCCCTTGAGTCCCTGCAGGGCTCTGCCGTGGGGCTGCTGGTTAAAACAAGCCAGAAATGAGAGTGTGGGTGCCATGTTGGCCATTCAGGCTGCCCATGGGGGCAGTAGGGTGCTGGCGGGGGGGGGGACACTGGGAGTTGCTTAAGGAGTGTGGAAGGAGAAGTTGGAAGTCTTAGAGGTTCTGGAGAAGGAAGGAGGCACACACTGGAGAGAATAAAGGGTAGGGTCTCCCTCATAGGACTTAAGCATGTGGAGTGCCTCACACTGTGCCTGACACACGGCGGTCAATGAACAGTTTCATTTCACTTTCCCTTTTTACCTGAGCTGAGTCCCTTGGTCCCAGGGAGAGACCATCAGAGTCTCAGAGAGATCCACCAGGTTCACAAATGCTTTGGGGACCTAGGAGGGGACAAGGGAAAAGATGAGCATTTGCAAGGTCACCACAGCTGCCCAGGGGCTTCTCTGGAACCCTGGGTTTGAGCCTTTTTGGCATCTGGTTGAACATGGTGGGCCTCTCCTTGATTAAAAACCTCCTTTGGGAGGTGTTTGGTTGGGGTCTGTCCAAAGTGGCCAGCACAGCCAGCCCTGCCATTCACCATGTGTCATGGGGACAGGGCATCTCCCCACCCCAGTGTCAACAGGGGGAGCAAGTCCTCAGGGGCTGTGGGCCTGACGGGAAAGCTGCCTCCCTGGGGATCAAAGGGCGGGGGTGAGAGCTCCCCTGGGTTCTCAGAACTGCAGTGCTCATAAAGGTCACTTTAGAAAGGGAAGGCCCTTGGGCTGCCCCTGCCCCAGACTTAGAGGCTTCAGGGACGAGGAGGGTCACTGCGACCCCAGGGAGGAGCAGTGCTCTATCCCTTCTTCCTCCCCAGAAGCCTTGCTCAGAAATGTCCTTCTCCCTTGGGTCTACGTTTCCCTCCTGAGTCCATTTTCCTCATCTCAGCCTAGGGCCACTTGAGAATAAGCTGGCACCTGCCCCATCAGCCCTTGGAAGGGCAGCTTCCGTCTCGCTGCCCAAGATGTAAGCAGGGTGGTCCCCAGGCATTGGGGAGCTGCAAGCCTCACCTCCCGGTGCAGGTAGTCCAGAGCCCCAGCTAGCACGTCCAGGCCTCCCGCCGCATGACTCTGCTGGGAGAGGAGAAATGTGCTGAGCGCAGGTGGGGACGGGCACGTGGGTCTAAGGATGTGCAGGTTCCTGCCAGCCTGTCCCTTTCTCTCTCCACCCCCTATCTGAGTCCTTAAGTCCAGGAGTAATTGGTTTCCCCTCCCCTTTGGACCTGATTTTCTTCAGAGCAAAGTGATTCCATTAGCCTTTGGGACTAAGTTTGGTCCCAGATTTTTGTCCGTTATCTGACTTCCCCAACCCGTCACTCACCAGGAAAAACCAGACTCTCCCAAATGGGAAGTTCCATGGCAGGGAAGGGCAAAACAAGGTCAGGGCCATTCTAAAGCTCACAGGGAGGGAGGGGACACCGGACTATTCCCAAAGGCTGATGGAATCAATTTTATCTGAAGAAAATCAGGCCCAAAGAAGGAACACAATTAATCCCTGGATTTAAGGACCCAGATGGGTCCCAAAACTTCTATATGGCACCCTTTTATCAGACCTCCCCCTGTCACATGGGCCCAGGGAGAAAGCGCTCAGGGAAAGAATCTGAGCCAGCTCCTGTTACTGAGGATTTCAAGACACCTCCTACCCTCCCAATTCTTTGGTGGTCATGAAAATAAATAAACAAAGGAGAGGACCTCAAAAATCACCCTGGTTTACCTTTCCAGGGTAAAAAAACCACAAAAAACTAATAATAAATTTTACAACAAGGTAAACTCCTAAGCAGCCTGCAAACCCGCTGTCCCCTGAGGCGACTTGACTCAGATAGGAAGACATGGGAGGCTGAGTTCCCTTTCTGTCTCCTGGGGGGACACAGGCAGGGACTCTGGAGACAGCTGTCCATCACTGGAACTGGAAGAGCCCTGAAGGGCAGCTCCCGCTCCCGCCTCCCTGCTTTGAGCAAAGGTGTCCTCTCAAGGCCGGTTCAGCCTGCTCTGTTACCATAGCCAGCAATAGTCTTTTGTCTGTTTCCTGCAGTCTAAGTGAGTCTCTCCCTGAGCATGACATTCAGTATCACACTTTCCCTTCTGAGGTGTCTTGGGAACTCTGCCTAGAAAGGTCCTTGCTGCCCATCTTTACCACATTCAGGGCATCCGTCTTCCCTAGGGACCCCGGGGGATCCCTGTGTGGTTTGACCCTGATGGCAAGCCTTGCTGTAGAAACTCCTTAGTCGGGGTGGTGGCAAAACAATAGTTTATCTTTGACTTTGATGTTTTAGTTTAAAGGCAAAAGCATTTGTGCATTGTTTGTCCAACTAAAAATAAAATTGAATAGTGTGTAATGGATATGTACACACAGAAATGCACTGTGTAGGCAAGAATGCTTAAAGGCATACATACATGAAAGAACACAAGAATCCACATAGGAATGCTTGAATGGAAGTAATGTGTATTTATCTTTAAGGAATCATGAATGAGTGTAAACATCAATGAATGTATTCAAACATTTTTTAAAAATCAAACAAATGTTAGCATAAACAGACTCATTACAAATACAATAGCACATGCCTGCGGGTAAGAAGAAAGGATGGATCTGTGCGTGAGGGGGTCTGGTTGGATGGATGGATGGTTGGATGCATGGATGGATGGGTGGATGGATGGATGGATGGATAGATGGATGGATGGATGAGTGGATATGCAGAGGAATGCAGCAATGCCTAGATGCTCGTTTGAGCACTTCAATGCCTGAATGCATAAATTCATGAATAAACATTGGTGTGTATAATGACCAGAGCAGAGAATAAACAGGGCATGGAAATTTCACTTGGTGCTGGTGAAAACAGGGAGTAAAGTAGAAAAATAAGGCTTCAAGATCTATGTGCTACAAACCCAGAAGATCTGTAGGAATATTGTTCCACAAAAGCTGGTCAGGGAACGTGGGCCTCCAACAGCATTCTCCAGGGCCCAACATCAGTAATGGAAGGGGAGGGTTGATGGTGGGCTAGGAGTCAGTGGGAGCGTAGGGCATTTGAAGGAAGGCAAGAGCATGTGTTGTGGGAGAGGGGCCACAGGAAAGAGGACAGCACCTCATAAGAAACCCCATCCATGCCTGTGCCATGGTCTGGTGGCAGCCCTGGGAGGTGGCTGAGTGAACAGGGGGCAGGTAATTGGTCTACCACAAGGGGCTTACGTGCCTAAGGTTCAGCTCCTGAGGAAGAGTCTGTGTGCCATTTATGTCACCATAGTCTGGGTATCTAAATCACCTCTTACACTTTCAGTTGATCCTAACTGGGACCAATCTCCATTAAAGACTTAAATCATAGATAGTCACCTACATTAATAGAAAGCACAGCCACACGTTTCATGTCCTGTTCCCAGGAATGCCAAAGAGCCTGGAAGTTACAGTTTACCTACATAAACACTAGCTGCCCCTTATCATGAGAGGCCATGGGCCAACAGGTAATAAGAGCACACGTATCCTGCTTTATTTCCCAAATTCAGCACTTAAATACAATCAGAGCCACAAGAGGCAAATGATTTTTAACTAGGAAGCTAATTTTCCTTAGTCACAGAATGAACATTGACTCAGCCTCTCTACACCTCAATTTCCTTTTCCTGATATGACGGATGGTACGTTAAAAACACTCCTTCTGTATATGGCTCCTTGAGCCCTTAGGTATCGACACCCATTAATTATCTGTTTGCCCAAGTTCTGAAACAGCTACCACCAGGCCCAGCCTGACAGGTGTAGACCAGGAGGGCTTAGGGTCCTCCTCACTGCCCTCATCCCCACACCAGCAACCCTCTGCATCCCAGCCTGCCGTTTACCTGTGGGGTAGAGGGACAGAGGTGATCCTGGCTTGAGTTGCTGAAAAACACATTGATGAGCTTCCAGTCATTTTGAAAGTCAAGTTGCTGAGGAAAAAAAAGGGCAAGAGCATAAAAAGAGAGAGTGGTGAGACCTGGCATCAAAAGAACTGTTTTCAAGTTGTTCGATTTTATGACCCACACCCATAAAATCGTATTTATGGTTTTTTTTTTTTCAAAAGAAGTACATGATAGGAATCTAAAGTTGTATAACTGCCGTAGAAGGCAATTTGGCAAAATTTTATCAAAAGCTATTTTTTAAGGGCATACCCCTTGATCTAATAAGTCCATTTCCCAGCATGTATTTTAAGGAAACAAGGATACATGAGAGATTTAGTTGCAATGACGAAGCCTTGTTTATAAACATGAAAAATTGGAAACAACATAAATGTCTAAAATAGGGGACTGCTGTGTAAATTGTGGGACACTCCTAAGATGTAGCCATTAAAAGGATGTTGGAAAATGTAATTATTGTCATGGGAAATATTACACAGAGAAAAGCAGGTTATAAAAAATATCTACATCTAGTAACATGCCTGTTTAATAAAACATATACAGATATATGTGCTTAGAAAAAACATGGAAGGGAATTTACACCAAGTTGTTAACAGTAATGATCTCTGGGTATCAGGTTGAAGGATGATTTTAATATTCCTTTTGTTTATCTGTGTTTTCTGATTTTTCTCTAATGAACATGTACGAATTGCAGAACAAAAAATAAACCTTCATTTTGTCTTTTAAGAGGCAACACGGTACACTCGAGGAACCCTGGACTGTGGCTCAGGCACTTTAGATGTTAGTTCTAACTAGCTGTGTGGACTTGGGCACATCCCAGACTTCTGGGGACTTCAGTCTCTTCATCTGTAAAATTACAGGATTGGGTTCAGGATCTCCTAGCCATTCTCCAGAAGGTTATGACTATTCCAGAAATTCTGGAATTCTCCCAGTAGGAGGAAGCATAGCTCCTGCACCTGTCAAGGTTCCTGTAGGACCTGGAGTGAGCTGGCTTTAATCCCCGAACTCTCTAATGAATGCACGGCTGGCTGAGACAGCATCGTCCTCTGGTTCCAGGGGTCTAGACTCAGGGCCTGGGGACAGCCAGCTGGGAAGCAAGATTTGCCTTGATTTGGTACTTGCCCATAAAGAGGGCACAAAAGATCAGAGGATGCTTATTGCAAACTCATATGAATTACCCAGTAAAGAGTATCTGAACTGGTAGGAGAGCAGGTACCAAGACCCCAGCCTGTATGTTACATCACTTCCACCTCAGAACCAAAACGAATACGGTAATAACAGCAATCAGCACCCCAATGACATTTACAACTACAGGCTTTCAATGAGCAATGCTTCTGTGCCGCGTACATCTGACACGCCCATTGAATCCTCCCTAAGCCTGTGCTGCAGGCTCTTTTATTACACCCATCTCATAAATGGGGGAACTGAGGCTTGGAGCCGTTAAGTGCCTTACCCAACAACACACAGCTGATAGGCCGAGAATTCAGGATTCGTACTCAAACCGTCTCCCCCTGGAACCCAAGCTCTCAACTCTCTCCCTAAGTGTGAAGTCATTTTTATCTGCTGACGTTGGGCAGCACTACGCAGTGAACGTAAGGAGAGGCCCTGCGTTTTAATGGACTCCAAAGACTCGCCATGGAAAGGGCATCTTTGGAGGGTCCCCGCCGCAATGCTTGCTGGGTTCAGGGCACAGTGGCAACAGGGGCCATGCACCACCCCGCTGCAGTGTGTTCGGCCTGACTGCCTCGCAATGCTTGCTGGGTTCAGGGCACAGTGGCAACAGGGGCCATGCACCACCCCGCTGCAGTGTGTTCGGCCTGACTGCCTCGAGCAGACACGGGCAGCCCCAACCCCAGTCCTTACCTGGTCCTCCTTCATGTTCCTCACCAGTTCTTCTGCCTGCGCCCGCCAGTCTCTGCACAGAGGGAGGGGGCAGAGAAAAATCAGTCGGCTTAAACTTTGCTGAGGGCCGGAATCTTGCCCCTGGCCCCAGCACAGGTGCCAGTCTCAGAGCCGGAGACCACACTGCTCCACCCCTGGTTTCTGCAGGGCAGACACGGACCTGATTTTTAAAACGAGGCCCATCAGGCAGACTGAAATCCATGCAGGGGATGCACTTTGACTTTGATCTAATACAGACCTTTCTTTCTAAGCCTCTTTGACGTTGCCCACACCCCACCCCACACCCCGCCCGGGTGCCCAAGACGGGCAGGAGGACGCAGCCCCAGAGAAAGCCAGAAATGGGACTTACTCAACACCAGGGTGGGGTATCACTCTCTTCCCAGGGACACACAGGGGCCGCAGAACAGAGGGGTTGAAATATCTGATGAGGTCTGAAAGGACTAAAGAGAGAGCTGCTTTGAGGCTGTGGTCCTGCCAGCTGGAGGGGACCCATGAAGGCTGGTGCCCGTGGGCTGAGCTGCGAGGGCGGCTGCACCCTTCACACCCTTCACAACCACCATCGGCTGTGAGATCAGCCTGAGTGGGCCACTGGAAGTGAATGGAGCTAAAAGCCAGCATCTGTAGAGTGCTAGACCAAGCCAGTGCTGAGTATCTTACATGCGCGAAAGGGAAACTGAGTCTGGGAAAAGCTGAGCAAGCTACTCAAGGTCTCACGGTAAATTGAAGCTGCTGGGATTTGAACCAGGGCTTTTAAACACCAAGCTTTTTACTGTTGTGCGCCATCGACTCATTAGGGAAAGTGTGCTGGGACAGGGACCCTGGGAGGCTGCCTCCCAGCCCCCCTTCCTCCTCTTGAGAGTGACAGCAGGGCGGGAAAGCTCCAGGGAACACACGTCCCAGAGCTGACAGCCAGAGGACCGCTAAAAATAGTGCTGTCAGGAGCAGTTAAGTTGTGTCTTGCTCCCGAGAGAGGAGAGGGCAGAGCTGGGAGAGCGTCAGTGCAGGAGACGCCTCCCCACACCCGGGTCCTCCTCTCCTGTTGTCTCCATGCAGAAGCTCCTGGGGCTTTGTGGAAGCACGCGGCTGGCACTGGGTGGCAGGAAGTCAGGAGACCAGCCTCTTGGCTTTGTCCGCCTGGGCGGCCACCTAGGTGACATATGACTCGGGCTTCGTCCTCAACCCCAACTAATGAGCTTCCTTTTCTGAGTCCTGACAACTTGAAGGAGGAGCCCCTTCCCACATGTGGGGAGAAAACAGGAAGTTCGGAGGCCAGTTGCAGACGACAGTGAACAGTGCGTGCACCTGTGTGTGAGTGTGTGTGCGAGTGGGTGGCTGGGAATGGAAGACACTTTCCCTCCTTCACTGAAGGAGAGTCTGTGAGAGCAAATGACAAGACATGATACCTGGTGCTAGGTCTTTGAAAGAGCTTTCCAAAGTAGAAGTACCTGCACTCTATTACTCCTTTGTGATCAGATGTGACCATGGAGCTTTTCACATAAATCTTCCTATCATTTTGTTTTAGGCCTGCTGTGAACCTCATCTGTCCTTGCTACCTCTCTCTTTCCAGTGGGGTCAGAACAAAAGGTGCAGGCGGTGGGCACCTGCGTTCAAAGGCACTCTGCCACATACTGATCGTGTAACTTTGGGAAAGTCTGTGTACCTCCCCGAAACTCAGTTTTCCCATCTGCAAAATGGCCATGGTGGGCGGGGGCATGACTAGATTTGAAGAACTCGGAGGTTTTGGGATTGAAGGACCGGTGGGCTGAGCCAGATGAAGTTGCGGCCAAGCCCAACATACCACTGCACTGGCCTGGATGTCCCTGGAGCTCCTTCTGCTAGGCAGACCCATTTCCCCTCTGCTGGCTCAGCCACCCACCTGAGCTCCCGGGTCTCCACTCCTCCCCACTTTCCTATGCAGTAGGTAGGCTGGATGCACCAGCAGCTACAGGTGAGTTCTGCCTTTGGGGACATTCAGGTGCAAAATCTGCTCTCACCGCCCTGCCTTCTGCGGCAGCACTGGCCAGTGGGCCTCCTGGTCACTCTGTCGAACGAAAGCAGTCGGGACTTGTTACTACATGGGTGAGGGACCAAACAGTGGCGACAAGTTGAGAAATCAGGCAAAGCAGAAGCTGTATTTATGTGTCAGAGGCTAAACTATATCCCATCTTCCCAAACCCCCCAAATACACCACTGCATCTTTTTCCTACCATTTAAAGGTCAATAGGGCCAAACTGAGGCAGAGCTGTGACAGTCACTGAGTCAGTGGGAGCCTCCTCTTTTGGAGTGCTTTGACCTTCGGCAAGGGGACCCTCCAGCCATTTTGGCCCCCAGTATCCCCTCACCTGTCAATCAGACCCTGGAGGGCTGGACACCAGGTCTCAACCTTCCCTGCTGGATGATGAGGGCTGAAAGGATGGGCAGTCTCTTAGCCACCCCTTTCCCGCCCTGCTGTCACTCTCAAGAGGAGGAAGAGGGGCTGGGAGGCAGCCTCCCAGGGTCCCTGTCCCAGCACACTTTCCCTAATGAGTCGATGGCGCACAACAGTGAAAAGCTTGGTGTTTAAAAGCCCATCTCTGCAGAGAACCTAATAATCCCCAGGTCCTTGGAGAAATTCGCTGGCTGGATTGACAGGGCACTATCCACCTTGCTTGTCATTGTACCCGCTGGGGTGTCAGCTCCAGAGGTTTTCTGCTCTAATTAGCAAGCGAAAGGTGGTTTCCTTGTTCTTGACTTGTGAGCAGCAAGCTTAGGCGACTAACACACCGCGAGGCTAATTCAGCTGGCGTGAGGGACTTGGGGGCTTCCGAATGACTTAATAAAGTCGTAAGGGACCTCAGAGAGTAAATGAAAACAGCCAGGCCACAGATTGCATATTCATAAGCACATGCAGATGTAAAAAGGCCAACATGTTAACAATGATCATCTCTGGGTGGTGGGATTGCAGTTAATTTTTATTTTCTTCTTTTCATTGTCCTGAACCCAACTGACATATTTATTTTACAAGTAAGGGAGTTACTGCAAAATGAAATGGGCTGAAAATGAGACCTGGATCTTCTTGGTGCGGGGAGAAGGGAGTGAGAATGGTGGACAGTTTCCCTTGAGGAAGTGCTACCAGTTCAGCCCTGCGGTCCTGGGGGAGAAGGAGCTTCAGGACTCTGCTGCCCCTCATGTCTCCGCCGGGTCCCTTAACCTAATGCCTCCTGGCTTCTCTTTGCTTGGAGACCCTCGGACACATTTCTCACATCCCCCACCTTTTAGGGCATGTGACTTGCCATACCCTGGCTCCTTATCTGTCCTCTCAGAATGCCTCCCGACTTCTCCTCTGGCTCCATGAGGAAGTGGTCACTACGGTACACTCTCTTCACTAACCAGAATGTTGCTGTGTTGGGAGGGATAGGGACAGTCTGGAATCTGGCCGTGAAGACACAGGACTCACCTGTCACCACTTCTATGCACGTCTGCTGTGGCCTTTGGTCAGTCCTGCAGGTAGAAGCAAACACGTAAGCATCAGACTGCATTTGTCAACATTTTCCCTCAACTGGTGTGGTCTCGTTCATAACAAGCTGCGGCTCAGCATTGCTCTGGTTCTGGATTTATCCTTCCTGGAGCTAGAGACACACTGCAGTTGGCTATGGAGCCACCAAAATGGGGTGAACAGCTTTGTTGGACCCTCCTCTAGTCTGGTCCAAAGCTGGAAGGGGATGCAGCCCCCAGTGTAGAAGGAGACAAACCCTGGTCCAACTGTGCCTGCTTCCCCACAGAGCAGAGCAAGGAGACAGGGGGTGGGAAGCAAGAACGAAGTACTCAGCCCTTCCCACGTTTCCTCCCTAGTCACCCAGAGGACCCAGGGGGGATTTGTGGGCACAGGAGTGTTGGACTGGGAGGCAGGAGGCTTTGTTCTTGTCCTTGTTCGGCCACCTGCTCCCGAGGGCACCTGGAGCAAACCACTCCCCCCCCAACCCTTGGGTTTCCCCATCAGTGAAGCCAAGAGCTGAGAGCAGATCCTATGTGAGGCTCCTTTCAGCTCGAGGGCTCTGTGGTTCCAGGGTAGTTACCATTTTTGCTTCTCCAGGTCGACAGTCCCTGAGTCTGGAGGCTGGAAAAGATAGGAGGCATGAACAACCCAGCCAAGGAAGGCGGCAGAGCCTGTCCTTGGGAGACTCCAGCTGCCAGTCAGACACCCCCTCCCACCAGCAAAAGGGAACCCACGGATCCAGAAAAAGGCCAAGTCTGCTCACAAATGTCAAGCTTCCTCGGCGGCTCGTGGGTCAGAACTCAGAGCACCCGAAGGTGTGAATGTTTTCTTCAGAACCGGAGACAGGGACAGGAGAGCATAGATTTAAATGTGGCTATGTAGACTGTTAACCTCTCCATAGACACACAAGGGATTGTTTTATTGTGGGACATTCTAATCTGAAATTTTGTTTATTGCCTGTCTCCCCAGACTCAAAAATGTAAGTGCCACGAGGGCAGGAGTTTGTCCCATTTTGTTCTGGACTGTATTCCTTGGACCTCGGATGGCGCCTGACACGTCCTAAGTATTCGATAAGTGTTTGTTGGCTGAATATTTTTTGAATGGACAAAGTAAGTTTCTGATTTTCCTCTTGGTAAAATGCTGGACAACACAGGACACGGTCTGCCGAAGAGGCTCGCTGGCTGGAGGACTGAGGCGGGACCCTGGGAGGCACCGGGGAATTGTGTCCTCTGTAGGGTCCTAGGGAACTTTCGAATTATGCCCAGTATATAGAAAGTACTCGGTATGTATTAGCTATTGGCAGTAGTAGTATTTTCACAGGTCCTGACACAATTTTTCTCTCTCAGAATTCCTCAAAGACAGTGTCTCCAGGTGTGGTGGTGACAGGTGACAGTTGTACCCACACTGCCTACACCCAGTCTGCCGCTACTTCTCTTTAAAGAGCCTGTCTGTCCTTAACCACCCAGCTCAAATGACAACCAGCCTATAAAACTGGGTCACCCCACTGGAGCCTCCTTGGGAGGGCAGGCTGACCGCAACCTTCCTCTAAGTGGGATGGAGACTTTTACTCCTCAGTAAGGAATTTGAAAGGCAAAATTTCCCGGGGAAAGGCAGCAAGTTAAACAAAAATCCCACTACAGCGCCAGTCAGGAATCAGAAACCAGGATGGCAGGCAGGTGAAGTCTGGAGGGAAGGCGGCTCCTGGGCTGAGGCCAAGTGGACAGCCTGTGCCCAACCAAAGGGGATCTGAATGATAGCAGAGCTCTTGCCTAGAACAAGCTTGTTGGGGCTGGTGAGCAGAAGGAAATGGAGAGAACAAGAGGAACAAGGTGGGGGTGGGGACGGCGAAGAGCTCAGTGAGGAGTCCCAGAAAGGGAAGGCTGGGACAAACCCAGCAAAATCCTATGTCTCCATCTTGCGAGCAGCAGCCATATTCTTCCTGGGCTGAATGCAGGATGGCGCTAGGGATGCAAACCTAATTAAGACACAAACCCTGTCTTCAAGGAAGTTGATACAGTGGATTGTAACTTCCCCAGCATGGAAAATGTCTAGAACTCTTAGGCAGGCAAACAAAGCAAAATAAAAAACAAATCACAGATAGTATGTTGCGGTATAACCCTATTTTGGTTACTCTCTCTCTCTCACTGTATGTATTGGGTGTGTGTGTGTGTGTGTATTGAGGCAGAATAGGTGATCAAATGAAATCTTCAATATTTTATTCTTACATGTGTTTTATTTGATTTTTTTCTTATAGTGAACATGCATTACGTATGTCAGCTTGCAAATAATTTTTACAAACATTTGCAGATCTGATCTTTAACGTTCAGTGAGGAAAAGGTTGTCCAGAGCAATTCAATAAACACGGGCTATGGGCACAGGTATGAAAGATTGTGCCTTGGTGACAGAAAGCTCCAGGAACTCAAAAGAAAAAAAAGTACCAGCATTATGAACTCTTTTCTAAGTTCACTGCTTTCCAGGATTTTTCCCGGACCTGATAAACCAGGCTAAATTCATCATCACAGGCTCTGGGCACACAGGAAGGCTGCCTCCTTGGAAGTGCGCTCTCGGGTTTTACCCTGGAGGCTGGGATGCCCGTCGTATGAGAGTAATGATCAGGGATGGGGTGCCGGGCCAGCTCACAGGAGGAGAAAGGGGAGCTGAGTGACAGGCGGGAGCTCTGGGGTGTGCATAATTCATGAACGAGAGAGCTCCTGTGGAGCTGCCACCAAAGAAAGGACATCACAAGTCACCAATGGTAGATGGCTGGAACTTTAGAAGCCTGCCGCGGAGCACTCCCTCCGGTGAATTTCCCGACCCAGATGGGAGAGTGTTCCAGTCCTCCAGCTCGGGTCACCTACTTCCCGGGCAGGGTGGGGGATATGACACAGGTGCTCTCCGTGACATGAAGCCTCTTTTCTCCTTTACCTCCCCTTCCACATCTCTCCCGCTAGACCTCCCCCTCCACCCCCATCAACACACCGTTACAGTCACACCCAGCACCAAGAAGGCGGTCGAGGGCAGGAGGCCCTGCTGCCAGGTTCCCCTGGCCCTGGTCTGTTTGCTAATGTCAAGGCTGGTTCTTTCTGGAGGGCTGGCACAGTGCCTGGGGAGGGGCCCGGGGCTGGCAGTGAGGTGGCCGAGGGGGCTGGCAGGGGTCCGGGGAAAGGGGTGGAGGATGCAGGGAGGACAGCCTAAAGCAGGGACAGGGGAGGGCCACATGGGAAGGAGCCTCAGTAGGTGCAGAAGGGAGGAAGACACTGAAGGGGATGGGGGTAGCGGATGTCTTGGTTCCGGTGCAGGGGTGCAGCCGCGGGGCTCTGAAGCAGAGTGGAGAACGCTGGCCTGATGGGGGTTCTGTTCAGTGGCGACTGCTGGCCCTGGGGGCGGTGGGGCTGGGGACCCTTCCCGCGACCAGGCCAGGCGGGGCTGTGGGAAGCCAGCCCTGACTACGGAATCACGTTGACATTCGCGCTGCTCTCCAACCCCCTTCTCTCCAGACTCTCTTTCTGCTTTTCCCTCTCTCCTCATTCTTTCCACTTCTCTCCTTTACCTGACCATATAAAATAGGCCACTTAAAATCTATTAGCAAAGCTGGGTAGATTTTTTTAAAGATCTACCTAGCAGGTAAGGACATTTTTTTCTTTATCTCATAAATAAAGCTTAAGAAATTATTTTTAAAATTCTGTGGGATCTTTAACTTATCAACTGGTTTAATTTATTAATGAGAACCTTTGAAAGTTTCCTCATCTTAATGTAAATGGAGGCATTCATTTGATATTAAGAAAGAAAGAAAGAAAGAAAGAAAGAAAGAAAGAAAGAAAGAAAG
>NW_027397072.1:23426880-23455575 GCF_003265705.2 Callorhinus ursinus | reverse complement strand
AAGAAAGAAAGAAAGAAAGAAAGAAAGAAAGAAAGAAAGAAAGAAAGAAAGAAAGGAAGAAAGAAAGAAAGAAAGAAAAAGGAAGGACACAGACCCTCCAGGTTTTACAGTGTCCCCAGGTCAGAGAATGTTCTTCTCTCCCAAAACAAAACATCCTGCCTGGCTGCCAGGAGTTCAGTCTGAGGCTTCCAGTCCCAAACCCTGACTCCCACCTCTGTCTCCTTGAAATACTCACAGTTTCCACATTGCCCATGGCTGCCACAAATTTAATATCAGAAGGTCTCACCGAGTGGACTGCAAAGACAAGAACCCATTTAAGAAGGTCAGATCTACCTTCCCCAAGGTCTGAGCCAAAGATGCCAAATGGGAGGGGCAGACGCACATCCGCCAGCCCGAGGTGGAATGCTGAAGACCAGGAGGTCACTGGGACCCATAGGAAACCCTGCTGGAAAGAGGATCACTCTTCTCTGCAATCCACAGGTGTCCCATGGAAGGTCGCTCATGGCCCTCCTTTTCCCTCCTGCCTGGCCTTCTTTCTGTCTCTTGCTTCCCTCTGTCCCTTGGCTCTACATTTCTGGGCTCCCATTCATACGTAAAGGGTGACAAGTTGAAACGCAAACCACCTGGGTACAAAAGGGATAATGTTAGCTTGAGCGTCAGAGAACATCACTCAAAGTCTGTGAACACACATAAATGTCAGATGCAAGCTATATGCAAATGGTACACCAGGAAGCCTCCGTAACCCACCTGGGCCAACAGCATTTTTAGGATTAAGTCTCCCTAGAAACCACTGACCTCCTGATCATGTTACAGGGCCATTAAAAGTAAACCTCCTAAAGAAGCCGTTTCCCAAGAGGTATATCGATTTCCTTTTCTAGCTACGCTCCTTATATAATGGAAGAGTAAGAATAGCATGCTTAACTGGAAACTCTGATAAGTTAGGGCAACACAAACATAAGCAAAGCCATTAAACACGGTCTGTAATGCAGCCATTTAATAGGATAAAGCCAGAGAAGACAGCCAGCTCCAGAGCAACACTCATACCCTCCAGGTGTCAGACAAATCTAGCCCATTATAGGAGAAAAATGTCTATGGCAGCTACTACAGCTTACATCCAGGAGGGCAGGCGAATGACCAAGCTCCAACCCACAGCTACTGTGGCACCACCTGCACCCCCAGAGGTGAGCTCCCAGCAGTCACCCTCACCCGTGTGGCCACGTTGGTTTGATCTCTGGTGGCCCTCTACAGAAACGGCCAAGGGGAGAGGAGGAGATGTGAAGGGTGCAGGCTGGAGAAGAGGCCTGGATGGCCAAAAGATGCAAGAGGAGTAGGGTCGGAGCCTCTGTTGGCCATACCAGGGAGAAGCTGCCAGGCTTCCAAGCTCATGGCTCGGGGCCACATACCTGACTTAGGAGGCATGCTGGATCCTGACTTCTCTGAGTTGCATGGGAATGGAAAATTCTTCAGTGCCTGCAACCGAAACCAAACATCAGAAACATCAACCGCCTTACAAAGAAATACGGCAGGTCCTGAAACCTCAGTGTACTTTGACCACGTACTTGTTCCCTCTAGATTCAAAATCTAGAAGCAACTATGATTATCCGTAGTCATGTTCATCTAACTCCATACCCTGTTCACCTAGTAAAAGGGGACGTGTGTCTAGTGACAATGATCTTACCAAGTGGCAGGTAAGGATGTCTCAGAACAGTTGGGGTGAGGTGGGGTGCAGGGAGGAAAGAAAAATAAAGAAAGAATAAAAATTGATTCTTGGGATGATGAGAAAGATCTGGAGACAGAGAGTGGTGATGGTTGCCCAGCAATGTGATTGTCTTAATGCCATTGAATTGTACACTCAGAGATGGTAAAAATGGTAAATTTTATGTTATGTGTATTTGACCACAATAAAAAAAAAATAATTAAGGGACCCAGTATATATAGACTAAAAAGTCAAAAAATCCATTCTTTACTATCATATGTTTTTTATATTATCTACTTTCCCTCTTTTAATTTGATTATCTACACAAAAGCAGATATAGGAAGCATTATGTTTATTTGCTGCTGGAAACGGTAAACTGGAAAATGGGAACTCTCAAGTCCCCCCCTCCCCGCCCCCAGACTGGTGTGTCCTAAGCCAGAGGAGCTGCTGAGAGCAGAGGAGGGACTGGGTGACCAGTACTCAGGTCCTCAAGACCATGGGCCTCCTCAGATCCCCATGCAAGCCCAGAGCATCCTGTGCTTCTGTGAATCACATGGAAGGCTTGGGGAAGGGAGATCAGGTTTTCTCCCCAGAAGCAAGAGAAGAAAGGGAACTATTCCAACAGGGGAAAACAAGCAGTAAATAAGGTGCTTGACCACATCTGGCTGTTACAAGACACAAGTTAATTTCTTGTGAATTACTAATTTGGGTAAGAGATAAAGAATTTATGCTCAACTCTTATCTTGTGGACGTTCTAGGAAGACCTCACCCAGATGCCTTCAGATAATTGACAGCATCTGCTTCAAAGTTCACAGAGATAACAAGGCCATTTATAACTCTTTATGGACATTTCTAGGAACCACCAGCTTAGTCTGCAGGGGTGATGAGCCCCAAATTCCAGGAGATAGAGTTGCGCTACCTCTGTTGTGCCAGGCCACCTGACTGTCCCTGGAGGAAGCAGCTCATCCAGCCCGTTTCTCCCAGGCTTCAGGGAGGGGCTTGCCAATTTGCATCAAGAATTGGATTTACCGGCTAGAAAGGAAACCCGCTCCCCCCACTTCTCCCACCAGGACAAAGCACCTCACCTCCAGCGATCGTTGCTCTTCTGTGTTCTCTCCAGGCGAGGTGTGGGCCTGGGTGGGTCCTAAAAGAAAGCAAATATAGCTCAGATTATTTAGCTGGAAATAACACCTGCCCAAGATTTGTTGCTTTCCTGCCCTTCCTCCCAGCCCTACCTATGTGCCCAGCTCAGTAATGTCCCCTGTGTTAGGAAAGTCTAGATTCATTCCTCCAACTATCACCTCCATTGTCTGGGACACATGCTTCCTTTAATGCAGCCTATGAAGGGAGAATCTCCAGGTTGAAAAGCAAAAATGTGAGCTGGGAGGGGTCAATACTAACCCTGTATTGCATTATTATCTAGCATGTTACCACAGATACCTTTACTTCTTCCTTAGCAAAGGGCAGAATTCTTGAAGACGGTAACGTTGGACAAATACCTGCTGTTGTTTGGGGATCCGGGACAAAGAAGGGAAGGCAAAAGACCTTCTGGAATTGTCTGAAGGGTTATGTGAATTTAAGAGCTAATTGTGGGATTCCCAGCGGCTATGACTGTACATCATGGCTGGACAGGAGCTGTCCCGAGGGGTCTTGCTGAGTGTGAGGTAGAAGGGAAGAAAAGGCAGGTAGAGAAACAGCAAAAACACTATCCTCATCCCAGTTTACTCTGGACCAGTCTTTTAAAAATATTTGCATTTTCTTTACCTTTTAAAAATATACTTTACATATGACAAAAGATTCATCTTAAGTGTCTAAGCCAATAAGTTTTCCCATAAAACATCTTAAATATACAAAAAACAGTGTAGTACAATTAACAGCACTCTTAAGTAAAGGAACAAAAATCCACCCACAGTTCCGCTACCCCAATAACCAAAAGTGATTTGTTCTCCCTCTTGGGTCTATCATCAGGCTCCGGAGCAGGCACACTGTCCATTCCATCAGTGTGGATGCAATCTCGTGTCCCGCAAGTTCCCCTTAATATTGCATCGTGAACATTTTTCATGTCGCCATGTCATCTCGATGTTTACTCTAACAGCTTCATGATACGTTTATGATATTGACACGTAATTGGACATCCCAGTTCCTGGTGACCTCGGACTTCTCCCCGCCCAGTTCTCTGCCCAGAGTGCACGCTCTTGGTCAAAGGCTGGTGAGAGCTCCCCAACAGCATTAGACAGTGCTGAAGGCGGGGGGGCTGACTTGGGGGAGAGGGCTTGATTCCTTTGCTACCTCCACCTTCTTTTTGACCCTGAAAAGAATTTATCTGGAGTTTCACAAGCAGAAGAGTGTATTTCATTGCCTGCCCGTCGTAAGATCGGGCGCTGGTTTCCATGTTAGAGCTCGTGGCCGCAACGATGGCTATAACTTGCCCCCAGATCTCAGTGGCAAGTTTTAAATTCCCAGAAGAAAGCTTTCTGGGCAGAAAGAGCCACATGATGGGGACGCACAGAATTGTGGATAAGCATGGAGTGCCAGCAAAGGCCAGAGCAGGTTTGTAATGGGAGGGAAGGGGAGTGGAGGGCAGGTAGAGGAGGGTAGAGGAGGGCAGCTGGGCTGTGGAGCTGCAAATGCCAGGCTCCTCGTCTATGAGCAACAGGGACTCATGCTGATGTTTAAAAAGATGAGTGTTAACATGTATTTTAAGACGATCAATGCTCTGGGAGTAGTGAGGCTGATGAATTAGCAGGGCAGAGAGGTGAGACTATTTTTGTAATATATTTTTTTAAGATTGTATTTATTTATTTGACAGAGAGATAGAAGAGCACAAGCAGAGGGAATGGCAGAGGGAGCGGGAGAAGCAGACTCTGCACTGAGCAGGGAGCCTGATGCGGGACTCGATCCCAGGACCCTGGGATTATGACCTGAGCCGAAGGCAGACGCTTAACCATCTGAGCCACCCAGGCGCCCTGTAATATTTTTTTTAAGCTAGGCTAAACATGTATATGACAGCTAACACTTATATGCAGCCTCTATGCGCCAGGCTTTCTAAACCCTTACATGAAATAATTCATTTACTCCCTACAACAGCTCTAGGAGATAAAAGCCATTATCTCCACTTTGTGGATAAAAGAGGCTCAGAAAGATTAAATGACATTTTAAAGGTGACACAGTTAGTAATGGTGATAGCAGGATTTGAAAATGGGCAGCCTGGCTCTGTAGGCTGTGCTCATGGCCAACAAACTAAGTGTAAGTCACAGCCCAAGATCCAGATCAGGGCTCGGCACACATTTTCTGTAGTGTCACATAGTCCATATTTTAGGTTTTGCAGACCATACTGTCTTGTCACTGCTCAGCTCTGCAGTAGTGCGAAAGCGGCCACAGACAAGATATAAACAAATTAACTTTATGGAGACTGAAATTTGAATTTCATATAATTTTCATATGTCATGAAATACTCTTCTATTTTTCCCAACCATTTACATTTTTAAAAACCTTTGTGGGTATCAACGAACTGATTTTTTTTTAAGATTTTATTTATTTATTCGCCAGAGAGAGAGAGAGCACAAGCAGGGGGAACGGCAGGCAGAGGGAGAAGCAGGTTCCCCGCCGAGCAGGGAGCCCAATGCGGGGCTCGATCCCGGGACCCTGGGATCATGACCTGAGCCAAAGGCAGATGTTTAACCAACTGAGCTACAACAGGCACCCCTCAATGAACTGATTTTAAAGTTTATATGAAAAGGCAAAAGACCCAGAATAGCCAACAGAATATCGAAGCAGTAAGAAGTCACAGAACTGACACGATCCAACCTCAAGACCTACTATAAAGCTACAATATGATATTGGCAGCAGAACAGACAAATAAATCCATGGGACACAAGAGAGAGTCCAGAAATAGACCCATGTAAATAAAGTCAACTGATCTTTGACAAAGAAGCAAAGGCAGTACAACGGAGAAAAGATAGTCTTTTCAACAAACGGTGTTGGAATAAGTGGACATCCACATAAAAATAAAAGAATCTAAAAATGTAAAATTCATTTTTAGCTCACAGGTCATCCAAAAACAGGCATAAGGCTGGATTTAGCCCATTGGCCATTATTTGCCAACCAATGCCTGATCTGTACTGCTTACTGTAAAGAGATCATCAAGCTTAAACAGGAAAATGGCATCTCTGGTGATCAG
The DNA here is from genome assembly GCF_003265705.2 of Callorhinus ursinus. Taxonomy (NCBI): domain Eukaryota; kingdom Metazoa; phylum Chordata; class Mammalia; order Carnivora; family Otariidae; genus Callorhinus; species Callorhinus ursinus. The sequence continues at coordinate 23,449,699 of NW_027397072.1, read as the reverse complement.
CAATAGCCTTTAGCCCCAGGAACCCCAGATGGGAACCTGGGACCTACCTCCAGATTGCCGGGTAAAGGATCGTTGGTGCTGGAAGCCACCTATGCCCTGGTCTTTGAGAAATGTCCCATTCTGTACATCTCCCAGTCCTCCAGGCTCCAAGCCTCAGATACAAAAAAAAACAAACAAAAAACTCTCCTCAAAGAAACCCTTTGGTCCCCTGCCATAAAAAGTAGTTTCCTTTAAAAAAGATTTTTATGACTGTGAATACACTCAGCACTCTATAATTTCTAAAACAAAAACAAACAAACAAAAACCTTTAAATCAAATAATATAAGCAGAAAATCTAGCCCAGTGCCTGCACAAACATATACTGAAATATGTTCATTTTGATGAAAGGTGCTGTTCATTATCAAAACAGTCCAGAGAGAAAGATGTCATTATTAGCATCATTTTGTAGTAGCAAAAGTTAAAGTTTTTCTTTCAAGAAGTAGGACTGGATTGAGAGCTTCCAATCTGCTGACTCTAGATCTAAAACATTTTAGAGGGGCTCAAAGGAGCCTGCTTTTGAAGACAATAGATGGATCCCTACATTTTTTCCTGCAACCACTATGGAATCTTCTGGGCATTAATTTTTTGCTCTGTAGACATCCTATTGTGCATTTCCACACTCCATGTGTGTGTATGCATGTGTATACATGCGCCTCCACTGGGAGTCATAAAGGCAGCAAGAACTTGAGACGTCAATAGCCAAAGAGAAAGGAAGCGAAGAGTGTGGACCCAACATTTGATGCTGGTTTTACCCTAGAACCGTTTGCCAAATCTTGGACAAGAGACATCAGCAGGTAAGAGGCTAAGATGCAGTGCAGAGCTTTGGGCAGTTCTGTGGAGCTAGAGGAAAACACTGAAATTTAATGCCCATCAAGGAAGAGGGGCCTAGTAAATTTCCCAGGTTTCAGTTGGTGCTTCAAAGAGCTAGACCCTTGGAGTGGGAATAAACCTGAGATAGACCATCCTCCAAATAGATGGAAGTTGGCTTTGAATCATTTTTATTCTCAGTTAGATTAAGGTGATCTGCCCCTACCTGTCTACCCTTATGAAGGAAGATAGCACCACTTACCACATGGAATTTTATGTCTAATGCTTGGCTTTCAATTAAAAAAAAATTACCAGGAAACAACACCAAGTAAACAGAAACCAAGAGAGATTAAAAAAACAAAACAGACAATAGACAGTGAAAAGTGGTGGACTAATAAATGGGTAACATCCACAGCTCTGTTAGCCTGGTGTCTTTTTCCCAGTTAGAGTGAGAGGTGAACCAATCAGATATTAATTCAGGAAATGAGAAAGGCTAAAATATGCTCTTCACTTACTCCTGGCTGGCTGGAAATTTACACATGTGCTAGAAAGACCTAAAAGAGCTCTAAGTAAAGAGAAACTTGAGAATTGATTGAATCTTTGTGTTCCTCCCCCAACCTGCATACAGACCAATAAACAGAGCCTTACAAGCCCAAGGCGTTTGAGCATGACCTGTCTGAATCACTGACTGATCACTAAAGTGTGCAGACCCAGGACTGGCTACTAGGAGGCCAGGTTAAAGAGATAAAAATAAGGAATGAAAACCCGATCAAAGACATCAGTGGCTACACACCATGAAGGAGACCGATGCCACTGTTTATGTCTAGGCAAATTCCTAAAAACCTTCAGAAAAATCAAATGAATCCAGAATTTTGACATTTTATTGAACATGTCCAATTTGCAACCAAAAATTACTAGACATGCCGTGAAACTGAAAAGTGAGTCTTGTACTCAGGGGAAAAAAAATGCAGTCAATGGAAATCAGTTCTGAGTGGGCCCAGATGTTCGATTCTGCAGGCAAAGTTTTCAAAGCAGCTACTGGATAGATGTTCAAGGAATTAAAGAAAAATAAAGACTAAAGACTCAACACATAGAAGTTATTAAAACAAAAGAAATCCAGAGTTGAAAAATACAATACTGAAAGATTTACTGGATGGGCTCAGCCACAGACCTGAGATGGTAGGAAAAAAAATGTGTAAACCTCAAGACAGATCAATAGATCAATAGAAGGTACATTTCTGAAAAATACAGAAGGAAAAAGATTGAAGAAAAATAAACAGAACCTCAGAGATCTGTGGCTACTGCCAAACACATAAACATATAGGTAATGAGTCCCAGCAGAAGCAGAGAAAGAGGCAGAAAGGGATTTGAAGAGATTAATGGCTGAAAACTTCCCACATTTGAAGAAAAATATTGAGCCACAGATCAAAGAAGATGGGGGGGAAAAAAAAGAGAACAACAAACCTTTAAGGGAGGAAAAACACAAAGAGAATTCTACCCAGATACTTTAACTGTAATAATTCATGTGTCTAGGTGTAGTTTTAAAGCCAAGGAGAAAATTTCAAGAACAGCAGAAGAAAATCACACACAGGAGACCAACATCATGATTAACAGTCAACTTATCACAAACAATGGAGGCCAGAAGACGGTGGAATGAGACATTCTAAATGTCACAAGGAAAATGATCCCATATAGAAGCATAGCAACATAAGAAGGAATAAAGTACAGAGAGAGTGAATATGTAGATAAATTCAAAATAATATTCACTGTATAAAACAGAAGCCAGCAAACAATGGCCCATGGGTCAAATCTGCCCACAGCCTATTTTTGTATGGCTCTCTAGAGAAGAATGATTTCTACATTTTCAACAGTTAAAAAAACACAAAGAAGTACATGTGATAGAGACCATGCATGAGCCACAAACCCTACACTATTTACCGTTTGGCCATTTATAGAAAAAATTTGCCACCTCCAATATAAACAATAAAAATAATGTAGTGTGGAGTTTAAAACATGTGACATCTTGCTGTGTGGGCAGATTTGGAGAGAGTAAATGGAGTCACACTGATAAGGCTTTTCCTTTATCTGGTAAATGATGAAAGTACTCATTTAATTAGATTTTAATAAGTCAAGGATGCATGTTGTGATTGTAAATGCCACAATCACAACAAAACCACGTATAATCAGCAAGCTCATGTTGGGCAGGGTAGGGTGCTGGAACTGAGACCACAAAAATATGTAATCCAAACAAGGCAAGAAAGGAGAAAGGATCATAAAATACATAGGACACATTGGAACCTAAACAGATATCCTGTTTAAACACACTTGGGAAGACCAGAGAAGAAAAGCTAAAGGAAGGTGTAGGAGACCTTCCTTCAGCATCTAAAGGGGGGCTCGCCTTGTTCCATGTGACCCCCAAACCAAGAATGGAAACAGGTCATCCTTGGTAGAACAGCCAGAGCTCCTGGAACAAGAATGGGCCTCTCGGGGTGCTGGTCCAAGCAGAGACAAGGGATCAGGGCAGGCAGGTGGCACATATACCAGGCAGACGTTGGGAGCTTGGTCACCCCTGATCTGGTCAGTCCGTACCTCTGTTTCCTCACCTAAAGATGAGGTTTCGTACTACCTGCCTTGTGGGACTACTGGAAGGATTAAATGCATGCAAACATAAAACACGGTATCAGACGCTGGTAAAAGTCCAACCAGGGAGATGGTTAGCACAGACCACTTTTCAGACCCTTCCAACCTCAACATTCTGGCATTTCCTCATAGAACTACAGAGTTCATGTTTTAACTTGATCTGAATCAATTGTCCATGGTAACTGCAGGGGGCGTACCCGTGTCTGGAATCCAAATATTAAGTGTTCGGACTAGAAGACCCAGCTGGAAACTCAGGACCCCTGGGTGCTGTCCCCACAGACCCTGGAGTGACCTGGCCTTCACTCCAGTCCTCTGCTTCCCACCAGGTAAATAGGGAGAAAAATTCTTGCCTATTCCCACAGCACCCCAAGGTATTGTGGAAGAAATGATCAAAGCTCTTGTGGAATGATTGAACCCCATGGATTTTTCCTCATTTTGAAGGTGGTCTTAGCCTCAAGCTCATGGGTCTACAAAGGGCTTTGAGCTCCCTGAAAGATTCCCATCTCAATAAGGTCAGGAAGGAAAAAAACCATGTACTTTTCCACCCTGATGGGCATGAAAGAGAAAGACATCTGTGCACACTGGGAGAAAGAGGTTCGGCTGAAATCAGTCATCCAAGTAGGAAGAGCCATGACCACTGGGGTTCTGGAACCAACAAAGAGTCATTGGAGCATCAGACCTGGCTAGGTAAAGTCGCACATGAGTCTCCTTAGGGATGCACCTTCTGAAGCAGAGGTTCTCAACCCAACACCTGCTGCACCCCCGAAGACAGACACTCAGGTTTGATGGGCCTGGGGTGGGGCCTGGGTATCCTGGGCACCAGCAGTTTTTAAAGGTCCTTTGGTAGATGTGCCTTCGAGGTTGAGAGCCCCAACTCTTTGGGGAAACCCAAAGTGTGTTAGCCCAACAGATGGCCAGGGGTAGGTAGGGTGATTTCAAAAAACAAAAGTGGAAACAGCTCATGCTCTCTTAATTGAGAGATCTCCTTCATGTTTTTCCACTTATACTGTGTCTGGGGCACCATTTTCCACCCCTATCCCTGCCTTAAGGAAAGACGGCCATTTTGTGACCTCAGTCAAGAATTAATCTCTCTGAACCTCAACTTCCTCACCTATAAAATGCGGATAGGACTAGTTCCCTGGCCTTCCTCTTGAGCTTGTTTTACAGATCAAAGAACAGAAACTGCGGTGTGAATAGGAGAGGGCTATCCCCATGCTAGGGGCGACTTGTCTCCCTGGATGAAAGGAAGGCACTTGCCCTGGGCAGTTGGGGAGGACTTTCAAGGCCAACACTTATGGAATTAAGGCCACTCTTTGGTGTACATGAAATTCTTGGGCTCTTTGAAAAGTGTAATGTCCTCACAGCACCCCTAGAGGGTAAGTAATAGCAGGATTTATAACCCTGTTAACATTTTTACAGGCTCAGGGAGGCTAAATGACTTCTACCAGCTCACACAGACCGCACCGGCAAGGGGTGGCCCTCCACCAAGCAGTGAGCTGTGCTGGTGACCCAGGAAGGGGAGGGTCCAAGTCAGCCAGTATTTGTCTCCTGTACTGTTTGGACTGTAAGCAGGTCTTCTGGGCTTTATCTGTCATTGCATGCAGCACCTCCTTCCCATTCACACCCAAGGGCCTGTGGGATGCTGTGGTCACCTGCCAGCAAGCGCCCCACGGGACCACCTGGGGGTGCTGTGCTCTGAGGGTCACAGGATGTCAGCATCCTTCCCTCAGTGTGGTGGTGGTCCCATGCCATAATCTGTGGAAGGTGACATGGAGGACCAGAGAATCTTCCTAGGGTAGCTAGACTAACCTCTGAATGCTTGTCTTAGAAGGGCCAAGGTGGACAGATCTCTGATATCATCATGTTTAATGTCTCAGGAAACTAAGACCCAGAGAGGTTCGCAAACTTGGCAGAGATCACTCAGCAAGTTACTAAAAAGTCCATAGTGCGGCATGATTTTTCCTTAACCTGGTCTGATATGCTTTCCTTGGAACCAAAGTCTTTTTGAAAGAAGGTTCTATAAAAGGCTTATTGTGTGTGTCGTTCTGTAGCCTGAGTTCCCAGTATATGGGAACATATTCTTCTGTCCTGTCTATAAGACCAGTTTTTTTAGCTGCCCTAACTCATTAGTCAATCTCAATTTATCATGAGGATGCCAAAGAATGGTATAGGATTAATGCTGTCACAACCTCTGGGTAGACATATCCTCTACTCTGATGACTGTACAAAACACATGAGAGATGATTTGGGAAGTCCCAAACCAACATTCTCTACACACTCCCTGTCCTGAGCTGACGACCCCAGGGAGACCCCACCACCCAGGACAGAGTCCATTCCAGACAGAGGCCAGTGCACCCTCCTGTCTCCCTCTCCTGAGGCCCACCCAGTATCCAACATCATACCCCCTGTGACCCAGGAGAGGGAAGAAGGCTCTAGGGAGCAGTCCTAATGGGAGAGGGCATATTCACAGCTGACTTGAGGTTTTGCCCCGGCTCACTTTATGACCTCAGATGAGGAATGCTTGGCTTGTAGATTGTGTTGTCCTCGGCTTCCTCAGGAGAAGAGTTAAGGCAGGCCCAGAGCCAGGAATGACAACTCGAAGAGGGTCCACTAGTGAAGGTGAACAAGTGGTCCCTCAGCAGCCCGAGCCCAGACTCCTCCTCCCACACTAATCTCCATGATCACTCCCAGCTCCAGCAACCCCAGCCAGAGCTTTAAAGGGGACCAGGGACCCTCAAAGCTAGACATGGGCATAGCAGTGATTAGTGAGCTCCGACAGGAAGGGAATCTCAGGGAGCTGTGTGGGGGCCTCATGCCCCCCCCCCATTCAGAAAGGTCTCCTCCCAGAGATAACTGGGAGGTCCTGGTGTGAAGAAGAGAGCACTGTTCTCACTGAGATGCAAGAACATAGGAGGAGATGGTTGCCTAAGGCAAGAGAAAAGCACACAGCCTTCCCAGAGCCAAGCAAACTCCCCGCTGGGCCTCTTTCTTGGAGCCAGGCACATGAATTCACCAGCATGCTACCTCTTTCCATGCATGGCCTTGTATGTCTGAAGCTGGCTGACTCATCTTGCCCAAAATACCGCTTGCATTAGGCCACTCCCACCCCCCCCCCCCCCCCCCCCCCCCCCCCCCCTGCCCTAAAGAACCTTTAATAGCTTCCCACTGCCCACATAGCGAATACAAATTCCAGGCTTGCTACGTGACCTTGGGCAGGTCACTTAACCTAACCTGCCTAAGGGTTCAGTTTTTGTTAATGTTTAAAAAAAAAAAAAAAAGATTGGGAATAATCCTTTTAGAGGTCTCTTTAAGCCAAAAGACACTAGGATAATCTCTATCATTTTTGGATTTCAAAATCCTCCCCCAACACCAACCCTGCCCTCCGCTCAGCGGACCTGCTCCCTGCACTAGGCATGCTGAGCCCCGACTCTCCCTCTGAGGGTGCTGCTCCCCGACTTGCATGCCCTCCCCACGCCTGTGTTTATCTGGATCCCACGCAGCCCTCAGAGCACATGAAACTTCTCCAACCCACGTTCACCTCTCCGTTTTCTAAAGCCTGTTGCCTTTATTACATCTACTTCACCTATTTTGGTACTGAATTCTTCTCCAGTGATTTTATGCAAATCAGTTCTCTCTCTCTCTCTCCAGAGGGTTCCTTCCTTTGGTCTATTATCTACCAGCCAGGCTCAGCTCAGCTCGGGTTCTTAGAAGGGTGCTCAGACACTTCACTGTCAGTAACAGAAATGCAACTTGATGAAAAGGATGATTGACAATTAAGACCTAAAAATCTACAAGGTGCAGATGACAAGCCAGGAGAGTAGGACTCCTGAGCCCCCCAGAGAAAACCCCTTCACTGGGCGTGCTGCTCAGAGCAGGAATTTAGAGGGAAGTGAGTGGGTTTGGGGCAGGGCTGGGGATGGGGATGGAGGCATCTGCTGTAGAAGAGAGTCTGACACTGAGTTCTGGGGATGGCGGGGCCACCAACTAGATAAGGGACTCTAGCAAGTCCCCGCCCCTCTCTCTTCAGTAACTGGAAGAATCTGGGCTACCAGAAGTTCTTCAGGGTTGCTTTCTACTTTTATTTGGAGAGAGTATTTCTAGAAGGCTGGGCTGGCAACCTAGTACAGGGCTCTGTCCAGGAAGGACTCTAGGCCTCTGTAAGACAAACGTCGACTAGCTTTACTTGTTCTAGTAAGGGAAGAGGTATTTCTTTCCTCACACGATGGGTTCACTCAGCTCCCACCTTTGGCTTTACAGCGGCAGGCCTGGCGTGGGTGCGTACCAAGGCAATGAGTTTTCATTCCCCAGCATGACAGTCTCCCGGGGAACGGCTGCCCCGTTCCAGGAAAACGGAATTCTGGCAAATATTGTGCTTTATTAGATAGGTGATTTCTTGCCAACTGCGGTTTTGAGGTAATGCTGTTTCAGTTTTATACACTCAGACTTTCAGAACAGGAACTTGTTTCCATGGGTGTTGTTGGTTGAGCCCCTTCAAACTTAAATAAGCCGAATTGTGATTCTTCCCTCCCTTGGGCTGGCCTATGACATAGGGTGGTGGGGAGAAGCCCTGTCTTAGGATGCAGGCTCAAGACTGAATTCTGGCTATTGTACTTATAGCTAGATAACCTTGGGAAAGTTACTTAATTTCTGAGTCTTAGTTGTCTCATCTGTAAAATGAGGATAATATATCCCTCTTACAGGGAAGCTGTTAAATACGTATGGTGGTTAGTGTGGCGCTTGGCTGGCTCTTCTGGGGAAACTCACACTGTGAGTTTGGTTTGAAGTGACCCTCAAATGTCAGTTTTCCCAGTGCCAGACAGAATGACATTTATGCAGTTTCTGAAGACAGGCGTCTTCATCCTAGGCCCGGAAGAGTCTAACAAATAACCTTTGGAGGAGTCTGAGCGGCACACAATAAAAAATAACTAAACACAGAAAGAAACAAGGTATCCAGGATCAAGAATTAGCAGGAAAAAAAATAGAGCAGAAACAGATACAAGACTTTGGATATGAAATTATCAGACCAAAATTTTTTTTTTAAAGATTTTATTTATTTATTTATTTATTAGAGAGCAAGCGAGAGAGAAACAGCACGAGAGGGGAGAGGGTCAGAGGGAGAAGCAGGCTCTCCGCCAAGCCGGGAGCCCGATGTGGGACTCGATCCCAGGACTCCGGGATCACGACCTGAGCCGAAGGCAGTCGCCCAACCAACTGAGCCACCCAGGCACCCAAATTATAAAACTACTATGTTTAAAAAAAAAAAAAGAAAAGAAAACTTGATATTTATGGGGACATAAAATTATTTTTAAAAGTAACATTGTAAATTTGGTACAGAACTAAATGTAAATTAAATTTGAAAAATAAAGCCAATTTTCAAAATCTTCAATGACTGGGTTTAACAGCAAATTGGATACAACTGAGAGAATGGATAAATTAGGGCATGTGTCATAATAAATTTCTTAGAATGCAGTAGAGAAAGACGAAAAGATGGTATGGTTGGACAAGAGGCTAAGAGACATGGTTCATAAAGAAAACCAGACATTTAATTGGCACTACAGAAGGAAAAGACAGAAATAATGGAGTAGAAGCAATATTTCAAGAGATACTGGCTGAGAATTTTTAAAATGTATAAAAGATAGCAAGCCATAGACTCAGATCTACTATAAATGCCAAGCAAGATTAATTCACGGAAATTAATGAAATAGGAAACATACAGTTTGGATGGTGGTATATTTTTCCAAAGATGGCCATGGCATTTCCTTGTATCCTGCATGCCCCTTGGCAATGTGGCTTTTGCCACTCTTCTCCCGCCACCCCCCAAGAGGTGAAGTCTATTTCCTTCCCCTTGTATCTAGGCTGGCCCTGAAACTTGCACTGACCGATAGAAGCAGCAGGAATGACTCTTGGGCCTAGGCATTAAGAGGCCCTGTGGCTTCAGGTTTTGCTCATCTGGGGCCCTGAGTCACAAGGTACAGAAGCCCAGGCTGTCCTTATAGGAAGGCCATGTGGAGGAGCACAAGGACATCTCAGTACCAAGTCCCCAGACGTGTCATTTTAGATCCTCCAGGTCAGTCCCATACAACACCATATAGATTAGGGACAAGATGTCCCAGCTGAGGTCTTCCCAAACTGCAGATCCACTGAACTGTGAGCAAATAAAACAGTTGTCATTCGTAAGATGTAAGGTAATTTGCTCTGCAGCAATAGACAAGGATGACATAGATGATCAATAAAGCCAAAAATTAGTTCTTTGAAAAAACTAACAAGGTAGACAAACCTCTGACAAGATGAATCAAAGAAAAAGGAAGAAGTCACAAATAGCCAGTATTGGAAACAAAAAGAGGGCATGACTGCTGAAGCTACAGACATCGAAGGAATAACAACAGAAATCCTATATAAAATCATGCAAAAAATTTGCAAAATTACTTGAAATGGACCCATTCCTAAACATATTTACAAGAAATAAAAGATATGAATTCTATGACCATTAAAAAAATTGAGTCACTGGAAAACAGTATGGAAGTTCCCCAAAAAGTTGAAAATAGAGCTACCATACGATCCAGCAATTGCACTACTGGGTATTTACCACAAAGATACAAATGTAGGGACCCGAAGGGGTACGTGCACCCCAATGTTTACAGCAGCAATGTCCACAGTAGCCAAACTGTGGAAAGAGCCAAGATGTCCATCGACAGATGAATGGATAAAGAAGAGGTGGTATATATACACAATGGAATATTATGCAGCCATCAAAAGGAATGAGATCTTGCCATTTGCAACGACGTGGATGGAACTGGAGGGTGTTATGCTGAGTGAAATAAGTCAATCAGAGAAAGACATGTATCACATGACCTCACTGATATGAGGAATTCTTAATCTCAGGAAACAAACTGAGGGTTGCTGGAGAGGAGGGGTGAGCCGGGGGGGGGGTGGCTGGGTGATAGACATTGGGGAGGGTATATGCTATGGTGAGCGTCGTGAATTGTGCAAGACTGTTGAATCACAGATCTGTACCTCTGAAAAAAAGAATGCTAAATAGTTAAAAAAAAAAAAAAAGAAGAAGAAGATAGCAGGAGGGGAAGAATGAAGGGGAGTAAGTCGGAGGGGGAGATGAACCATGAGAGACAATGGACTCTGAAAAACAAACTGTGGGTTCTAGAGGGGAGGGGGTGGGGGGATGGGTTAGCCAGGTGATGGGTGTTAAAGAGGGCAAGTTCTGCGTAGAGCACTGGGTATTATGCACAAACAATGAATCATGGAACACTACATCAAAAACTAATGATGTAATGTATGGTGATTTACATAACAATAAAAAATTATTTTAAAAAATAAAAGAAAAAACTAATGATGTAATGTATGGTGATTAACATAACAATAAAAAATTTAAAAAAAAAGAATTCCTCACATCAGTGAGGTCATGTGATTAAAAAAAAATTGAGTCACTAGTCAAAAATCTAGCAAAAAATAATATTCCAGGCCCAGATGGCTTTATTGGTGAGTTTTATTTTTAGATGTTTAGATATTCCACCTAACTGGTGTTATTATTATTCTTTTTTTTAAGTAAACTCTACCCTCAACATGGGGTCAAACTCACAACCTTAATATCAAGTCACATGTTCCACCAACTGAGCCACCCAGGCACCCCTCGTTCTATTCATATTAAAAACTATTCAAGACAGAAAAATAGGAACACTTCCAAATTCCTTTTATGAGAATGTATAACATTGGTATCAAAGTTAACAAGGGCAGAGGGGAAAAAGAAAATGCAGTTCAATTTCATTCATGAACACATAAGAAAAAAAATCCTACACGAGTGTTAGCACACTAAATCAGCAGTACACTTGACCCGTGAGCAAAGTGGGGCTTGGGACATGGACCCTTCCCATAGACAGAAATCCATGTATAATTTTTGATTCCCCCCTAAATTTACTACTAGTAGCCTACTGTTGACCAGAAGCCTTACCAATAACATAGTCAAGTAACATATTTTATATGTATTATAATCTGTATTTTTATAATAAAGTAAGCTAGAGAAAAGAAAATGTTAAGGGGCGCCTGGGTGGCTCAGTTGGTTAAGTGTCTGCCTTCAGCTCAGGTCATGATCCTGGGGTCATGGGATCAAGTCCTGCATCGGGCTCCTTGCTCAGCGGGGAGCGTGTTTCTCCCTCTCCCTCTGCCCCTATCCCGCTTGTGCTTGCTTTCTCTCTCTCTCTCTCTCTGTGTCAAATAAATAAAATAAAATCTTAAAAAAAATAATTTAAAAAAATGTTAAGGAAGAGAAAATAAGTTTAAAGTACTGTACTGTGTTTATCAATACCATAAGTTAACATCATCTGTTTACAAGATGAATCATCTGGCAGTACCTAGATACAAAACACTGCAGATGGTGTATGTTTTTACAAATAACAGACATCAAGAATGAAAAGATAATGTATGGTCTGTAAGTTTTGATAACTTTTTATAATAGATTTATATATATTTTAATGGTAGTAAATAATAAAATAGACTAGTATCTACATATAATTAATGCATTCGTGACATTTCTAACTTTTTTTTAATGGTTTTGATATTTCTAGGCTGTGTGGTTTGTCAGTGAGTTTTTTTCAAATTGTCACACATCTCCAAAAACTTTTCCAAAAGTTTATAGAAAGAAATTTTATATAAGTGGACCCACATGGTTCAAATTCATGTTGTTCTAGGGTCAATGGTATATAAAGACAAAATACACCATGACCAACTTGATTTTATTCCAGGAAAGCAAGGATGGCTCAATATTAGCAAATCTAGGGGCGCCTGGGTGGCTCAGTCGTTAAGTGTCTGCCTTCGGCTCAGGTCATGATCCCGGGGTCCTGGGATGGAGCCCCGCATCGGGCTCCCTGCTCAGCGGGAAGCCTGCTTCGCCCTCCCCCACTCCCCCTGCTTGTGTACCCCCTCTCACTGTGTCTCTCTCTGTCAAATAAATAAAATCTTAAAAAAATATATTAGCAAATCTATTAATATAATTCAAAATAACAATAACTCTAAGGGGGAAATATGATTATTTCCATAAATATTGAAAAAACTTTCAACAAACTTTAACATTCTTTCCTGATAAAAATAAATACACTGAAGAAAACAGAAATTTATGGATACTTCATTAATGTGAACACATACAAACACATATATGTATTGTATGTCTTTATGTATGTATGTATGATTCCCAAAGGCCACCATCCAATGGAATAGGGAAACATTTTCCTCCTGCTAAGGTCAGGAACAAGGTGAGAATCCCCACTACCACCATTGCTACTTAACACCGTATTGAAATATTAGCCAATGCAATCAGGAAAAAATAAATAAAGGCAGAAGAATTAGAAGAGAAGGAAAACTGTCTCTATTGTTGATGATATGGGTGTACACTTGCTCTAGAGAATTAATGATAAAGCTAATTCAACAGTATAATAATTTAGCAAGATAGAAAGTATAAAATTAACATACAAAAAGTAAAAGCCTTTGTATATATCAACATATGAGCTGGCCCAGTTAGAAGTATAGTGGAAGATTAAAAAAAAAACCATAATAATAAAAATATTTAAGTACTTCTGAATAAGCTTAGTTCCATTTTACAAATTTAAGGCAATTTCAATAAAAATGCCAATGGATTTTTTTTCTAAAGCTAGGCAAATTGAATCTTGAGTTCATTTGGAAAAATAAACATGCAAAAATAGCTATTAAAAACCCTGAAGGGGCGCCTGGGTGGCTCAGTCGGTTAAGCGGCTGCCTTCAGCTCAAGTCATGATCCCAGGGTCCTAGGATGGAGCCCCACATTGGGCTCCCTGCTCTGCGGGGAGCCTGATTCTCCCTCTCCCACTCCCCCTGCTTGTGTTCCTGCTCTCGCTATCTCTCTCTCTGTCAAATAAATAAAATCTTTAAAAAAAAAAACAAAAAAATACAACCCTGAAGATCGGGGTGCCTGGGTGGCTCAGATGGTTAAGCGTCTGCCTTTGGCTCAGGTCATGATCCCAGGGTTCTGGGATCGAGCCCTGAATTGGGCTCCCTGCTTGGCAGGGAGCCTGCTTCTCCCTCACCCTCTACTGTTCCCCCAGCTTGTGCTCTCTTGCTCTGTCAAATAAATAAATAAAATCTTAAAAAAAAAAAAACCTGCAGAAAAGAGCAATGAAGGTAAATGAAGTAGATTGCAAAATGGCCACCAAGTCCTCCTATCCTTGAAGGCATGTCACTTTGCAATGTAACCTTGCTGTTGTTTCGAGCAAGAGGAGAAGTCTATTTCTCCCCTGCTTAAATCTGGGATTGGCCATATGAATTGCTTTGACCAATGGGACATTATCAAATAGTACTTTATGTATTTATTGTATTTAAGTATTTATTGAGAGAGAGCACGAGCATGCTTGCTTACAAGCAAGCAAGGGTGAGGTGGGGCAGAGAGAGAGAAGGAAGGAGAATCTTAAGCAGGCTCCACGCTCATCGCAGAGCCCCACACTGGGCTCAATCTCGGGATCCTGAGCTCATGACCTGAGCTGAAATCAAGGGTGGGAAGGTTAACTGAGCCACCCAGGTGCCCCATAATGGGACATTATCAAACATGTTGCAAGCAGAGTCTTGAAAAGTGCTAGCTCACTGGGACTTAACCCTTTTTCATTGCTTTTCTGGAACCTGAGACCACATGGTCTTTAAAAATATGAAAAGAAGGACGCCTGGGTGGCTCAGTCAGTTAAGCGTCTGCCTTCGGCTCAGGTCATGATCTCAGGGTCCTGGGATTGAGTCCCACCTCAGGCTCCTTGCTCAGTGGGGAGCCTGCTTCTCCCTCTGCCTGTCGCTCCCCCTGCTTGTGATCTCTCTCTCTCTCTGACAAATAAATAAAATCTTTTAAAAAATAAAATAAATAAAAATATTAAAAGATACTCAGCTTTCTTTTTTAACCAGAGAAATTAAAATTAAAATACCATTTTCACATGTGACCTTAGCAAAATTCTAAAGCTTGACTATATACTCCATTGTCAAACTATTGGGGAAGAAGGCATTTTCACATATATTGCTGATGTGAATGTAAAAATGGTACAATCCTTATGGAGGGAAATTTGACAATATCTAACAAAACTGTGTATTTACCCTTTGACCAAGAAATCCCAGTTCGGGGAACTTATCCTAGGCTATACCTCCAACAACATGAAAAAGACATATGCACATGATTGTTTATGACAACACTACTTATAATAACAAAATATTGGAAAAAACCTAATGCCTACATTAGGAGACTCATTGAATATATGGTAATAATGGAATATTCTACAGTTGGAAAAAAATGAAAAAGATCTGAATGGATACAATATAATTTCAGAATATATTAAGTGAAGAAAATTAAGATACAAAAAAGTGTATAGTAGGTTATCATTTGTGCAAGAATGAAGAAAAAATAAAGTTTACTTGCATAAAGAAATATAGAAAGGATATAAAAATAATGAAATTGGTTACTTACAGGAACAGGTGGAAATGGGCTAGAAGGAAGGGCTAGAGAAGGGGATGCGACTTCTCCAAGTGTCTTTTTTCACATTAACATGGTTCAAAAGTCAGAACTATGTTTTATATATTCAAAAAACAAAGTAAAATCAACAAAAATGGGAGAAACCCTACTGAATATAAACAGAGACAAACCTAACTATATGTCAAATATATAGCATAACCATACAGAGAGAACAAAAGAAAAAGAATTAATCCAAGTAATTTTGAACAAAGTATTTTGATTATCCACCCTGAGTGGGATATATTCTAAGGACAAAAGAATGGCAAAGAAATTGTGGTGGTGCTATTGTTAGAGCAATTAGAGCAATTCTTTTTTTTTTAAGTAGGCTCCATGCCCAATGTGGAGCCCAACTGGGGCTTGAACTTATCATGATCCTGAGAGTAAGATCTGGGCTGAAGTTAAGAGTTGGACACCCAACTGACTAAGCCACCCAGGTGCCCTTATTGTTAGAGTGATTCTGATGTTATGTTGTATGTATCACAGGACTCAGTAAATGAATAGATTTATTGATGTTTTTGTAACCTTGGTTTTCACTGAGTGGGAAGGTCAAAACCAATCTGAAATGGGGGAAGGAGATGAAAGTCCAACTCTAACTGAAGTTAGAGATAATCTGTATACATTTATTTTTTTCTTTTAAAAATTTAAATTCAATTAACATATAATGTATTATTGGTTTCAGAGGTAGAGATCAATGACTCATCAGTCTTATATAATACCCAGTGCCCATTACATCACATGCCCTCCCCAGTGTCCATCACCAGGTTACCCCATCCCCCCACCCCTCTCCCCTCCAGCAGCCCTCAGTTTGTTTCCTATGATTAAGAGTCTCTTATGGTTTGTCTCCCTCTCTGGTTTCATCTTGTTTTATTTTTTCCTCTTTTCCCCTATGATCCGCTGTTTTGTTTCTTAAATTCCACATATCAGTGAGATCATATGATACTTGTCTTTCTTTGATTGACTTATTTTGCTTAGCCTAATACCCTCTAGTTCCATCGATGTCATTGCAAATGACAAGATTTCTTTTTTTTTGATGGCTGAGTAGTATTCCATTGTGTGTGTGTGTGTGTGTGTGTGTGTGTAGACATATACACATGCAGATATATAGATAGATAGTTAGATAGATAGATAGATATAACATCTTCTTTACCCATTCATCTGTTGATGGACATCTGGGCTCTTTCCACAGTTTGGCCATTGTGGACATTGCTGCTATAAACACTGGGGTGCAGGTGCCCCTTCGGATCCCTACATTTGTATCTTTGGCGTATACATTTATTTTTAACAGAGAAAACTGTACTTCCTAGCTATGTCCACTGAGTAAGCTTGGACGTAATGACACTCCAGCGGCAATGAACACCCCTACCACCTAGATCTTGGTTTCTAAATAAAATCCCCCAACAATTGGAACCTTGAAGAAATGGCTAATTGCATGGCTGAAAAAGGAAAAATATAAGATTCGTTGGAATAGCTTGTTTCATAAAGCTAAAAGGTACTTAAAAAAACAGACGGGGAAACAGGAGGCCATGTGAAGGGGTCTTGCTGGCCAAATCCATAATTACTTGAGCATCAAAATGAATAATGCCTTGAATGGATTATAATACCCCGATTAATAAAAGAATCCATAAGCCCATTTTATATTAAAAAGATCAAAAGAGTGGGAGAGAGACGAGAAGTTTTTTTAACGGGGAAGTGCCAGCTAACGACACTAGAAGGAATGAGATCTATATATATGTTTTTTAAGATTTTATTTATTTGACAGAGAGAGACACAGTGAGAGAGGGAGCACAAGCAGGGGGAGTGGGAGAGGGAGAAGCAGGCTCCCCGCGGAGCAGGGAGCCGGATGCGGGGCTCGATCCCAGGACCCCGGGATCCTGACCTGAGCCGAAGGCAGACGCTTAACGACTGAGCCCCCCAGGCGCCCATGAGAGATATTTTTAAATCACCATTTTACAGCCACCCTGGTAATAATCAATTCAGGCAAGAATCATCAGTGGCTGGGAAAACCACGGAGTGTAAGAATAGTCACATAGTATCACAGTATCTCCTTACAAATAACTTATAAATCACGTGGGGGAAGGCACCTTTACAAGGGAGAAATGAGGCAGACACACTTTAACCAAACTGCCAAACTTAATGTCACCCAAGGAGGGCATTTACCAACATCACCTGCATCCCCCAGTGGAATAAATCAAGGACACAACATGACCTATTTTGTATTTCTGCCCAAAGAGTTTAATCTGATTCCAGCTATAAAGAAATAATCTGGACAAATCCAAATTGAAGTGCACATACACAAAAAGCCAGCCTAAAGTTTTCAGTGACACAAAAGAACAAACAAACCAAAGGCTAAAGAACTGTTCTAGATTAAAAGAGGTGGAAAAGGCAGCGCAAGTAAATGCAATGTGTGATCTTCAGTAAAGCTAATAATTAATGACTGAAAACATGAACAAAATAATAAAAAGTCAATTAACTTATCACCTTAACAAATTTAAAGGAGTCAGTCACAGAATCATCTCAATAAGTGCAGAAAAAGTATTAGATAAAATCAATATCCACTCATGATTTTTTAAAAACCTCTTAACAAATTAGTAATAAAATAGATCTTCTTAGTCTCAAAAAAAGTATCTACAGAAAAGCCTAGAGCAGACACTATACGTACTGACAAACCATTAAACACTTTCTTTTTGGACTTGGGAATAAGCATCGCTTCCATGAAAAATTGTAGTGGAGCCGGCACAGGAAGGCAAAAGAAAGAAAAAGTATATAGATTGAAAAGAGAGCAACAAAACCGTCCTTATTGGCAGGACTGAGTATGGAGAAAATCCAAAAGAATATACAGATAACTTATTAAAATTATAAGAATTTAATTGGTTTCAAAATTAATATATAAAAATCAATTCTGTATACCAATAAACATTTTCAAAATAAAAATTAAAAAATCTACCTATCATACAACAAAGTATCATATGCCTAAGAATAAATTAAACCAAATGTGTGCAAGACCTCACCAAAGAAACCATAAAACTTTGAGAAGCATTAAAGAAGGTAGATCTAAACACGTTCTTGGTTTGGAAGGCTCGGTATTGTAAAGATGTATGCTTTCCCCAACTTGATTCATAGAATTCAAAGCAATTTCAATCAAAATCCCAACAGGTTTTTTTGGGGGTAGAAAGTGACAGAAAGTAAAATTTATATGGAAGTTCAAAGTCATTTCTTAAGAAGAAAAAACAAGAAAGACCCGTTTTCCCAAATAATAGAACTTACTATAAAGCTGTAGAATTAAGACAACGTGCTATTGGCACAGGGGTGGACAAATGGGTGAATAAAGCCAAGTTTTGAAACAGATACAAGCACATCCAAGCCCTTTATATAGAAACAGATGGGGCTCTTCCCAGCAGTAAGGAAACAATGGACTTCTCCATAAATGGTGCTGGGACAACTACATATTTTCATTGGAAAAAAACTGCTAAAACTGGGTTCCTTTCTTCTACTAGTCACAAATACCAACCCCAGATGTACTAAAGACCCAAATGAGAAACGCAAATTTATGAAGTTTTAGAAGGAAATATAGGATAATATCGTTATGACTGTAAGGTAGGAAAGGAGTTCTTAAATAAGACACAAAGGGTACAAACCATGAAGGAAAAGATAAAAAGCTTTTAGTAAAAGGTGAAAGATTTATGTGGTCTGAAGAGAAACCAGAGTAGAAGATTAAAAACTTTAGAAATAGAGAGATTGAATACCAAACAGACCAACCACCACCTCTACAGCCATCAGCCTGGAACAGTGATTCCAGCTTCCCTACTTTTTGTTCCCGCTTCCAACTCAGGACCAGAGAAAGCCAAATATGTTCCCCAAATGAATCACATAAGATGCCTGGCTTGGGCTTCCCCATGGCAACAGCCTCCCATCAGAACACACCTGAGGTCTTCCCCTTTTTCACTATAAGCTTTCCCAATCCCTTGCCTTGAAGTCTCCCCCAAACTTGACTAATGGTGGCTGACTCCCCTGCTTCAGCAATCTCTAAATCACCTCCATTTGTTCTCATTTGGGTCATCCTCATTTACCTCCCCCAAATTCAGAATTTTGCTCATCTAAAGTCTCCATAAAGAGAGCAGAAAGACAAGTTTCAGAATATATTTGCTGTACACATCGCCCACAAAGAGCAAGCGCACAGCCCTGTATGAAAAACCCCTAAAAATCAATGGGAAGAAAGAAAAACCCATAGAAAAATAGAGATGAAATCAAGGTCCAGGGAGATAGAACTTGCCCAAGGCCACACAGCACAGGAACTAGAACCCAGGTCTTTGTGGCTCCCTGCACCGATGGCTTTTTTCTGCACCACACAGCTATTGCCCGTCTGCTCTCCTCACCCAGCCCCAGACCTGCCTCTTGCCCTACAGCCGTGGGCACTTGAACCTCAGCATTCCAGCCTGCTTACATCTAACCTGTGCATTCTGTGCTCATGAGAAAGAGCTATTCCTCTCTCAAGCTCTGTGCCTAAGCAACACAGGACACCAGCAGGCTGACCCACGGGTTGCCCTCTGAGCCAAAGGCAGACTTACCTCGCCCCAGAAGCAATAGCAGCCCCAAGAAGAAGATGCATGGCTGCAGGTCCATGCCAGAATCCTCCCGGTGGCCCAGCCCTGGACGAATCACTTGCGCAGATGGAGGCTGGCGCTTGTCTTCGTGCCTTTATACTCCTCTGCGGTCTGATAGCACGCCTGTTATAAATTTTACTATGTTCACCTTTGAAAGGGGGCAGTGGCAGGCTGTAAATGATAAATATTAACATTTAGGCAGAAGATTTCTCAAAGTAGATAGGTCAAAGATTGGTAGCATGTTCTAGATAAAGGCGCCAAAAGACTAGGACCACATAGCCCTCTTCGTACGGCCTCCTAGGATTGTGGACATCCAAAAATCGCCAGTATCGGGGCTCTGGCCTGCTGGGAGGAGCTTGGGATGGGAAATACAGGGCTGGAATCCCATATTGACAATAGCTGTGAGATCTTGGGTGAGTCCCTTTACGGGCCTTAGCTTCTCAGCTGTAAGCTATGGAAATAAGAGCCATAAATGGAGTGAAAGTACTTTGTAACAACTGTAAACCATAAAGCCCCCTCCGAATATGATTTCTTGGTGTGAAATGTCTTCCCCCGGTGTCTGAGGAGCACAGCTGTGTTCCCTGGTCTGCATGATCCTAAAAGGTTTGTTTCTGGCCCCGCCTCCGAAGCCATGGGTTGTGGGAGTGCTGGACCTGATGTGCACGCCACACATTGATTGTCTGCATGTTGAATTGAGAGATCCAAGCCAGAGAGGTGAGCCGTTGGAACTTATTTGACAGAATTAGCATTTTGCTTCCAGCAATCGAAGTTGAAATGCTGGGCAGGGTCTAAACTGGGCAGAGTTGGAATTTAAAGCCTGGGTGCCAAAATGCCTTGGGGGTGAAATTCAAATATTTTCCACAAATATCAAGTAACATTTGCCTTTGGGTAATATGGACAAATATATTTAAATCATCCTTACATTTTGGCCACTGTTAGGCAGAAAGGCCGAGAGCCAGACTTCGGAGCTAGGAGTCTGGAGCTGGTTTCTATTGTTCAACCTCAGGTCTTGATCTGCTGACATTTTTCAGTATGTTTCAAATCACAGTTATAGGTTGGTTGTCTTGAGTATAAAGTGAAATCTAAGTGGGCGGCCCTTTGTTCCTGGCTCTGTGACATTAAAATGTCTTCCTTTCTCATCTGCTCAATAAAACTTGACTTGTGGGTAACCACTGATTTAGCCATGCCTCAGCCTCAGCCTCAGAGCTGCATGGAGGACTTGGGTCACACCAGGCGTGGGTGGGCACTGCTACAATGGGCCCAGCTGACTATGGGCTGGTTCCAGAGCCTGGAAGAGAGTAATACATACAGAGAAGGAAGAAGAAAATATACCCAAGGAGGGGCTTGCAAGGGCCCTTTGGGCATAAATGCTCCTGAACATCAGACACGTGTTATCTTCACCAACTGCCCACAAGTTCAACAAGAGACCCAAAGCTCAAAGCTACTGTCCCATTACTAAGGATGGCAGGAGTCCCTCCATGCCACCAGCAGCTTTGAGGAGCATCCCTGAACCTACTTGGACTGAATAAAAGGTCACTGGTCCCCACTCAGCTGGGGCCAGTAGAGTGGGACACATCATGGGAAATGGGCAGAAATAGCCTGGCTTTATAATCCATGCATTTGCTTCTACCTCTTAATACTTCTCGGCACAACCACCATGGCCAACCTGGGTTAGCAAACACACCAACCTCTAACCTCTTCTACATTTAGAAACATTGAGAAATGACTTAAAAACACTTCCAAACTTTGTGAGGCATTTTGGTATAGGACAGACTTAGGTAAAAGAAATCTTGGAATCTGGTCAACACATCAAGGAATCCTCATCAGCTGAGAGGCAGTGGGGGAATAACAACTCTTGGGCACTCTTACCAGGCACTGTGGGTGCTCTTCACATGCATCAGCTTAATTAGCAGAGTATCTATGTGATCTTAGCAGCTGTGAAAACACAAGGGCCAGTACTCGACAAGCTCCACCACTTTTTAATAAAAATTTCTTCTCTGAATTTTGCTGCTAAAATGTCCTAAGAAGACATATCCCAGAGGAGGGAAGATGCTCCATTTCAAATGTTAGCAACAATCAGCAGATGTTCCTTTTGGGAAAGGCACGGGCCCGTGGATTCAAATCTTCCTGGGGGGTGGCAGTCCATGCCTCCCTCAGAGGGCATCTTGGTGACTGAAGGAGCTGAGCGCTTGCTGCTGTCCAAAAATCCACTAGGGGGTGCTAGACCAATCCTCGGCCACAGGGCCCATGTGGATTACAGTGGCACTGGCCGCTGAAGAGTGTCTTTCAAACTGGGGTTACGACCTATTATTATCCCATGAATTTAATTTGGTGGACTGCACAGTCCATTAAAAAAATTAAATAGAATAAAAATATCTGAGGGCATTGCATATAGTATGGGTAATTGATGTTTTGGGAAACTTATTTTAGTCACAGGCAGTGATGCAAAATGCGTTTCTTAAAATGGGTCAGTAAAAAAGAAATTGAAAATCACTCTCTCAGACAGCAGTAGATTAGTTCCACAAAGAAATCCCTAGGCTTCAAGCAAAAGAAAACAGGTTTGTTCTTCCCTCTGGTTAAAGATGCAGCTATGCCGAATTCCCTGTGCTAGCTCCTAAAGACAATGCCTGTGATTGGCTCCGTGACTTGGGAAGAAAGTACAAGTCAAACGTTTTAGCAGTTGTGAGAAGAGAGTAGGTGAAATTGTTCTTTTTTTCAATAAGGAAAACCTAGCCCTGACTCCTGGGTGAGTTCCACCAATGTGATGGAAGTATATGTCAGCAGCCTATCATCGAGGACAGGAAGGGGTTCCCATCAGTGCCTATTTTTTTTAAATTTTTTATTGTTATGTTAATCACCATACATTACATCATTAGTTCTTGATGTAGTGTTCCATGATTCAGTGTTTGTGCATAACACCCAGTGCTCCACGCAGAACGTGCCCTCTTTAATACCCACCACCAGGCTAACCCGTCCCCCCACCCCCCTCCCCTCTAGAACCCTCCGTTTGTTTCTCAGAGTCCATCGTCTCTCATGGTTCGTCTCTCCCTCCGACCTACTCCCCTTCAGTCTTCCCCTCCTGCTATCTTTTTTTTTCTTAACATATATTGCATTATTTGTTTCAGAAGTACAGATCTGTGATTCAACAGTCTTGCACAATTCACAGTACTCACCATAGCACATGCCCTCCCCAATGTCTATCACCCAGCCA
>NW_027397072.1:23412843-23421880 GCF_003265705.2 Callorhinus ursinus | reverse complement strand
GTCTTTCTGTGACCCTGAGGGTCCCGAGACCACACTGTCCTGCGAGGGTTCCACCCCCAGTTTAGCCACTGGAGTGACGTCCCTCAGCGGAGCCAACTTCTAAAAGTTCCGATTTTGTGCCCCCACTGCTCTATCACTTGCCAGAAGCGGCCGACGGAGGCCGCCTCCCCCGCCGTCTATCCTCCCAAATATCACCTCGGATTCACTTCTCCGCACGTCCTACCTTCCAGTAAGTGGTCGCTTCTCTGTTCAGAGAGTTGTTGCTACTCTCCTCTTTGATCTCCTGTTGAGTTTGTAGGTGTTCAGAATGGTTTGATCCCTATCCAGCTGAATTCCGGAGACCAGACGAAATCCAGGTCTCCTACTCCTCCGCCATCTTGCTCCGCCCCCCCCATCAGTGCCTATTTTACAGAAGACCCACAGCTTGAAGGGGAAGGTACACACCAGAATTGTGGGAGGGGTGGGACGATCTATCTCAGAATAATCTGCACTGGTTCCAGTGATGCCCTGAGAATTGTCTGACCCAAATGATGGCTTTTCTGAAGTACCTACTTGCCCTCACCATGATAGCCTTGTTATCACTCACTCCTTCTGTGTGGAAATAGTCCTATATCCCTGGTGGGCTTCCTGAGGGAGAGGCTGGGCCTTTTGCTTCTTGCCATTTGGGCACCTCCAGAACCCCTCCCTACTAGAGCATCTAGCTCAATGTCCTACATAAGAGGGCCTCACCAAATCGTCATTCATTGGTTGAGTATTCTTCAGAGGTAAGAAGACAACTGGTTTAACCAAGCCTGTGTTCTCCAAGACTCTTCCCAGTCACAGAAGTACAAGGAGGCTTGGCTTAGGAATCTCTAAACACAAACGTCATCCAGATGCCAGTGTTCCTGTGTTTACACAAGACCTGTGCATACACACACATGTAAAACATTGTCCAATGCAAGTAACTGAGCTTATTTAGCTTCCTTTGGGCAGAGGCTTTGCTTATAATCAAACAAGAAGTTTAATTTAGGAGTAAAAAGTAACAGACAAAATTGAGAAGGGACCACTAACGTATGTCTAAAAAAAAATACCGTTTTCAAATATCCCAGGAGAACATACACTCCACAAGACCTGGGCTTCTTGTTCTTTGCTATATCCCAGCAGCTAGTACATTGCCTGTGGTAGCAGGCATTCACTAGGTGTTGGATGAATAAATAAATGGAAAGCAGAATAAAAAGGAAGACACTAAAACTATAAAAAGATCAGCTCAATAGAACAGAATAGAAAAGATGAAAGGGGTAAAAGTCATGTTTTAGGACAGAAAACTGAGGAAAAAGAGGCATGTGGCCCCAATACCATGAAGTGTGATGGGAAAAAACAATGGAGAAGCAACACGGAGGCTCACAGCTAGTGGCTCTTCTCCAAGGTCACACTGTTATTTGCCTATGTAATGGTTCGCCATCCTGGCTGCAGATTGGAATCACCTGGGAAGATTTTAAGACAAATACCTCTGCCTGTGCTTTACCTACAGACATTCTGAATTAATTGGTCTCGGGTAGGACTTGGTCGTTGGTCATTTTTAAAATTCACTGATGGATTCCGATGTGCAGCCAGGGCTGAGGGCTCCTGCTCAGTGGAGCCAGGGCCGCCTGGTGCCCAGCACTGAAGGATGGAGAGGACTCCATCTCTGCTGCTGCAGACAAGTCAGTGGTCCACAGGACACGGCCTAATGCCTCAAAAGTCTACTGAGAGCTGACAAAGTCGGACTGACTGGGTGGCCTTTCCAGAGAGGAATCCCATAGGAATGTGGGGGGCGGGGAGGAGCGCTGGGACTTATCCTCAGAGGTCAGGGAGTAGATTGGGAAAAGGCCAGATTCTGGTGCCTGGAGGGGCTCAGTCACCAAGCACCAGGATATGTGGGCCAAAGTTCTGGGTCAACCATATGACTCATTATCATCTACAGCCATTTCCTCTTCCTCATGTGTTAGTTTCCTGATCTGTGAGTTTGACACATAAATTCCGTTCACTGATGTGCAGTGGGAAGAACAGGGCCATGGAGGGTGGGGAAAGGGTAAGATGAGCTGTCTACCACAAGCATACAGGGTATTCCCCCTCTTGCACCAGCCATTACTGCAGAAATGGGGAGCTCCCCATTCACAGATGGGGAGCTCTACAGCTTGAGCCCTGACATCCTCTAAGTCACACAGCTAAACTTCCTATTGCCCGCTCTCTCTCCTCTCCCTTCCACCATCTCCAGACTCAGCCCCCCAGTTGTTCCCAACATTTATGTCTCCCAGCACACGGATGATGGTGATATGCACACAGGGTGAGCAGACAGGGCAATCTGTGGCCTGAGGTGATCAGCTGGGGGTCTGGGACAGCCCCAAGCCCTGCCCCTAGTGGGTCCCTAGGGGGATCAATGTCTTTGCCCATCTGTACCCCTTAGTGCATTTACCTCCAAGTGAAGACTTAAATAGCATTTGGTGAGCACCTACTAGGTGCCAGGCATCTTGCTAATGAAACTCATTAATGTTATCTTATTTAATACTAGCCACATTCCTGAAGGAGTTAAAAGTCTCAGCTAAGGTCATTCAACTAGTGGGTTGTAAAAAGGAGTTTCTGATCCAAGTCTTCTGCCTCTATATCTGCTAATTTCTCTCTGCATGACTGAGAGATGCTGCTGGTGAAATGGCCTTAGGAGTCCCTTCCGGAGAGAAACCCAGGTAAGGCTCTTCATTCTGCATTGGTGGAGGGCAGCCTCTGACTCATGCACCCAGTTGGGCAGGGGACTCTGGCAGTGTGACTGTTCCCTCCTGGGAGATGAGTATGAGTGGACCACCCAACCTGACCTCCACCCAGCTGGGGCCCTCACTAACCTGCAGAGGAAATGTGGCTTCTCTTGGTGGAAACACCAGAGGCGTTGTCCTCCTTGGTACCACCTCAAGAGGACCTGAGAACCAAACAGGGATGCTCTGCTCCATCCCAGCTGGTGGATCCCAACTCTGCTGTGACCTCCTCTCCCCTCCTGGGGAGAATCCCACCCAGAGGCAGGAAAGCAACAGAGACAAGGTCAGAACTGGTCAGAGGGCACCTGGACCTTAATAGCCACCCAGTCACTCCCCTCCCACCCCCATTGCACAGAAGAGGAAACTGAGGCAAAGAAAGAGGCAGAGCCAGTCTGTGATGGGGGCTTGAGATAGGTTTTGGATTTCCTGATTCTTTTCCACTCATCATGCAGCACTGAATCACCCTGACCACTTATAGTAATGGAATTTTTAGTCCAGTTTACAGGTAAGAGACTAAGAACACAGAGAGGATTAGTAACTTGCCCAAGGTTGCTCAACTACCAGAGGTAGTTTGCCCTCTCTATCACAGCCCAGCAGTGGCCAAGTTCAAGCCAGAGGAACTCAGCACAGACTTCACCCTAGCAGATACCACATAAAGCCCAGGGTCTGCATCTCCATTCTGGGAAGGATGGTTCCATGGACATAGGCTGGCCGGCATGGCCAGTAGACACTGGCATATAGGAGCTCTTCCTTGGGTCTTCTACAGCTGAGACCCAATGTGGCAGAGCTGGTGGAGTCCTCTGCCAACCAGGGGGATCCCAGGGAACTTCTGCTATGTGGTTAATCTGTCTTACTCAATTCCCTTTGCATCCTGTCCATGAGAGTGGTGATCTGTTCTTCAAATCCAAAGGGAACAACCAAAGTCTCCCAGACTTTCCTGGGAATCTCACATGTTTCAGACCATGCTGGAAGGCTCCTGGCTCCTGCAGCCCCAACCACCATGCACTGACCCCACATGCCTCCCTGGCCTGTGTTCAGAGCAGAGTACCTGCTTGAGAAGACTTCTCCCGGATTACAGGTCCAGAGAAGGAAGACAGCCTCTCTACCACCTGCCAGGTCAGCTTACCAGCTGGGGACGTCCCTCCATCCACACTGCCACTCCAGAATGGGGCCCTCTGGGTCTTTGGCCGTGGGCAGGGGATTGCTGTGGCATGGCATCACCTGCTTGCTACCACACTGGGCTTTCAGCCCCCACACCCACACTGCACATGGTGTTAATAGCTTTGGTAATGATGATGATGCACAAGTATGCTTCCTTTGCCTGCTCCCGGGGCATGTCCACTGTTTACCTTTGATGGCACCACCTAGGGAGAGGACTATGTGCTTGCTTTGCCAGCTCCCTGGGCAGGCCCACAGTTTACCTTTGATGGCACCACCTAGGGAGAGGACTATGGCAGGGGAGAGAGTGAGGCTGGACTTCCCTCCCAGGACCCTCATGCAGATGAGCCATCTGGGCTGGGCTGGGCTGGGTGGGGCTGGGCTGGGTTCCAGGTGGGATCTCTGCTGAGCTCCGGCTGTCAGGACAGCCAGGCTGGTTCAGTAGGTTCTGCTTCCCAACTCCTCCATCCTGAGGGAATACCTCTGTGCCTCTGCCCCGAGCACCACTGGCTGAGGCTGGCCAGCCTATTGTTCCATTCTTCTCAGGCTCAGGAAGGGCCTTGTTCATAACTGGAGGCTTAGCACCCAAAAGAGAAAACATGAGGAAAAGGAATTTTCACATTCCATATGTCTTATAATCCACAGAAATGTTTAGAAACTTGCCCCAGATCACACAGAGAGCAGGTGGTGAAGCCAGATTTTTAATACTGGTTTTCCTGTTCCCAAGATCAGTTCTCTTAACCTGAGATACTTCTTCATTTTTATGTATTTCAGTTTGTTCCTCCATCGACCCTGGGAGGCCCCCTTGGGGCATGTGTGACCAGGAACATGCAGGGATGTGGTCCTTGGTTGCAGGTTCTCCCATGAGCAGCTGGAATCTTGGCGTGGTCTCTGGGAATCCTGGATGGCTCTTTCCACTTCCCATGCCCTTCCTTCTTCGCTTCTGGGACCCACCTCGAGCCACGTTTCCAAGTGTTCCTCTCTGTTGACACTGAGATGCACGTTTCCTGAACCTGAATGAGGCTCCACACTCTTGAAATTTAACATCTCTTCCAGGACCAGTCCCTGGAGGCTGGCCACCCCTATCTTCCACCCATCCCATACCTGAGGTAATCTTTCAAAACACCTTCTGCTGTCTGGTCTCCACCCCCCACTTCAGTGTGGCTTCTTCTCCCACTATTTTGCCAGAAATGCTCTACGGTCAACAGTTTGTTCAATCCCATGGATAGCGAGGTCCTCAGATTTCCTCTTATTTGACATCTCGGCGACATTTGCTGGCTGGCCTCTACCCCTATTCTCAGAAAACTGTCCTTGGTCTGTATGTGTCTAGTGTCCTGGTTTCTTCTTTCCAGCTGTGCCTTCTCGGCCTTCTTTACCAGCGTCTCCTCTGCTGCTGGAGCTCCTCAGAACTCTGTCCTGGATCCTCCCCTCTCTGTCTCTCAAGGTGATCTCACACACATACACCCCACAGCTTCATTTAAAATCTATGTGCCCACAATTACTGCATTTCAATTTCCAGCCACCCCTCTTTTCTAATCTTCAAACCCTGCAAACTCACTCACTGACTCAACATCTCCACTTCGATGTTTTATACGCACCTCAAACTTGAGGAGTTGAGAACTGAATGTATGATCCTCCTCTACTCATCTGCACTCCTACAGGAAAGGGCAACAGTGGTCATAGATAGATCCCAGAACAATCCTTGAAAACTCCCTCTCTTCAGCCCCAACAGATCATCAATTGCTGAGTCCTGTCAATTCTATATCCTAAATCACCTGGTGAACCCATTCACCATTCTCTATCTTCACTGCCCCAACCTGGGCCCAGGTCACCATCTCTGCTCCCCAGAATGGATGCAAGAGTTATTCCTAAGTCTACTCTTTTTTCCCCCCACAGCAGCCTGATGATCTTTTCAAAGTGCGAGCGCAATTGTCACAGCCTTGCATAAATCCCTTCAATAGCATCCCACAGCCCTTTGGACAAATTCCAACCATCTTGGAATGTTTAGAAGGCCCTCTCCAGCCTTAAGCCCCACTCCCTCCTTCTTCTCTGACCCCAGACCCACTGGGCTCCTTTCACTTCCTAGAACATGGCATCCTTTTGCCACCTCAAAGCCTTAACACAGACTGGTCCCTCGGCCGGACCAGACTGAAGCCATGCCAATCTCCTCCCCATCTCTTGGCCTCACTGACTCCCCTTTCAGGCTCAGTGTAAATATTTCTTCCCAAAAGGCTTTCTCAGGTCCAGTCAATGTAAGGCCCTGTCTCATGCTCCCCTGGCCTCCTGTGCTTCTCCTCCAATACTCTGAAAAAGCAATTACAAGGGTGCTAAGTCTATCCTGTCTGTCTGACCATGAGCTCCAAGGGAGGGCAAGGACCAAATGGTTTCCTGCTGTGTCCCCAGCCCTTAGTGCAGGACCTGACATCAGCAGGTGCTCAACAATTGCTACATGGATGAAAATGCCCAATCTTGCTCCAGTCACTCCTCTGGGGCTCCCAGTGGACAGAATCAAGTCCTACCTCACAGTAAACCACTCCTGCCCTCTCCGTAGCTCCATCATACCACTTACTTCATCTTGTCTGGTATCCAAAAACTGGCCAGTGGGAGCTATCTCTTTTGCTAGAAAGGGATGACCCATGCTTCATTTTCTTTGTAACACCTGCATGGTCCCTAACATAGTGGCTTTGCACACAGTAGGAAATTGTCCCAAGAGAGCAACACATTGCTGTAAAGAAAGAGGGCCCTGCTTGGCCTCTGCCTGGCCCAGATATCCTTCTATGCCCCCCCAGAGTCAAGAAATCTCTTAAAATAGTCCTCCTAAAATCAAACAAAAAACAAAACAGGAAAACCTGAAAATTTCCCCAAGTCTTGTAAATTACAGATAGCAAACCAATCAAGGACTGCCAAATGTACTTGAAGGTCAATTAGAGTCTCCCCTGTTTCCAAAAATCCTCCCACACACACACATTTGTAAAATGCTTGCTTGCCAGAGACTGTCCATATTTCCTCCTTTTTTCTCTGTAAAACTTATTCTCCTATCAGACACCTTTGAAACCCTGCTGAAATGTAAGTGATTGCAGATGGCTCCCTTGTGGTTGTGAGTTTATAAATAAACAGCCTTGGCTAATTTTGTCTCTGGTCTTGTTTGATTTGGGGCTGTAATCTTGGTGTTGCAGCTCAGATGCAGCCTGACCTGCTTGTTGCTGTGGACCTTGGCTCTTGTCCAGGTGTGGTGCCCACCAAGGCCTCTTCAGCCTCACTCTCCCCGTGGAACACCGTCCACATCAGCAAGTAAGTCTGCACTGCACTTCAACTCCATCCACTCTCTTTATGTTGAGTTCCTTGGTTGTTTTATTCACTTGTCAAATCCTCGGTATTTATATTTAATTAATGTTCCCTTTGAGGTTTGTGTCCTTGGTGATTTGCTTCTGCCTGTCCCTTTGTTTTGTCCTGTGTCCTTAAGTGTTGCTTTTGTCACGAGGAGGAGAATCACATGGTGGCATACAAGCATCATTCCCTATAAACTGGCTTTTTAAGCTGGCCTCATACACTGGAGAGTTGGCAGTTCTCCCCAGACCAGCACCCTCTGAGGACAAACTTGGCTGTGGGTCACCAGTAAAACCAGATGAGACTGTCCTCTTATCCTGGCCATTTGTCCTGAGAGCTTGGCTTTGATTCAGAAGGGGCATTCTTGCTCTCTGATATATCCGACCTGCCGGGGACTCAGACTGGTGTCTGTGTTCAGAGGTGGCTGGCCATCAAGTCAGAGGTCCAAGACGCAAGGTTGTATGAACATCTTCAACTGACTGTCACTTTCAACTGACAATGACCAAGGGCTTTCTTAGTCTAACCTGTGTCCTTCTCTGGGAAAAACTGCTTCTTACAGGTGCCCCCATTACCACTATGGCCCCTATACTTCCCTCAATGGCAGAACTCCACTAAGGATGATTTGGCCCTACAATGGACACTTTGAGGAACACTTAACTAGAACTGCTCTTTTGAGAGGTACCTTAGAACAAAAACAGAATAAAATTCCTCAGGCCCAATGAGCAGCATTTTGTGATTGGTACCCTGATGCTTCTAAACAGAATTCTAATTCTAGAATTCCAATTCCTTAAAGAATTCTTTTTTCAAGTCTAAAATGAGGAACTTGATGACCAAGTATAAAGCTTTCTGGTATAAAACCACCTCCTTCATAACTATCCCCCACCCTCTAACACCCTGGATCTAACTTCAATCCCTCTAACCCCTCCACTTCTTCTTCCCCTTGCCTGGAGCCCTTGCCTTTCCTTAACAAGCCCCCTGACAATCCAAAACATCAGTTTCCTTTAAAAATGCATCCTGATTGAGAATCACAAATGCCTTTAACCATAGAGTTTAAACCCTGGTCTCAGCAGGACTAAAAGCCATTGTCTGAAGTTTCCCCAAACCCTGATTAAGACACCTCTTTACTGAAGAATTCAGAATCTCCCAGGGGCCTATAATCCAATCTCTGCCAACTAACTGGCATGTTAGTAGGAAGATCAAATGCTAAATTATCAATGAGAAAAGCTGAAGAGACCAATCCAGGGTCAGACTTAAAGGATCCCACCTGCATGCAAAACCAGCAGGCTTCCGGAGAGCCTGGAAAACAGGTCAGAGTTAACTAAAAGTGACTTCTGGGACTTCTCTGTAAAAACCGGTTGGAATCAAGAGCATGAGAAGACAAGCCACAGACAGGGAGAAAATATTTACAAAAGACATGTCTGATAGAGGACCGTTACCCAAAATATACAAAGAACTCTTAAAACTCAGCAGTAAGAAAATAAACAAGCTGATTTAAAAATGGGCAAAAGAACTGAGCAGATACCACACCAAAGAAAACAAATAGATGGCAAATAAGCATATGAAAAGATGCTCACCATCATGTTATTAGGGAAATGAAAATTAAAACAACAATATGATATCACTATAAACCTATTAGAATGGCTAAAATCCAGGACACTGACAACACCAAATGCCGGTGAGGAGGTGAAGCAGCAAGAACTCTCATTCATGAAACTGGACCATTTCCTTACACCACACACAAAAATAGACTCCAAATGGTTGAAAGACCTAAACGTGAGACAGGAGTC
>NW_027397072.1:23339201-23412833 GCF_003265705.2 Callorhinus ursinus | reverse complement strand
GACATGAACAGACATTTTTCCAAAGAAGACATCCAAATGGCCAACAGGCACATGAAAAAGTGCTCAACATCGCTCGGCATCAGGGAAATCCAAATCAAAACCTCAATGAGATACCACCTCACACCCGTCAGAATGGCTAAAATGAACAAGTCAGGAAACGACAGATGTTGGCGGGGATATGGAGAAAGGGGAACCCTCCTGCACTGTTGGTGGGAATGCAAGCTGGTGCAACCACTCTGGAAAACAGTCTGGAGGTTCCTCAAACAGTTGAAAATAGAGCTACCATACGATCTAGCAATTGCACTACTGGGTATTTACCCCAAAGATACAAATGTAGGGATCCGAAGGGGTACGTGCACCCCAGTGTTTATAGCAGCAATGTCCACAATAGCCAAAGTGTGGAAAGAGCCAAGATGTCCATCGACAGATGAATGGATAAAGAAGAGGTGGTATATATACACAATGGAATATGATGCAGCCATCAAAAGGAATGAGATCTTGCCATTTGCAACGACGTGGATGGAACGGGAGGGTGTTATGCTGAGTGAAATAAGTCAATCAGAGAAAGACATGGATCATATGACCTCACTGATATGAGGAATTCTTAATGTCAGGAAACAAACTGAGGGTTGCTGGAGTGGTGGGGGGTCGGAGGGATTGGGTGGCTGGGTGATAGACATTGGGGAGGGTATGTGCTATGATGAGCGCCTGAATTGTGCAAGACTGTTGAATCACAGATCGGTACTTCTGAAACAAATAATGCAATATATGTTAAGGAAAAAAAAGAAGAAGAAGATAGCAGGAGGGGAAGAATGAAGGGGAGTAAGTCGGAGGGGGAGATGAACCATGAGAGACGATGGACTCTGAAAAACAAACTGAGGGTTCTAGAGGGGAGGGGGTGGGGGGATGGGTTAGCCTGGTGATGGGTATTAAAGAGGGCACGGTCTTAGTGGAGCACTGCGTGTTATGCACAAACAATGAATCATGGAACACTACATCAAAAACTAATGATGTAATGTATGGTGATTAACATAACAATAAAAAATTATTAAAAAATTATGCCTCACCTTCCTGTGTCTAGGCCTTCTTCTCCTTTGTCCCTTTTATTGTCACCATAAAATACATGTTTCAGCCTGGCTTATAGTAAGTGTTCTCGATGATTCTCTTTGTTTTCCCTCATGGTTGCAAAATGGCTGCCACATCTCCACGCATCCCATTTTTATATAACAACGTCCAAAGGTAGGAAGAAAATGCAGCTTTGTGTGTCTGTGTGTGTCTTTCTGTTTTTGTCAGAGGAAATTGTTCCCTAAGTTCTCCAGCCAACACTTTCTCACTAGGTCTCAGTAGGCAGAACTGGGTCACATTATCACCAATCCTCAACCAATCATTGGCAATGGATTACCATCACTGGTCTAGACCAAGCATGACTCACCTCCTAGGGCTGATACCACCTTCCTTGGCCATATGATTGATCAATATCTAAACAAGACTGAGATTCTACTCACAAGGTAGGAAGGAGGGACAGATGTGGGGAAGGCAGGGAGCAATGTCTCCCACATCACCACACGCTCTCAGGCTGGAGCAGCCTTTGTCAATGGGGAGAACAATGAATCCTGTTCAGTGAAGTTTTAGGCAGTTCATTTTATGTAAAAGATGCTTTTTGAAAACCTGTACATTTTAAAACTCATAAGTTGAAACCAATCCTGACAATGTATGGTAATAGTTTCTGTTTACTAGCTAAAGTTGTTTTAACCCTGCGATAATAGCATAGTTGACAATTCCCTTGGTCTGCCAGAGGTTTCAAATTATGCAGTTCGTGATGGATTTTTAAAACTTGGGCACTCACGTTGTTTCATGCATTGCTTATAAATGGAAGCTTTATTAATATTTTCATTGCTATTTTGAAATAAAATCTTAAAATTTTCATTAATATTTTATGCAAAATTTCTGTTTTGCATAAAATATAAGACTATCTCTAAAATGAGTTGATCAGGCCAGTTGTAAGTGTGCAAGTGGGTGGATTGGGGTGAGGGGCCATCGTGGTTCATTTCCCAAGGCGCTGGGAGGATTATCTGAAATAATAACCAGTGAACCAGCAGCAAGACTCCAGGCAAATTCCTTTACCTCAGTTTACCTGATTTGGCCAGCTAGCTTGGTGAAAACTTCCTTCTTGTTCTAAAAGTCTGGTTCTATGGATCCCATGAGGAGTCTAAATTTTATAAGCAACTACATTTTACCATGTCCTTGCATGCTTTACATCTGAAAACACACAAAGCATTTACAGGTTCACTACTTTGCAAAGCGATAAGCAAAACAGAGTCTTTGGGAAGGAGACTACGAAGTCACCCAGGAGGCCAGAGCCCAAGAAAGGCCTGATTTCCTCCTCCTCTGACAAGCTGGTATATACTTTACCAGCGGTAATGTTCCTGCCCCATAGGGGTGGGGAAATGGATTCCACTCAAAGCTTTCTTCCACATGGCATTGCAGGCTCGATTGCTCCTTCCACCTGTCCAGAAAACACTAGGTGTGAGACACAGGCAAGCGCTTGCTCTGGCTGGTCAGATAACGTAGCTCTTTTCCTGAATTTGGCCTCTGGCTGCCCCAGTGACTTGAGAAATGTCTGGAGAGACTGGAGGAAAAGGTAGATTGGGCCAGTCACCAGGCTCCACCTGGCCCCAGCCCCCCAGCTCTGCAGGTAGAGAACAGGGGGTCACAGTGGTTTGGCTTAGCCTTGACAATGATGCCTCACACAATATTTTAGAAAAAAACTGGAATTAGTTGACATTTAAAAATGGGATGATTCTATGTTATGTATTTATTTTTAAAGATTTTATTTATTTATTTGTCGGGGGGGGAACACAAGTAGGGGGAGAGGGAGAGGGAGAAGCAGGCTCCCCACTGAGCAGGGAGCCCGAAGTGGGGCTCCACCCCAGGACCCTGAGATCATGACCTGAGCCGAAGGCAGACGCTTAACCGACTGAGCCACCCAGGTGCCCCCATGATCATATATTTAAAACTTCACATTTCTGGCTTTTTTTTTTTAAATGTGGATGATCTCAAAGTCTTCAGGGGCCCACATTCCTGTGTGGCAACAACTGTCTTGAGCAGAGTAAATGGTTCCTTGCTTAGCTGGAACATGGGCCGCCCAGGGTCATCAGAGCCCCTCACTCCCTCTCATCTCCTTACAGCTGCTTGCATCTGAGATAGCCTGGTACAGCCACTGGATAGCCAGTTCTTCCTGGAGGGCTCTCCACATTCCTGCAGGCCTGAGCCCTCCCAGGATGCCAGTTAATCTCCCACAAGAGATGTGCTCTGAAGGGAGGGATGCCACCCCTCCCTCTCCTCCATTACTTGTGCTTACAGGTTTCTCTCTTTCTGCTCTGATGTGGACTGTAAATAATCTTGGGCAGCATTATTAGCTTCCAAGCACTTAGGTCACAGGAGGTGAGAGTCTTCTCTGTCCTGGTGCCCCTTATGAGAAGTCTTGTGTCCAGTTTTGGGGGCTGGGGTTTTCAGAGAAGCATCAAACCTGTTAGAGACCTGCCTGTATCTGGAGGGGGACCATGAGCTAGGTGGGAAGGGCCAGGAAATCACACTACGACAGTAAGGATTGATGGAACTCGGGATGTGTAGCAGACGAAGAGAAGCCCCAAGAGATATGATTCTTTCCTTTAAACATGAAGGGCAGTTATATGAGAAAGGGGTGATACTAGTTATTACTGTTAATAGCACTAATATGACCATTGCTAATAATGCTAGTGAGAAACCCTTAGTGCTTATATGTGCCAGGCATTGTTCCAAGTATACATGTTGACTCACTAATTTTGACATAAAAACTAAGAAATGGAAGCCATAGGAAGACAAATTTTGGTTGTTGTCCAAAGTTGGAAGGGATTGCCACAGTAAGTAGTGAGCTCTCCATCTCTGGAGGAATGCAAGCAGAGACTATAGACTGAAAGTCATCAAAGGGGGTGGTTGTATTAAATGATTCTTAA
This sequence comes from Callorhinus ursinus, assembly GCF_003265705.2. Classification (NCBI taxonomy): domain Eukaryota; kingdom Metazoa; phylum Chordata; class Mammalia; order Carnivora; family Otariidae; genus Callorhinus; species Callorhinus ursinus. The sequence continues at coordinate 23,408,838 of NW_027397072.1, read as the reverse complement.
GGTCTCTTTCACCCCTGACATTCTTTGATTCAAATATTTTAACTTCAGGGACTGACTGGGGAAGCTGGAATGCTGGGTGCAATAGAGAGAGAACCAAGGAATGAATGGGTAAGCTCAGCTCCGTGGCTCTCAGTGTGCAGAAAAGTGCATGTGTTTGAGGTCCGCTCCAGGAGGACAAAGTATACATTTATATAAATACACTCTGAAGTTTGGATATGCAGATCTATGGGAACGGACAGGTGGGCTGAGATAATCAACTGTGAGTGAGACTTCTTGGGACCCTTACATGGCTCACCACCATGTGAGAATCAGACAGACCAAAGCTGGCTGGCTCATATGGTTAGAGTGGTGTTTTCCAAATTACTGGTTAGAACCCATTCGTGAATTATGCAATCAATTTGGTTGGTTGTAACTAGCATTAAAACACACACACACACACTCACACACACAATAGAAAAACACCAGCGTTCATCACAAGTAATCAGTACAAACTGTTTCATTAAAGTTTGGTTTTAATGATGTGTGAGAATAAATATCATAGGTGTGTGTGCACTGATGATTTAAAATTGGTGAAAAAAGTGTGAAAGCTACTATGTTAGAAACAGAATGGGAGCAACCCTGTTCTGTGGGCCAAATCCTATCTCAGATTAATTTTATTGGGTCAGGCTCAGAGCAAGATGGCCACCAAGTGCAGTCCTGATTGGAGCAAGGTGACAGCCAGGTCCAGGACCAGCCTCTGATGGGTTATGTTCCCAATCGAGGAGGCAGTGGCAGAACACACGGCGAAGATTCCCGACTTTCCTCAGGAAGAAGCTGCCAATCTTCTTGAATGAGATTATTTCCCTGAGAGTCTTGCCACTTTGTAGACATATGGTGTCATGATGAGAGCCACCATCTTGGTGCTTTCGTATTGACCACACTCCTCACCTTGCCCCAGGATTAAGCCAGAAGCTTCTATGCCCATTGTGCCTACAGAGTCTGCCCCATAACCAGATCTTGTTTCATTGATCCTTCCATCGCAGTCCCTTAATGCCTTTTGCCCAAGAATGCCTAAGTGCCTGAGTTATGTCAATGAATTAGCTGCATAATTCATACCCCTCCCTCCAGCTTTCCCAATTACTTGACCTGTTGAATAGGCTTGTTTTTTTTTCTATTATCTACGGACAGAAGGAACTGGCCAAAAAAAAAAAAAGAACAATGGTGTGATCTGGGGCAGAGCTGTGCTGAGCTGTTCTCCCTGCAGTAACTGCCTTACCAGGAGTAGCTGCCCCTCAAGGACCCTTCTGGAAGACACCCTGACCATCAGTATGTGTATGGTAGCCGTACCCTGTTGTGGTTCACCTAAGTGCTGGAGTAGGTTGTGTAGGTACTATTTTACAAAAACGAGCTGGGCAGTAGCTTTTGTCTTTCACTTTGGAATTTGTTCTGTCAAAAGCCCATTTCTAACCACTCTGATTTGTAGTGAGTTCCCTGAATGGGCATTAAACAGCAGGATGCTGGATAGCTCATGTAGCTGGACCCTAGCATGGGTTTGTCTTATAGTCAAATGCCAATAATAAATCAGCAAATGCTTCAAAAACTCTTACATCTTTCTCTAAGTTTTTGGAATAGGTAATATATGGACACATTACAAAATTCAGAGAACAAAAGGATGGACATCCTTCTCACAGCAAGTGAAACGCCAAGTCTCTCTCCCTCCCCTTTCCCACCCAACCAACCCCTTGACTACTACTACAACCCCTTGATGAGGTACTTTTGTGAACTTCTCCCCTTTTCATCTCGTTGGGTAGACTATGAGTTACTACTGTCCAGAGATGAGGAAATTGAAGTTAAAATGTGTTTCTCATCCAAGGTGGCATGGCCAATGAACAGAAGAACAGAAACTCAGCCTGTATTTTTCTGACCCTAGTCTGATTCTCATTCCATGCTTCCAAATGCTGCCTGAGTAGTTTCTTCAGATGCATGCAAAGTTTTGGGGGAAATTAGCAGTACAAATGCCTCTGCTGTGGCTTTAATTTAGTTAAAGATGCAGTTAAAGATGCAGACTCAGAAGTGAGGCCCTTCCATGGCTCTCTGGCCTCACCCACAGTTGAGTGATTATCAGTGTCTCTACTGAGACTTTGACATACATCCTCAAAGTAGAAAACTTAACTTCCTGCACATCAGAAATGAAGTTTACATTGACTATTTTCCTTGATATCAGCAGTATGGTTTCTGCTGAAAATATTCCACAAGGTTGGACAGGCAGGCTTACCAAGAAGAATCCAAGAGATGACTTTTTACTCCAAAGGATGAGTGCTGTTTTCTCTTCTATGCTCAGGCTCTGGAGTACATTGGACTTTCTGTGGAACAGGTTTTCATCTAAAATGGGTATTTGCTGGACTCAACTCCAACTAGTTTTGTCTATGTCCAACACCAAATCCACCAACAAAAAACCATGATTTGTTGTCTTTGAGGGTATTCAAAACATGTAACTCAGATTTTAAAAGCAATTCAAAGCAAAACAGTGTCCAAACATATTTTGAGTTGTGGCAATATTCTTTGGCACAGTTCCCCAGAACTAACTGAAAGAATGGCAAATACCCATTTGGACTCAGAATTTCTGGTCTATTAGAATGAAGGTTCATTACTTGGTAGTCATTTCTTATAAATAATAGCACTCAGTTCTATGATAATTCATTTTTGAAACAGGTATAAAACCCACATTTATCATTTAGGAAGATTTTGGTTCTAAGCCACACAAAATCCAGTACAAATTGGTTTAAGAAATAAAGGAAGGGCGCCTGGGTGGCTCAGCTGGTTAAGCATCTGCCTCTAGATTTCGGCTCAGGTCATGATCTCAGGCTTGTGAGACCAAGAGATCAAGGCCGGTTTTGGGCTCTGTGCTGGGCATGGAGCCTGCTTAAGATTCTCTCCCTCCCTCTTCCTCTGCTCATCCCCCTACTCCCAAACCCCCCTCCCCCATGCACACACTCTCTCTCAAAAAAGAAAAGAAATAAAAGAGATTTCTTTTTGGCCTGCTGCCTCTTTTGAGTGCCCCCTAGGCTAGGTCCCCTCATGGTCTCCTCCTCACCCTCATCACATCCAACATGCAACAGCATCTCTACATGCTTCCAACTGCTATGGATGAGCTGCTCATAATTCTATCTAAGGACAACTCTCTACTTGTGCACAGGACCCTATTTCCTCTCTCTCTCCACACTCCAGTTATTCTCTCTCAACCATGACCTATTTTAGCATACCAACATGGTATGATTTTTCCCGATGTCAAAAATTAAAGGGCACCTACCTGGGTGGCTCAGTCGGTTGGGCGTCTGACTTCAGCCCAGGTCATGATCTCAGGGTGCTGGGATCAAGCCCCACGTCAGGCTCCCTGCTCAGTGGGGAAACTGCTTGTCCCTCTTCCTCTGCCTCTGCCCCTCCCCCTGCTTGTACTCTCTCTCACTCTCAAATAAATAAAATCTTAAAAAAAAATTAAAACAAAACTTCTCTAGACTTCATATCCCCCTCCAGCTTCAATCCCATTTTTCTTCTCTCTTTGATGGTAAAATTCCTTGGAAGAATTCTCCATGCTCCTGGACTCCAGCTCTTCATTTCATTTCAGTGAGTTCTCACTCTACCACTTGAACAAAACAACTATTCTCAGGCTTTCTGTGACCTTCATATTGCTAAATCCAGTAGTCAGTTTTCAATCTTTATCTTAACCTATTAGCAGCTTTAATACAGTTGACTACTTTGTCTTTTTTTGAAATACTTTCTTTAGTTGGACTTCAAGACAACACTCTCTTGGGGGTTTTGCCCCTCACAGTCCACTCTTTCTTGATCTGCTTTGCTAATTCTTCCTCATCATGCACCCTGCAATGCACCTGGGTTTGGTTCTGGGCTTATTTCTCTTCTACATGTATACTCATATCTTGATTGGCTTTATCAAGCCAAGATGGTGACTATACACCATCTATATCCTTCCAAGTGTTAAATTATTTCTCCCTGGAACTCCAGGTGCATATCCAACTGGCTAGTGAATATTTCCACTTGGATGTCTAATGGACATCTCAAACTTGATGTGTCCAAAACAAAAATACTGACAGTTCTGGTTGCAGGGTAACTCAGTAAGCTCCTAGAAGACAAACTCCTGCAAATAACAATGATGAACTCTGAACAAAACACACACACAAAAAAGCAACTACCTGAAGGTTCTGGAGAGTGAACAGAAACATGGAGTTTCTGGAGAGGAGTCAACACTTGGAAAAATGAATGCATGGGATGACTTTCTATTTTTTTTTTTTATGGCTTTTAACCTAAAGGCAGGCCACAGTAGATTCACACAGGACAGATAAAGTGAAAGATAAAATGAAAAGGCCAGTACTTCTGGCCTGAAGAATCAAAGGATAGAGTTTGAGGCAACTTCAGCCTTTGGAAAGTGAGGGGAGGAACCCAGGAAAAGAGAGCCAGAAAGGAAGAACCACACATTCTGTATTATAAACTCTGTGCAAATCTCTGGCCAATTTCTGAACCATGCATGCATGAGTTAGGCTTAAGTGGCCCAGATAAAAATAAAAGTACTGAATTGAGATCTGAGCTGTGGCCCAAGAGACAATTTACAGTTTGAGCCAATCAAGTTAGTTGCCAACTCAAACAATCCAAAAGTCAGCATTTGGGGGGAAACTATATAAGAAAATTCAGAGTCTCTACTTCACCATCACAATGTCAAGAATACCCCCGAACTACTCAAACATATGAAGAAAATGGAATTTGTGACCCATTCTCAAGAAAAAATACAATCAAGAGAGACTGACCCTGAGATGACCCAAATGTTAGAATTAGCAGATCATAATTTTAAAGTAGCTGTTATAACTATGCTTCATGAGGTAAGGGATTACCTGTTTATAACAAATGAAATGACAGAGAACTTCAGTAGAGAAATAAATTCTATTTTAAAAAATTACATGAAAATTCTAGAACTGAAAAAAACAATATTTGAAATAAAAAATTCAATGGATAGGCTTAACAATAGAATGAAGACACCAGAGAAAAAAAATCAAAGACCTTTAAGTGAGATCAGAAGGAAGCATCCAGTCTGAAGAAGAAGGAGAAAAAAAAGCTTGGGACAAAATAAGGAACAGAGACTCAGAAGCCTAAGAAACAATTCCAAAATGTCTAACACATGTAACTGACTCCTCTCTGGAAGGGGAGAGGCTACCAAACAGAAAAAAATTTTTGAAGAAATAATAGCTCAAATTTGGTGAAAGACGTGCATGCATTTATAGATTCAAGAAGATCAGTATATCCCAAGTAGGATAAATACAAAGAAAACTTTCCTTAGACACACTAGTCAAATTGCTGTAAACTAAAGATAAACCGAAAATCTTGAAGGTAGCCAGCAAAAAATTACATTTCTTATGGGGGCAGGGGGAGCAACTCAAATAACCCTGACTTCTCATCAAACAATAGAGACCAATATCTGGTAAAGGAGTGATATTCAAACTATACAAGGAACTCCTACAACTCAATAGCAGAAAAACAACCCAAATAAAAATATGGGCGAAGGACCTAAATAGACATTTTTCCGAAAAAGACATACAAATAGCCATCAGGTACATGAAAAGGTATTCAACATAACTGATCATCAAGGAAATGCAAATCAAGACCACAATGAGATATCACCTCATACTTGTTAGAGTGGCTACTATCTAAAGACAAGAGAAAAATGCTAGTGAGGATGTGGAGTAAAGGGAACGCTCACACACTGTTGGTAGAAATGTAAACTGGTACAAACACTATGGAAAACAGTATGAAGCATCCTCAAGAAATTAAAACTAGAACTACCGTATGATCTGTCAATCCCACTTCTGGGTGTATCTCCAAAAGAAGTGAAACCATTATCTCAAAGAGATATTTGGACTCCCATGTTCATTGTAGCACTATTCACGATAACCAAGGCATGGAAAAAAACCTACGTGTCTGACAACAGGTGAATCAAGAAAATGTGATATATTTGTACAATGAGATACCATTCAGTCTTAAAAAGGAAATCCTGTCACTTGCAACAACATGGATGAAACTGGAGGGCATTATGCCGAGTGAAGTAAACCAGACAGAGAAAGACAAATACTACATGGTATCACTTATATGTGGAATCTTAAAAAAAAAAAAAAAAATCAAACTCATAGAAACAGAGGAGAAAAGTGGTTGCTAGGGGACTGGAGGGTAGGGGAAATAGGTTGGTAAAAGACTACAAACTTCAGCTATGAGATTAAGGTCTGAGGATCTAATGTAGAGCATGGTGACTATAGTGGATAATACTGTATTGTATAATTGAATTTTTCTAAGACGGTAGAATTGAAATGTTCTCATCACCACACTCCCCAAAAGGTAAATAGGTGAGGTGATGGATGTGTTAATTAACTCCATAGGGGAATCCTTTCAGAATGTATATGGATATCAAATCAACATGTTGTACACTGTAAATATCTTACAATTTTGTCAATTATATCTCAATAAAGCTGAAAAAAGGAAAAGTAACAATTGAGGCCAGAAACTGTGGACCCCCATCTCTAAAGAACTGAAAGTAAAAACTTTCAAACCAGAATTCTATATCCAGCAAAAATATCCTTCAAAAAATGAAGGTAAAAGAAAGATATTTCCAGATAAAGCAAGAAACTAAAAAAAGTCACCATTAGCAAATATTCACACAAGAGATGCTAAAGAAAGTTCTCAGGCTGAAGGCAAATAATATAAGAGGGAAATTTGGGTCATTAGAAACAAATGAAGAGCATAGGAAATGGTAAACAACTAGGTGAATACAAAACCAAATTCCTCATCCCCACTCTGCCCCACCCAAGCCTGCTTTTCCAGTAGATTTGCTTATTGCAGTGAAAGAAACTCCATTTTCACACTTTCTCAGGCAAAAAAACAACAACAAAGAAACAAGAACAACAACAAAAAACCCAAAAACAAAAACACCTTGGCATTAGCTCTTTCTCTCACACTCCAGCAAGTACTCTTGGCTCTACTTTCAAAATCAATATATATTCAGAGTCTGACCATTCTTTCTACCTCTATTTGCTCTCCTGGTCCAAGCCACTATCTCTCACCTGGATTACTGCAATAGGCTGCCAATCAATCCTCCCTGTTTTAACCCTTTCTACTGTCCGGTCAATGGCATACCACACAGCAGCCAAGGGACCCTCTACAACCTATGTCAGTTCTCTCACTCTACTGGTCAACACTCTCCATTGGCTTCCCACCTCACCCAGAGTCCTTGTCACAGTCTACAAAGGTACTGTGTGGTGTGGCCCCTGCTACTTCTCCACCCTTCCTCCTCCCTCTTCTGCTCACTCTGATCTGGCCACCTTGGCTTCCTTGCTGTTCCCCAAACACATCAGCATGTTCCTGCCGCAGGGCCTTACCTCTCACCCCATTTATCTGATATCCACAGGGCTCACTCACTCTGTCTACATGATGCCTTATCTGTGAGGCCTTTCCTAACCATCCTAAACAAACTAACAACACAATACACATTCTCTTCCTCCCTCAACTTATGTTAGTTTTCTTCATAACACTTATTGCCTTCATATTTAAATGTTTGTTGAATGAATGAATGACACAAATACCTATAATACAAGGCTGAAAGCTCAGATAAAGGGCTATGGGAGCTCAAAGAAGGAAACCAGTATGTACTGAGCATCACACATTTCTAGCACTGTTGGCTATGTTTTATCATTTAACTCTCATGACCATCCTCTTAAATAATTTGCTGCCATTAATTTACAGACAGATGTTGAGGCTCAGAGAGGTTAAGTGATTGCCAAGGTTACACGCATAGTAAATGGTGGCAGAATTCAAACCTAGGTCTTTACAATTTCACTTATATATTCTTTTCATCACACAGCTCCCCAAACTCCACCTGGCTCAGGTGAAGGAAGAGGGAGGGAGAATCTGGAAAGGCTTTCTGGAGGAGGTAGCACCTTGGTTCCTGTAAAATAATAAAAAAAATGTGTATATCAGTCTCTACCCTTGGTTCCTGGGACAGAATTCCTAAAACCCTTACAATTTCCTAAGTGATAAGAGCATTAGGAGCATCTTTTGTTCTAATATTGGGTCTTTGACCCCAGTTCCTTACACAAGGTTCCTAAATCCCTTGGAATTTCCTGGGTGACAGCAGTGTCTTTTGTTCTATTGAGGTGAGACTCTTGGTGGGCTCCTGGATGGGGTCTAGTCACTAGAAAGACCAAACCATTATGGAGAACCTTGGAATTTTCAACCCTACACCCCATTCTCCAGAGAGGGGAGAGGGGCTGGAAATGACGTTAATAATTGATCACACCTACGTGATGAAGCCTCCATAAAATCTCACTAGTATGGGGTTCAGAGAGCTTCCAGGTTGGTGAACACAGGGAGGTGCTGGGAGAGTGGAGTGCTCAGAGAGGGCATGGAAGCTCCTCGCCCCTTCCCACGTGTTTTACCCTATGCATCTCTCCCATCTGGTTGCTCATCTGTATCCTTTATCATATCCTTTTACAATAAACCAGCAAACAGTAAGTAAACTGTTTTCCTGAGCTCTGTGGTCTGCTCTAGCAAATTAATCAAACCTGAAGAGGGGGTTGTGGGAACCTCCAAATTGTAGCTGATCAGTTAGAAGCATGGATGACAACCTGGATTTTCGAGTGGCATCTGAAGTGAGAAGTGAGAGGGTGGGGGCAATCTCGTAGGACTGAGACCTTAACCTATGGGACCTGATGCTACCTCCAGGTAGACAATGTCAGAATTGAGTTAAATTCTAGGACATCCAGGTGGTGTCCTAGAATTGCTCTGTGGGGGGAAAAACCCACACATCTGGTGTCAGAAGTATTCCAAGTGTGATTAGTGGCATGAGTACAGGAGACACACAGAATTTTTCCTAACATAGTTCCAAGAGATAAGATATGGGCAGGGGGTTAGCACACAATTACAAGGGGCTGGATGTGGTATGAAGTTGCTAAAAGGAAAGGGACATTCTAAGACATATTATGTAAGAGGTGAAGTGATACCAAGAGTAACCTTTTCTGTTTCACAATTCTGCCTGAACTTCCCAACAATTAGAGTTGTCCCCAACTGGAGCCCATGACCTGGACAATAAGGATTGTGAAACTGAGTCAAGGGAATCTCATTTAAAATGGAGTTGGGAGGCCACAAGGGGGAGCTCTCAGGCTGTACTACTCATACCCCTTTGCAGCCCCAACGGGAAGAGATGTACCTTAAATTCCAAACCAAAAGAAGCCTACTTTACCACCCTAGCAAGAGGAAGGAAGATTTTCTTCTCAACGGGCAACAACCCAGCCAATGAGAGACTCACAACTCAGCCAATGAAAAGACACTACATTTCAAACTCCCAGTTTACTCCAATGCACTTTTCATTTATAACAAGCCCGTTCCAATTTCCCCCTTTTACTCCATAAAAGAGGGTTCCTCTCCTTTGCCCTTCCACTTGCTTAGGGCTTTTGCTGCAGCTTGCCTGTCCCAAATTGCAATTCCTCTTCAATTCCTGAGTAAACTCATTTTGCTGGGAAGAAAACCGGACTGCTGTAAGGTCAACAGGATGATAACCTAATGATCCTTTATCAGCAGGGAGGGCTTCACTGATCTTGTGACAGTCTATAACTAGGATAGGGCAAGTGTTATTTTCCCCATTTGTATATGAGGAAGCGAAGGCTCAGTTATTAGACACCAGCACAGTCTTTCCACTTGACGGTCAGCACTCTTTCAAGATAGTGAGATGTCCAGGCTTGAAGTGTGTGATGGGAAACACAGGACGCTGTGTCAGATTGGGGTGTGTGTGTGGGGGGGGGGGTGTGAACAACCATGAAAGAACAAGATGAACTCTGTGGACTTTATGATCCTGGTTCAATCAGTTTTACAAAAAAGTTTTTTTATGATAAAATATATATAGACGGTCCCAGACTTATGATAGTTTTGATTTATGATTTTCCTACTTTATGATGGTGTGAAAGTGATACACAGTCAGTAGAAAGTGTACTTCAAATTGTGACTATTGCTGTTTCCTCAGGTCAGTGATATGCTGATACCCTCTTGTGACAGAGAGCACTAACAGCGAGCTGTAACTCCCGGCCAGCCACACCATCACGAGGGTAAACGATCAACACACCTACCACCCTCTCTAACCATACAAGTGTTCTGGTTTTTTTTTTTTTTTTACTTTCAGCACAGCATTCAATAAATTACATAAGATATTCGAGACTTCATTATGAAATAGGCTTTGCGTCCAATGATTTGCCCAAATGTAGGCTGATGTTCAGTGTTCGGAACACATTTAAGTTCGGCTACACTAAGCTATGATGTTCAGCATTTTCTATTCAGGATATTTTCTTTGTTTCCCCCAAGATTTATTTATTCATTTGAGAGAGCGAGAGAGTGAGAGCGCATGAGTGAGGGGAGGGGTGGAGAAAGAGAATCTCAAGCAGACTCCATGCTGAGTGCAGAGCCTGACGCGGGGCCCAGTCTCACAACCTGGAGACCAGGACCTGAGCCAAAACCAAGAGTTGCTCAACCAACTGAGCCACCCAGGCGCCCCTTGACTTCGGGTATTCTCAGTTTATGATGAGTTTATCAGGACATAATCCCATCATAAATGGAGGAAGATCTGTATAACGTGATATTTAACATTTTAATCATTTTTAAATGTACAGTTCGGTGGCATTAAGTGCATTCACAATGTTGTGCAACCATCACAAACAGACTACTGTCTATTTTTCAGAACTTGTCATCCCAAACTGAAACTCTGTGCCCATTAAACAATAACTCTCCATCCCCACCCCTGGCCCCTGAAAACCACCGTTCTACTTTCTGTCTCCTTCAATTTAACCACTCCAGATGCCTCATATGAATGGAATTGTACAATATTTGTCCTTTTGTGTCTGGATTATTTCACTTGGCAAAATGTTTTCAAGGTTGATTCATACTGTAAAGTTGAACAGAATTTTACCTCTTTCTAAGGCTGAATAATATTCATTGTATATATATATATATATATAACATGATATTGTAATACATATATTATCTATTGTAATATATACACATTGTAATATAGTAATGTAGATACATTGTAATATGTATTATAATATAATATACATTGTAATATATGTTACATATATTACATATATAATATATTATATATATACATATATTACACTTTGTGTATCTATTCATTGTTGCCACGGTTCAATCTTGCTAACAAAAGACACCAGCCTCCTTCATCGGAAATATTTTTCCTTTTAGGCTGCCAGCCCCAAGATCAAAATATACCAGCATCCTTTCTCCTCACCCAGGGAGGCTCCCCCTGTACAAACAGGGCTGTCTGCCCGGAGAACTACCTACTTGGGATCAGATCCCATTGTGAGGACCAAACTTCCTAGAAGTTTCTGGTCTTCTAGAAGACAGTACTGTGTGAGGGCCAGGCACTAGAGCTTCTCTTCCCTTAAGGAACAGAAATGGCAAAAATGTTCCAGGTCCTCTTCGTTCCCCAAACTCAGAAGTGTAGCTCAGCTGTTGCAGTTGCCTGGGCAGGGGAGTGAGAGACAGGTGGCCCGGGGGGCGCAGCCACAGTCTCTCCCTTGTTTCACTCACACAATCGCCCAAGAATCCCTGTCGTGCGTAGCCATCGGCTGTTAAAAGCCAAAACAGGGTGGTGTGGCCACCTGTTGGGCACGGGGGGGTGGTGCAGCCCTGGGGGGAAGGAAAGGACTTGCAGGCTGAGATTGCTTCAAGGAGAAGCTAGATAAAAGCCCAAATAAAAAACCAAACCAAACCAAAAGCAGCCCCTACATCCGGACGATGGAATTTTATATTTAGCGCTTCAAAGAAATGAGTGATGGAGCTGTAAAAAGACATGGAGGAAACTTAAATGCAAATTAGCCAGTGAAAGCAGTCAATCTGAAGAGGCTCCATACTGTATGATTCCAAGGATAGGACATTCTGGAAAAAGATCAGTTGTTGCCAGGGATTGGGGGGGGGGGGGGGTGGCAGGGAGAGAGAGAAGGATGCAAAGGTTGAGCACAGGGCATTTTCAGAGCAATGAGACTACTCTGTATGATACTATAACAGTGGATACATGTTGTCATACATCTGTCAGAACCCATGGAATGCACAGCCCCAGGAGCGAACCTTAATGAAAACTGTGGACACGGGGTGATCATGATGTGTCAGAGCGGATTCACGTACTGGGACAGATGCGCCACTCTGGTGGGGGGGGGGTTGGTGGGGGGGGGGGGCGGGGGTGGGGGGGGGGGAGGGAGGGGAATATATGGGGCCAGGGGGTATATGGGAACTCTCTGTACTCGCTGTTCAATTTTGCTGTGAACCTAAAACCACTCTAAAACATAAAGTCTACCAAAAAACAAAACAAAACAAGAGCATCCCCAGATTTGCCACCTGGCTCTTCACACCAGCTATACAGTTTCAGGCTCAGAAAGTCCGGCTCTCCCCTCAGGAGAGCTCACAGCCCCTTTCTCTCTTCTGATGCTTCTTTTCCCCGTGGGCAGGAACAACAGGCATTCCTTTGCCTTTTAGTGAAGTAGGGAGAAGCTCTCTGGAGTCCTGCAGGTCCTCACTTGCACTCCGGCTTAAATGTCACCTCCTCGTGAGGTCTTCCCTGACCACCCTAACCCCTAGCCTCTGCCCCGCCCATCATCCCATCTGGCTTTCTGCCCAGCACTCGTCACTACCTGAACGCAGTTACTTGCTTACATATTTCTTTTACTTTGCCGCCCAATGGCATGTAAGCCCCACCAAGGCCAAGACTGTCCCTAGTGCTCACAACAGTGGGTGGCTCAGGGCAGGAGCTCAACAAATGTTCGTTGACGGACTGAATAATTATGTTACTGGCTTTTCCCCTGCCCACGGGGAAAAAGAAGCATCAGAAGAGAGAAAGGGGCTGTGAGCTCTCCTGAGGGGAGAGCCAGACTTTCTGAGCCTGGAACTGTGTAGCTGCAGAACCTGGGGCAAAAGGCAGTTAAACTTCCCTGGGCCCCAGTTTCCCCGTCTGTAAAATGGGCGCTTAAACGTCACGATTGCTCTCTCTTCTTGCTGCAGTGCTCTGAATGCTCCAGCAAGCGTCGGAAGGACCTTGTTAGTCCACTCAAGGGCTTCTGCCCAGGCCACTGGGTGGCTGCGAGGTACTCGGGAAGAGAATTCCTAGTGGCCCAACGTCACCTGACCTCCTCGGCTGGGTTTGTGGATATGGGCAAGAGGTCCAAATGTGTGCTGGATGGATTGAGGTGTGGGGGAACCCCTCCCCTAGAATGCAAACTCCAAGACAGCAAGGATCTTGGGTTTTATTTGTTTGCATATCCCACGTGCTGGGAACAGTGCCCAGCACACAGTAGGCTTCATAGTTACTGAGGGAGTAAAGCGAACACACTCAGCGACTGTGTTTCCCTTCTTGGGTGAGTGTTGCTTGGGTCATGTGTGGCATGAAAACAGCAATAGTCATCCCTTCCATTGGTGGAGCCCTCCGCAAAGCGTTTGTACATGCATCATCTCACGTGCTCCTCATGACAACCCCATGAGATAAGTCCCATTAAGTGTTATTATCCCCAATTTGCAGATGAGCTAACTGAGGCTCAAGGCATTTGACCTACTCAAGGCCACATAGCTGGTGGACGGCAGAGGCTGATCTCAGAGCCAGGTTTTCTTTTGTTCCAGACCCAGTGCTTGTATATGTCGCCGGTTGTGCAAAGCTCTGAGTGTGAGCAGAAGGAAGCCTTGTGTAAGAGCCAGGCCCTGAGGAGAGAAAAGGGGCAACAGAGAGGAGCGCTGCTTACGCTGGGGGGCTGCTTGGGGCTGAGCCCATGCCTGCTGGCTGAGGGTGGGGGCTACGAGAGCAGCAGGGGGATGGGGCAGAGATGCCTCTCCACTCCAACAGTGGCCAGGGACCCCGTGCAGGGAGTTCCTGGGGAGACTGCTAGCCTCACGTAGGCATCGCTGCTCCGCAGGCCCAGACACGCAGGGCTCCAGAGAGGGCCTTCACAGGGCACAGAAACCAAGGATGTGGGCAAACTGGTTTGAGGAACACAAAAGCCAGCTCAAGTCTTCTTCCCTTTCCTGCACAAGGCGCGTACCTGCCCCTCACCCCTACGCCAAGGAGAGCTCTTCAAAATGACATTTGCCCAGCTCCAAATCTCACTGACTTCACCAAAATCACTTATATGTCACCCCAAATCATACCTACACACACACACATACACACACACCAGAGTGCCACCTAGGTTCCTCCCCATGGGGGCCCCCAAGCAGAGCCCTGTCCTGCCCTCACCCACCTCCACCTGCGGAAACCTTTTGTACCCATCCTGCAGAATCTTCTCCGCTTTCTGGGCCTAAGGTGCCTTCCCTCTCCAGCACTCCAAAGCCCGCTGCTGGCTCTCTGCCCTGGCTCTGACCACTGGAGACTTCCGCCCTGTTTATGCGTATGTGACAGCTTCCCCACCCCACCCCAGCTGCCAACTCCCTGAGCGTAAAACTCAAGCCCAGTGCTGGGCCTGACCTGGTGCAGGGGTCACAGAAGCTGCCAGCTTGCATCAGCCCATGCCCATGGCAGGGAGCTCGGGGAGGTGGGGGGGACAGCTTCACACCTCCCCGAGGCCTTGCCCCCAGAAGCCACGAGGCAGCGATGAGGACATGGGGCAGGGAGGTGGGGTAGAGGCCAGGACAAGTGGCGGCCCACACACTTGCCTGTGTTAGTCACCAAGGGCGCCCAGCAGAGCAGAAGTCATCTCTAAAACTGGTGCAAGAGGAACAGGTGGGAAGAGGGAGGGCTCATCTGCAAAACCAGTGGGGAAGAGGCACTGGGTCAAAATGTCCTTCTCTTGCTGGAGGGGCGGTTTTCCTTCCGGATTCCCCGGCAAGACCCGAAACAGCGAGAGGAGGGAGGTCTTGATCAAGCGCAGGCTGATATTCTGGGTTTGCTCCATCCGTCAATGTGTGCTGAGCCCCACGACCTGCCCTCCTGCTCTGTGCCAGACTCTAGAACTTGGATTCTACCTTCCTGCTTCAGAAGGAGCTTCGGATGCAACTTTCCCTGTCTACCCCTCTGGAAATGGGTCCCAGAGCTCAACCACCCAGATGGTTATTACCACCAAGTGTAGCTCATAGTTACTTATTGATCACAAGTTCATTGATTGCCTACTCTCCCAGGCCTTGGGCTAAGGACTTCACACAGCTTCTCATTTACTTCATGGGGTGGCTCCCAGAGATGATTCCGATGGCTACTGTGGGGAAGGGGGACGATTCTGACCAAATGCCCTGACTTGCCCCGGACAGTCCCATTATATGTCTGTCGTCCCAGCAGCACCAACCACAGAGCCCCCTCACATTCTCAGAAGTGACCTGGCATGGAAGATAAATGATGGGTCCAGGGGATTCTCCCCAGTCTGTCACAGGGGAGTGGGGTGTGATGCACGCGGCTCCCCAGAGGGGCACCTGGGCCTTGAGAGGCAGACACTAGAGGGCGCCAGTCAGTTGTGCCTGGCCTCCGAGTCTCCAGAGCGCCCGGCAGCCCTGGGCAAGGCCACTCTAGGGGAGCAGAGGTGGTAGATGGGGGGGGGGGGGGGGGGGGGGGGAGGGGGAGAGGGGAGAGGGTGCCCGACAGAGCCCTGACTGAGGCCTTTCCTGGCCTAGACCCAGCCTGGCCCAACTCCTCTCATGCCCCCCATCCACCCAGCAGAGCTCCTGAGCAGGCAGAGCCCTCCCCCCAGGGGGACCTGGGAATTCTATGAGGGAAGAGCGGTGCTGGCACTGTTGCCTTCTCCTCCATTTCGGCCTGGCCAGGCCCCTGCCAGTCTCTGCCCCAGGATCTCGGGCACAGTGTGGTTCACCCTGTGCTGAAGGCCTCTCAGACCACGGGGCTGGCTCTCCTGATGGGCTGGGACTGGGCTGTATGGAGGTGGCTGTTCTGGAAAGAACCATCAGGCCAGGTGTCAAGGAAACTCCACAGCCCAACAAGAGCTGGGGGTGGGAATTGGGGGGGGCAGGAGGCAGAAGGTGGAAGGGCTGATAGGGCACTTGGTTAGGGGTGGGGGCCTGCCTTCTCCTCCTTGACCTACCCACACTAGCCTTGAGAACTCAAGCACAACGCTCAGGCCTCGGTGTCCCCGGAGGGGCCAGAAGGCTTGCGACCCACAAAGAGCCTACTTTTCACCATCCTGGCCTGGCCACTGCCCCCATGCAGCACTCTGCCCTGCGATTGCAATCAGACACAGGATTGGCCTCCGGCGGGGCACACTCTTCTCATTTAGACAAAACCCTGGCCCCGGCCCGGATGACTGCTCTCCAGCCGTGGACTATTAAAAGTGCTTGGGTGTCCAACAGACTTGGGCCTGGTTGCAGGTCTGACATTGGTAGGTGTGTGATGCTGGGCACGTCATTTAACTTCTCTAAGCCTCAGGTGACTCACCTGCAAAAGGTAGTAAGAGTATCCATTTCTTAAGGCCAGTGTGACGTTTCAAGGCAATAAAGAACAGAAAGCGCACAGCTCAGCGCCCGGCGCCCAGGCGAGCTATGCTCCCAGTGGAGGAGACTCCAAGCAGCACCAGCATGGCCCTTCAGCCCCAGCTCAGCCTCCTCTGTTGTGGGAGTTCTTGCCTGCAGGAGAAAGACAGAGACGGGCTTGAACATGCACTGTGGTCCACACTGTCCGCACAGTGGAATCTTCTATGAGACAGTGACCATCCATGGATGTAGGCAGCCATGGATGCCTCAGTGCCAACAGTTTCAACCTTTTAAAGATTCATTCATTCATTCATTCATTTATTCATTATTCCCAAATTACAACTGTTGTCCTGACATAATTATTAACCTCCTCCTTTCACTCTTGAAGTGTCCCAGTTTGGTTGATAAATTATATGATCACCCAACTTACTGCGGCAGATCCTGTGCCAGGCACTGGGGACTGGGAGAGGATGATGTACCCAGCCCCTCCCCTCCAGGGCTTCCCTCCAAGGAGGCACAGGGATGCAGTGTGAGAAGGAGGGGCTGGGGGTGCTGCTGTGTGGCCAACCAGTGTCCCCCTGCCCCTTAAGAACCTAGCAAGAAACGGGGCGCCTGGGTGGCTCAGTTGGTTGCGTGTCCAACTCTTGGTTTCGGCTCAGGTCATGATCTCAGGGTTGCGGGATTGAGCCCCATATTGGGCTCTGTGCTCAGCGGGGAGTCTGCTTGAGATTCTTTCTCTCCCTCTGCCCCTCCCCCCACTGGTGCGTGCACCCTCTCTCTCTCTCAATAAATAAATAAGTAAATAAATAAACAAATAAATAAAATCTTTTTTTAAAAAAGAACCTACAAAGAAGCATACTTTGATTTATCTACCCTTTTTGGGTTTATTTAGTTTTACTTATTTATAAACCAACCTCTTGGGGTCAATTCTTGCCATACATTTTCCACCTGATACATGAGGTAGTGGTCTTTTTATTCGTCATAATATTATTTTTCTCCAGCCTCAGAAGCTGCCTTCTATTCAAATATTTGTGGTATTTTTTAAAAAAGAGTTACAAATATCCCATCTGTTCTATGATCCTATAAACATCAATTTTCCAGAAACAGAGTCCTAATTTATTTTTTCATTCTCATGGAAAAGTACGTGACGGGAGAATAGCAGTGATACAGAGGCATACTCTGAATGGCCAGCCCCTCCTTACTTATGCCAAAACACAACCCGACAGTTCATGAAACGGGGGAATGGGGGGAGTCTTAGGAAAAAGGAAAGGAGGGGCAAAAGGAAATGGAAGAGGCAGTTGGCCAGGGCTCGTGGCTGGAGCAGTCCCCTTTGGGCTCCTGCCTGATCGTCTGCGTTGGGTTGGAGGAGGGTGATTGCCCTCCCCAAGGGATGGTAGGCAGCCAGGCATGAGCGTGTGGGCGAGGGTGGTGCCCCCTCCACACCCATGCCAGGACCAGAGATGCCTTGGTATGTGGCCAAAACCTTCTGCCAGGTTCCACACCCCATGCGAAACATCTGCCCCCTTCCCCCACCTGTGTCCTCGCAGGCCCCCCTCCGTTACTGGAGAGCACGACAGTCCCTCGTCTACAACGGTCTCTGTGTCTGTCCAACCCTAGGTGCCCCACAGGAGCTGCACCTGTTGCACCTTTCATCTGGGGACAGAGCTCGGGATTCTACCTCACCATTGCCCAGGAGTCATAACTGGGTGAAAATCATGACAATACACAGGTCCTGGGGGAGTGCTGCCTTATTTAGATGTGCCACCCCCAGAGAAGGAAGAAAAGGAAGGAGGGGGAGGAGCTGCGAAGCTGACAGGAGCGAAAGGAGAAGAAGAAGGCATGGGTGATTCTGAGAATTGAGGGTAGCTAGTGATGTCATCACGGGCAGGGTTTCACCCAGGTCAGTGGGTGGGGGCAAAGCATGGTGACTGGGGCCCTGTGACTCAGTTATGAGCCTGGCCCCTGTATCCAGAAGTCATTCATTGAGTAACTCATTAATTCTGTCAACACATGTTTATTGAGCTGTTATTATGTCCCAGACCCTGGACTAGGCAGCAGGGAGGGAGAGAGCCGGCAGGGAGGGAAGTTCCCCTGCAGAGTGTAGGTGTGCAGGGGATGGAGTGGGGTGGGGGGGGGGGAAGCCCCCTTTAGAGGGGGGGGCCCGGGGGAAGGGGCCGGGGGGGGGAAGGGGGGGGGGGGGAAGGGACGTCCGGGATAAGTTCTCGTGGGAGGAGAGTAGGCAGGAGCCAGACAGAGGGAGGGGAAGGAGGAAGGGGTAGGGAGTTTCAGGCAGAGGAAGGAGATCCGTGCTTGAAGGCACGGAGGGTGGGAGGGGAGGTTTGGGGAACTGTATGTAGTTCCTGAGAGAGTGAGGGAGAGGTGGGGAGAAAGGAGCTTGAGAAGGTAAGGGTGGCAGGTCCTAAAGGAGCTCAGAGGCTACTTACAGGCGGTGAGGCCCCCTGGAGGGGAAAGCCCGGGACAGTGTGGTCAGATCCCCCCTTGGGAGAGGAGACTCTTCATGGGGTTAAGCAAGTGGCTGATAGACCGATGCCGGGTTTGCTCAAGAGACAGGACGGGGTTGAGTGACAGAGCTCTAGAGGGTTCTGGCCGGGGCTGGAGGCGCACACATCACTCACATCACCCTCCAGCGACCCGCAGAGGTCGACCCAACGGCCCCCAGCGGACGGAGGGAAAGCAGCAGAGCCAGAAGCAGAAGCCAGGGCCCTCTGAGCTGCCAAAGCCAGCCAGCACGAGGCCTCCTAAGGGCCTCCCGCTCGAGCTCACCTTCCACGCTATTTAGCAGCTCCTCCTCGGCCATAGCCAGTGGCACAGGGTGCCCCTGAAAACGGGCAGGCTTCACTGTGAAGTGGGGCCCACCCAGCCTGGGTCCGCTCAGCCATGCCCTCTCTGATCCCACTGCAGGTCCAGCAGCCCCGGCTTCCTGAGTCAAGGGCTGGGCAGCTCCTAGCTGTGTGCTGTCTCCCTGCCTCCAACCCCCATAATCTGGGTGAAGCTCCTGGGGCTCCCTCCGGAGGGAATTGAAGCCAGGTCCTCCTTGTAGGCCACAGCCCACCAAGATGACCCTCCCCCCTGGAATTCTCTTGTACAAATAGGAGCCCCGGGCGAGAACCATGAGGATGGGCCCCTGGATACCAGGAGATGGCTTCTGTGTGAGCAATAGCAGTGTCCCCCTCGTTCAGACCCACGGCAGTTCCTGCTTGCACAGAAGGAAGGAAAGACCATTTCCACCTGGCCCAAGGTGCCAACATTGCCAATTATTTCCTCGCCGGCAATAAATCCCCAAATATATTTTTGCTTCCCCCTCTAACGTTTAACCTTGGGTATATTTCAAAGGAAACGCCACTCTGCCTGCTTCTGATTCATACCCGCTGAGCTCATCAAAACCAGAATTATTTGGTAATAGCTGTTGGGTTTACTGGATGTCCTCTGGGATCTGTAAAAATCTCTGTTCCTCAGAAACAGGAAGTTTCGACAGGAGGACAGAGGCTGGTTACGAAAATCAAAATTTGAATTCTCTCTGCCTATTGGAGAGGCTCGGCGTTCATGGAATTTCCTTCCTTCAGCCCATCGACGCACACGGATTCGGTGCCTACTGTGTGCAGCAGCTAGGACTCCAACGGCGATTTTTTAAAAGGGGACTCTGAATTCATTTGAAGGGCTTCCATAACAGGCTGGATGGCTTAAACACGGATATTTATTTTCTCACAGTTCTGGGGAGAGACGTCCAAGATCAAGGGGTCTGCAGGGTTGGGTTTTTTTGTTTATTCGTTTTTTGAAGGCCTGCAGGTGGCTGCCTTCTCCCTGTGTCTTCTCGTGGTCTTCCCTAGGTGTGCGTCTGTGCCCTCATCTCCTCTCCTTGTAAGGACACCGGTCCCACTGGATTGGGGCCCCTATGACCTCGTTTCAACTTAATTACTGCTTTAAAGACCCTATCTCCAAATTCAGTCACATTAGGACTTCAGCATATGAATTGGGGGAAGGGGAACACAATTCAGCTGATAAGAGGCTCTGATCTCAAAAAGTCATCCTCCCATGACAGTGTCCCTTTG
Source organism: Callorhinus ursinus (assembly GCF_003265705.2). Taxonomy (NCBI): domain Eukaryota; kingdom Metazoa; phylum Chordata; class Mammalia; order Carnivora; family Otariidae; genus Callorhinus; species Callorhinus ursinus. The sequence continues at coordinate 23,388,289 of NW_027397072.1, read as the reverse complement.
ATCTCTGTCTGAGGTTAGCATCCGAGGTGAGGTGGTTTAGGATGTAATCCCCAGGCTGTTGTAGGCTTACTGAAGGCAGGATGATTCAGTGCACTGAGCACTGAGCTGTCCGGATCTGGATTCAAAGTTTGCTTCCTTCACTCACAAGTTGGGTGATGTTGCCCCAGTTATACCACCTCTGAGATCTCTGTTTCCTTGTTTGTGTAGTGAGGATAATACTACCTGCCTCAGGAGGAATTTTTGTGAAGAACCTAAAATGTCATTCGTGTGAAAACAGAGCACCATGTCCAGGAGCATAGTAGGTGCTCACGAAATGGAAGCTTCTTTTCCAGGTGTGTTCTCTGCAGGGTTTCTTCTTCCAGGGCATGAAGTCCGTGTTACAAGCATTCTCTGGCCAGGGGTGTGCGCCAGGAGATGGAAGAAACTCAGGCCCGGGGTGCCTGACCCCCATCACTCCCTTGGAATACATCGCCCACCTAAGGCAGCCAAGCCTCAGAGCTAGAGGAGGGCAAAATGGTCCGGGATTGAACCTCCCCAGGAACACCCACTGCCGGCACCTCTGTGAGAGCGGGCTGTGAGAAAGCCGGAGGACAACTGTCCGGGCCAGGCTAAGCACAGCTGTGGAAAGCAGATGTTGCAGAAAAAAACAAGTCCAAAGGCTGGCAAAGCCCTCTGGTCACAGGAAGCCCTCCCCGTCCAGAGGTGTAGTTCTGGACTAGTCAAGGCGTCTGGGTTCTACCCCCATCCCTGATACTTCCCAGGGCTGGGACATTAGCGCTCACCTGACCTCTCTGAGCTTCAAGGCCCTCATAGGGACACATGAAACAACACATCAGACAAATGTGAGTTCGTAGATGATTAGTAAGTCCCAGAGCCACCGTACCAGCATCCCTCCTCTGGGCTACCACCACACTTTCTCAGCTGCTTGGGGCTAAAAGGGGAAGTCCCTGTCACTCTGGTTTCTAGTTTCCTTAAACCTCCAGCATTTACACACACGTAGCCTCCCCCCACATGAAAGCAGATTAAGGATGCATCCCTCCTCAAAAAGAGGAGCCTTCCCAGATTTGGAGTAAGAGTGATGAGGGCTCATCTGGGCCCCATTGCCTCTCAGACATCTCCCGCCCCCACCTAGGAGCCCTCCCCCCCCCCCCCCCCCCCCGAATTACTCACACTCCTGGAAACATGACTGATGACTTCGGGGTGAGTAAGAGGCGGCACACGTCATGGCCAACTGTGGGCAGGGTGAGTGAGTTCAATGCTCCTTAGAGCCAGGCCCCTCGGACATGTGCTAAGAGTCTGCTCTGGGGGAAGGGGGGCGTGGGACCCTAGAGAGGAGCTAAGCTTTACTTAGCAATGAGCTAGAAGTCCTCTGACCATTCCCCCCTATTCCAACCCCCAAGTGATGATGGCCTTGTCAGCTGGGGGGGGGGGTGACGGGAACTGCCCCAGCGCCTCTCTGGGGGGCCTGGACAGTGGGGGCAGGGGCTCTCACGGAGCTCCAGGACACTTGTGTTTCTCTCACCCGAGCACCCCTGGCCTCGCCCCAGCACAGCATGGCTCAGGGCAACCCTGAACTTGGCAGCCCAGCCTCGACAGCTTTGAAAGGGCCCCAATCCAGGGCCCGACCTGCAGGGTGCGTGTGTGCGGAGGGTGTGTGTGTTTACACTCTCCTGTACACCCTAATCTGTGGTGCCAGACAAGCAAATATTTTTGGTCTGTTTTCCATTTCCCATGTGTCCCATTTCTGAGCACTTGGCAGAAATGGGATCACAGCAAAGGCGTGTATCTATTCAATGCATTTTGAAATGCCTGTTTTGGGGCACCTGGGTGGCTCAGTTGGTTGGGCGGCTGCCTTCGGCTCAGGTCATGATCCTGGAGTCCCGGGGTCGAGTCCCGCATCGGGCTCCCTGCTTGGAGGAGAGTCTGCTTCTCCCTCTGACCTTCCCCCCTCTTGTGCTCTCTCTCTCTCATTCTCTCTCAAACAAATAAATAAATAAAATCTTAAAAAAAAAAAAAAGATCGAAATGCCTATTTTTACGTTCTCGGCGTTCAGGTGCAGGTTGAACGTGCTAATATAAGCACGACAGCACACAAACTGGACTGTCCTGGCACTTAATAAATAGGGCCGAAGCATCCAGTTCCCCATACCCCATGTGGGCGTGGTCAGGACACGATGGCACGCAGAGTAATGCAGGGACGCAGAAGCCTGAGGCAGCCCCACCTCAGTGTCCTCTGCAACCAGGACAAGACAGTGTCCTCACTCTGAGCCTCCGCCCCCCAGACAGTCACTCCTGTGTGGGGAACAGGCCTCACCCCTGGGCTTTGCTCCATGAGGATACTGAGGTGTTGCTGGGGACCCACCATGATGTCCTTTGAAATGCTCAAGACAAGAGCCATGCCTTAAATGTAAGGACTTCATTAAGGTGTTTCAGGACATATGGTGGCCTTGGTGGATAACTCTGGAGCACATATGGTGAGGATGACTTGTTTGATGAAGTCTGAGATCCTAAATGCTGGGGCTGGAACACAAGTGAGGCACGCTGCCCGACTGGTCACACCCTGCCCCGATCCCTCCCAGGCAGTCTTCTCCATTAGAAAGGATGGGTCCTCTACCCAACCCCCTCCCCACTCTTTATTAACATTAGACTTAGTCATTTATTTATTTTTTAAAAGATTGTATTTATTTAGAGAGAGAGCTGGGTGGAGGGGCAGGGGGGGAGGGAGAGAGAATCTCAAGCAGACTCCGTGCTGAGTGCAGAGATCGGGCCGGCCTCAGGGTGGGGCAGGGCTCGATCTCAGGACCCTGAGATCATGACCTGAGCCGAAATCAAGAGTCTGGACGCTTCACCCACTGAGCCACCCAGGTGCCCCATCATTAGACTTAGTCATTTAAATGTAGTTTGTTAGAAGATCCATATATAAAGCCAAAATACGTCTTCAGCAGTAAACTCAGAGACGTTTAAGAGAGATTTCTTTCTTTTCCCGTAACTCAGCTGAGACACCTTTGCCGCCAGAGTGGCAGAACATTAATCACAGTCGATTCAGGACCCCTCCTCCTTAGCATCATGACTGATTTTCTGGAGGTTTACAGAGAGCCAAGGCACTCGGGTGACTTTCCTCAAGGCCACCTGGCCAAGCCTCTGCTGGGACGGCCATTGTTTCACCTGCAGCTTTAGGCCACAGGGAGGGCCCAGCATTCATTCTGCTGCTCCTGGGCCATCAGAGATGGGGGGGGGGGGCTCTGCTACCCCATGCCTCCCTGAGGTCTCCATGGCTCCTGAGATCCTGACCCCAGATTTAGGAGTGCGTAGTTGCTCTAATTCCTTCTACACTGCCTAGGGGATTTTTCTCTGGTTTTAGAAGTGCTGTTAACTGGAATTAGAGGGCGGGAAGGAAGGGGTGGTGCTCTCTAGCATGCTGTTTTCCCCAAACTTTATGTCTCTATTCCCCTAAGGACTTAGGTTTTCAAAACCAAAGCCAGAAAGCCCCCCCCTCCCTTTTTTTCCTGCTCTGCATCTTGGGATTACACTCATGTGCCTTTGGCAATCAGCAAATGATTGCTTGAGTGGTGTAAAGAACAAAGCATAAATACTGGAGGGAACGGGTTGGTATTTCATTTTTTTTTTAAAGATCTTATTTATTTATTTGACAGAGAGAGAGAGAGAGCAGGAACACAAGCAGAGGGAGTGGGAGAGGGAGAAGCAGGCTTCCCCCGAGCAGGGAGCCGATGTGGGACTTGATCCCAGGCCCCTGGGATCATGACCTGAGCCAAAGGCAGACGCTTAACTGACGGAGCCACCCAGGCACCCTGGGTTGGTATTTCAAATACTTGCTACCTCATAGAGGATTTTCACTACCTGATTTCCGGCTTGCAGTAAGGCTACAGTAAGCAAGATCGTGCCGTATTGGCGTAAGAATGGACAATGGGATCAAGGAAGAGTCCAGGAATAGACCCACACACATGTGGTCAACTGATTATCAACAAAGACATCAAGGTCATTTGATGGGGAAAAGAAAGTCTTTTTAATTTTACATGATGCCAAAACAACTGGATGTTCATATATTTAAAAATGAGCATTGACCCTTAACTCTCAACATACTCAAAAATTATTTTGAAGTGGATTACAGACCTAAACACACAACCTAAAACTATATAGCTTCTAAAAGGGAACAGAGGATAAATTTTTCATGACCTCGCAGAAGGCAAAGTTTTCTTGAACAGGTCACAAAATCACAAACTATTAAAAAAACTGATACATTGAACTTCATCAAAAAATTTTTTTAAAATCAAAAGACACTGTTAAAAAAACAGAGAAGCCAGCCTTTTACGAAGATGGTGCCAAAGGCTAAGAAGGAAGCCCCTGCCCCTCCCAAAGCCGAAGCCAAAGCAAAGGCTTTGAAGGCCAAGAAAGCGGTGCTGAAAGGCGTCCACAGTCACAAAAAAAATAAGATCCACATGTCACCTACATTCTGACAACCCAAGACACTGCGTCTGCGGAGGCAGCCCAAATATCCTCGAAAGAGCGCCCCCAGGAGAAACAAGTTTGATCACTATGCCATCATCAAGTTCCCCCTGACCGCTGAGTCAGCCATGAAGAAAATAGAAGACAACAACACACTTGTGTTCATTGTGGATGCCAAGGCCAATAAGCACCAGATCAAACAGGCTGTGAAGAAGCTCTACGACATTGACGTGGCTAAGGTCAACACCTGGATCAGGCCTGATGGAAAGAAGAAGGCATATGTTCGACTGGCTCCTGACTATGATGCTTTGGATGTTGCCAACAAAATTGGAATCATCTAAACTGAGTCCAGCTGGCTAAATCTAAATATAAATTTTTTCACCAAAAAAAAAACAACAAAAAAACAGACAAGCCAGTCTGCAAAGAAATATTGACAAAATTCTGGTATCCAGAATATATAAAGAATACCAATAAATCAATAACAAAAAGACAAAAAAAAAATTGAAAGAGAGCAAAAGACTTGACCAGACATGTCACAAAAGATTATGAGTGGGCAATAACCAAATGAAAATTGCTCAACATCTTTGTGTTAGGAAATGTGCAATAACATTTCACACCCACTGGAATGACTAAACTTAAAAAAGAGCAACAATACCAAATGCTGGTGAGGACATGGAGCAACTGGAACTCAATCATTGTTGGTGGGAGCATAAAATGGTACAACATTTTGGAAAACTGTTCAGCAGTTTCTTATAAAGTGAAGTATACACCTACCTTATTATTTACCAATTCCATTCCTAACTATCCAAGAAACATGAAAACACATATTCACAAGAAAAATCGTCCAAAAATGTTCCCCGCAGGTTTATTCATAATAGCAGAAAAACTAGAAACAACCCAAATGTCCATCTGTAGATGGGTACATAAACAAATTATGTTATCTTCATATAATGGAATAATACTCAGCAATGGAAATGAATTAAACTATTACTGGATGCTACATGGCTGAATCTCAATATGTTGAAAGAAAGAGAAGCACAAAGGAGTACATATAGGATGAATCCATTTTTATGAAGATCTAGAACAGGCAAAACCAATTCATGATGATAGAAATCAGAACATTGGTTGCCTTGGGATGGGGGTGGGGAGACTGACAGAAAAGTTCTGGGGATCTAATGTTCGGGAAATCATCATCACATGGTGACTATGATTATAGTTAAGACCGAAGAATAAAAAAAGGGAAATACGGCAACTTTGTGGGTGACAGGAATATGCTGTATCTTGATTGGAGATATGGTTACACAGGTGTATGCATCTGTCAAAACTCATTAGATTTTACACTTAAGATCTATGCATCTCACTGTATATAGAATATACCTCAATAAAAAACAAAAAACAGTTGCCATGGGCTGGGGAGAGGGGAAGTGAGGAGTTGTGCTTAATGGGTATGGAGTTTCAGTTTTGCAAAATGAAAAATTATGGAGATCGGTTGTACAACAATGTGAATATACTTACACTGCTGAACTGTACATTTAAAAATGGTTAATAAGGCAAATTTTATGTTACGTGTATTTTACTATAAAAACAAACCATTTATGCTACCACAAACAACCTAACAAACCTTATTCGCGAAGATTCGAACACCAACAGCCTAATTTCTTCGTGTAACATTTATGTGGTCTCTTGAAACAGAAGAGGCAAGGTAAATTGTAGGTTATATTTGGCCCCAGTACAGTACAACAGGAAATAAAACACACAAGTATTGCTGTGATCCTGCTCTCGGGGCCCCCACTCCCCGGCTGTCTGAGTGTTGGCGGGTAGTGTCCCTCAGCAGTGTGCTGGCTTTCTAGGTTGCACCATGATGAGTTTTGAAGGGAACTTTTCAGATGCTGGTACAGCTTGTACTACTGGGGGAAAGAAGTTCCAGGAGGACTTCCTGATAAATTTCATCCTAAAGAGGCTGGTTTCTTGTGTACCTCTGTATTGGATCTTTTCCACCCTTTCCCTCCCCCACTCGCACCCCAGTCCCTCCCCACTCCCTGCGCCCAGACACCACCTCACACAGTCAAGGAGTGTTGGCCAAGGTGACTGGGCTCCTCCCACATCCCACCCTCTGGGGCCTGCAGGCCTGCTCAGTGATGGGGCTGGCCTGTGGGGACCCCGAGCCCTGTAGCACTGGGATCCATGTTTGCCATGTGACATACTTGCCATCGTCCCCGACAAGGATACTGGGTCCAGCCCATCCTCCCCTCTGTCCCAGGCAGAGGACGAGGTCGTTCTGCAAGTCTGGCCACAATGCCCAGCATCCTGCTCACTTTGCAGACATTCAGGAGAACGTGGGGTTGGGGGAGGGGGTCTTGAATTTTCCAGAGGTTGTGACCTTGCTCTCTACTTCCATCACAGCAACACCTGTGCACTCAGCGTGACTCTTCTCCTCCCGCCCCAGCCCGGTGTCATGGTGGCAGGCATGGGAGGTGGTGCCGGTGGGATGGAGAAGTGAGTGAGCACCACCGTGGACACGAAGGCTCTCTGTAGGGCGGCCTGGCTCTGCGGCTGAGGAACATTGTGGACCCTTTTAATTTCAGTCTCTGCCCACCTTGGGGACAGAGAGAGATGGAGCTGGGAGGTTCAGGAGGTGTCTCCCATGAACCCATTTTCTGAGAACGGGGCCCCGCAAGCCTAGCCAGAACCCTAGAGGTTTGCTCATACCAAGAGAAGGCCCTGCCTCAGGGCTGCGTCAGGTGTGGAGGGGCCCAAGGAAGGAAGAAGGTGAGGGGCATGATGAGCGCCTGCACTGGGAGGCCTCAGCCCACTAGCCTGGACTCCACAGATTATACCCTACGTGGTCTAGGCCAAGTCTATCATCTGTTTAAAAAAAAAAAAAAGAAGTGTGTAGTGCAGGAACTAGCTCAGGGCTTTCTACACGGAGTTCCTCAGCACTGGCTGGGACTAGCCTCTGGCTCTGCCTGCTCGGGAACCAGCCTGAGGCAGGGCTGAGGGCCCCAGGGGGCTGAGGAGAGCCGCTCCCCCACACGTGGCTGACGTCCAGTCCCGCTGTGTGGCTGCGGAGTGATGCAGTCGGTGGAATGGGGGTGGAGCAGCTGTGGGGCCCCGATGGGAGGAAGGCAAACAGCAAGGGCACCCTTGAGAAGCAGCGAGTCATGAATCATGCCGTTCATTAACTTGCTTGAACTAATTAGGAGGCAAGTATGAGGGCCACGGCGCCGGACAATTTGTTAAATCCCCGTTTTTATAGTCCCCACCACCCCTGCTTACGGGGCCCCCACCTCCTCCTCGGTCCTGAGTGCCCCGGGGGCGAGTACATGCTTTGGGGGCACTTGGAGTGGACAGCTGCCTGGTGGGAGAGGGAAAGAGGGTTGGCATGCCACACGCCACGTGTGTGTTAAAGCTTTCGCAATGGTTATATCATCTGGTCCTCAATACCCTGGGAGGGGGTACTCATCATTCCCATTTTGGAGATGGGGAAACTGAGGCTCAGAACGGGGAGTGGACCTGCCCAAGTTCTCCAACTAAATTAGACATAGTCTCTGCCCCCCTCACTGCACTGAAGGCAGTCTTACAAGTAAGACTGAAGATACTTCTAGATTTTCTATTCTGACCCCTCCAGTTATGGCTGTCACCTGCCCTAACAATTACCCGCCTGGTCCTTCAGACAACCCCCTTTCCTTGCTGGAGATGGAAACTCCCTCCACAGAGACAGATTTCCAGGGCTTGGCTGAAGAGTGCTCCCCAGAAGAGGGAAGGTGGGATTTTCATCTTTTTGAAATAAATGTGAAAAATAGAGGTAAGAACAGCAAATACAGTGCATTGCACAGAGAGATGGAAGGATGCGCTTAAAATGTCCTAGAGCCTGAGGGAGCCATTAGGTCTGGAGTACAGGGACTGAGGAAGGGGTGGTGGGGGACAGGGGAGAGGTAGCATTTTATGCCACAGGCATTTTCAGCCGGGGCGATGGTGTCCAGCCGCTGCCCGGTGTCAGGGGGGCAGCTCAGCAGGGTCTGGGGCTCCGAAGAGAGATCTGGGCTGGAGCCAGCTGGGAAGTCGTGCTGACAAGAGCTCCGCCAAGGAAGGTTTGATCTCGGCCCCTCAGAGCCCTCCACAGTGAGCTACAAAGCTGTTTGATGAAGGAAATTTCAGCAGGTGCGCCCGCTGGGGCCTGGGTGCTTGTGATACGGCAAAGAGAGTCCAGGGGAACAACCTTGCTTCTGGGCTGCACCCCGTGCCCCACAGAAGTCTGGGGGTTCCAGATTCTCACCCTGGGCTGCTAGACCCAGCGGCATCCACCTGAGATTCCAGAGCTCGTTTTGCCCACCACAGCTCCGCAGGCCGGCCTGCCCTTGTCTGCCCCGCAGCCTTCCCACCAAGGCCTCTGATTCCCCAAGCCCACTTCAAAACTGGAGGCCTCCCAGGGAATAGCAGGAGCTGGAAGGCAAAACGGCAAGGTGCACACAGAGGTAATTCAGCTGCGGTTCTCCGTGCACCCACTCCCACGCGCCCACCAAACTAACCATGCGCCGAAAGGCACAGGAGACCGGCATCTTGAAAGCAGCCAAGTGTCCCCTGAAGATGCTCAATGGCAAACGGACAGCAACTTGAGTCCACCTGGCTGTTCCTTGGAGGCCTGATTTGGTCCAGAAGTCCATGCGCTGTGGGAGAACTTGCCCTGAGCGGGGAAACCTGGCAGCCCCAGGCAGCCCTCGCTCGGGACAGGGCAGCTGAGCCACGGTTGTGTTTGCACACGGAGAGCCAGAGGTGTGGGGGATGGCCAAGGCGTGAGGCCCGCCTGCCCATGATTCCCCGGGGACCACAGAAGCCCCTTGCTTTTGAAAATCCCAGGGAAGGGGTAAGCTGTGGGAGACAAGAACCCAGCTACGGTTTTGGCACTCTACCATCTCTGTAATGGGCTGGAAACCTTACAAACTTGCATCCCACCTTTCCTAATACAATAGATTTGGGGATTAAAAAGTGTTAGCGTGATGTCTTTTAAATATTTAGAAATATTCTCCATCCCTGCCACCAAAGATGAGTATTTGTTTTTTAAAAAATAAGCACTTGGCAAAGGGTGCCCCTCACACAGGTGAGTGTTGTGCAAGCCAGCCCGCCCACCGGCTGTGGGTGGGGACCTGCCTACAGCTGTCACCCAGCTCCTAACAACTCCTCGGGGCACACCCTGCTCATTAGGCCCCAGCCACGCCCAGCCGCCCAGACTCCCGGTTGAACCGGACTGCCAGGAGCGGGCGGTGCCTCCTTGAACCCTGAACAGAACAATGGGCTGTGAGGAGTTAACACAGCCCGAGAGCTGGGTGCTGGAGCTCAGGGGCTCGCTCAGCTATGCCTAGGATGGGCCCATGGGGCCTCCACACTGGCCAGGCTCCCATCTCCCTTGGGGCCAGGGAGCAGCAAGCGCCCCCAGAGGGAGCCAGGCAGAGCTCTAGGCAGTAAAAATAGACATGTGTTTAGAGGCTGCCTCCTCAGTGGAGGGCTGAGCCTGCAGACATTATCTCACTCCTGCTCAATGTCCCCCCAGGCAGGTAAGGGATGGGACTTGTTCCTACTTTATAGCTGGGGAGACCAAGCAGAGAGGATGGGCAGGCAGAGAGAGGTGGCCGCCTTGGTGCAGCCTAGCCCGCCCAGGATGTGGCCCCACCTGCGCAGGTGCCCCTGCGGGTCCATCTTCCTGCCCCCCTGAGTTAGGTGCTGCCCCCTAGAGGTAGGGATGTGCCCCCTGAAACAGGCTGACTACCCACCCCCAGCCTCACCTCAGCTTGCACCCCCCAGATAACCCAGACCTGGCTCCCCTTCCTCCAAGATGCCCCCACCCCCACCCCCACCCCACCCCTGCTTGTTTGCAGCCTGGTCGCCCTCAGGACACAGTGTGGCATGAGGAAGGACGGGGCTGCCCAGCCCAGCCCCGCCTGGGAAGTACATCTCCCGGGTGCTTCTGCTAACTCAGGATAAACCGGATTGGGGTTAGGCAAGTGGCAACATGCTGCTATTTGTGGAGGCTCCTGGACTTCATGCTCCCTCCCATGACAGCGGGAGCGGGGAGGACGGCAGCCATCTCTGCCCAGTCACACACTCAGCCCTGCCGGGGAGCCCGGATGGAGTCACAAGGCCACAGGCTGGAGGCACAGAGTCTGCATGGAGCCTCGGAAGCTGCCAGGAGAGAGCCCTGGCCTGGGACATAGGAAACCCCAACACAACAAACACAGAAAACCCAACCCAGCCACTACCCGCCTGGGGCAGCCTTCCCCTCCTCGGGCTTCCTCTGTCCAATGAAGGGGTTGGATTAAAGGAGATCCTCTCACTTCATAATCCCTCCACTGTCATTAGGCTGTGTTCCCTGACTCTCTGGCCCTCCAGTGCTTCTCTCAATAAAACCCATTCAAGATGGGGAATTAGAATTAACCTCTGTCTAAATTAAAGGCCAGGCAGGGAGTGATGGCGGAGGCTGGGCAGGTGCAGCTCTGGGCAGGCAGCCCTGGGGCCTTCTGAGAAGAGTGGAGAGACAACTACAAGCCGAGGGACACGGCGTTGCACCTCCTGCCCAGTCCCAACCCCAAACCTTGACTTTGTGAGGCTTACCCACTCTCCCCAGGTCTCCAAAGCCTGGGCTAAGGCACTTGGGCCAGAGTCCTCCCTGGAGATGTGAGCACAGGCTCCGCAGGGGTCATGCGGAATGGGGGCCATGAGCCCTCAGTAGAGAGCCCCTCGAGGTGCCAAGGGCCAGCCACAGGGACTGAGGAGGAGTCAGAAGTCCTCTTAAAACCACCTCTGCTCCGGACATTCCTCCACTAGGAAGGTCCAGACCAAAGAACCTCCAGGTTCTGGAAGCCCTTTTACCTACCCCTTGAATTGGCTAATTGTTTGTAGAGTGTGTTTTGGTTGACAAAGCATTTTTCTAGATGTGATGTCCTTTGATCCTCAGAGCAACACAATGAGATATTTTCCGATTTTACAGAAGACAAAACAAAAGCTCAGAATTTAAGCAACTTGCTTAAAGGATCCCAACCCAGAAGTGGAAGATTCGGGACTGGGAGCCTGGTGGTCAAGTTCCAAGAACAGTGCTCTTTCTAGGATACCATGTCCTTCTCTCCAGGCCCTAGGGACCCAGAAACACTCCACTGGGACTCAGACAATAGGCTGAGGCTCTCCCAGCTAGCAAGGGCATGTGTCTGCTATGTGTCTGCAGTCCAAAGGGCCTAGAGAACCACCCTACTGCTGCCCCGGGCCCATGCCCGGGTCCCTAGAGAAGGACAGTGATGCAGGTTCTCTCTAGCAGGTCTGAAACTCAGGGAAAACCTTCCCTGAGGCTTGAAAGGATTGGATTTTCCTCCTGCTAAACCCCGTGATGTTCTTTCTTAGAGGAAGTGACCCAGTACCTGCCTTCAAATCTCTGAAAAGCCACGAGGAACAAGGAATGGCCATCTTCTGTGGGGACCGTGGACAGAAGGATCAGGAAACAGATGGAACACAGTGTAAGGAAGGACCACATAAAAGATGAACTCTCAGGCCATGAGAACTGCCTGGGGATGTGACTGGCTGCTCTGTAAGGTGGTAAGGTCCCCGTCATTGGAGGAGTTCACACGAAGACTAAGTAACCATTCTGCCCTGAAAATGTTACATAGGAAACTCAACCCCTAGAATGCTAAGTGGGAAGAATGGACTACGTGATATTGACACTTCTTCATACCAAGAGCCTGTGACAAAGTGGGAATTATTTCAGATTCTATTTGCACCTCAGACTCTCACCTATGAGCACCATATTGGATCAAGACAGAGTTTTTGCTGAGTGTCTCTATTACCTGCTGTGACAGACTGGGATGGAATGGAGGGAAGGAGTCAAGAAGCAGGGATGGGGGTGAGTATGGTAGCCCCCAAACCACAGCAAGGTCTGACATGGGAAGGTTCTTCTGGAGCTCCATGCTCTGAGGGCTGAGTGTGTTGAGGCCATTGTTATTTGCCCTCCCTAGAGGTAACTGGGGCATTCCCATTGATTTGGGCAGCTAGCCACAGATCTGCTTAAGCCCATGGCAGCTGTCCCCTTTGCCACAGTGACCAAAATGAGCTATCAGGCCAGGTCAAGATAAGCCCCACCTTGGCCATGCGTGTTGGCCAGCTACCTATGTCCAGGAGATAGCTGGCTGAGTCATGGGCCATTTCTTAGCAGCTGGCCTGGATCTTTCACATTGAGGAAGAGCTTGGGACACCTGAGTACCTGGAATCTGGAATGTGGAATTGCAGGTGGAGAGATTTGGCACTAGCATCCCAGGACTATTCATGGGATACCCCAAACTACAAAATTGTCTGCCACAGTGCCCTGAGGGTTACGAGACACCAGACCATCCCCCTCCTCTAGAAAGTCTCCCAGGATTGTGCTCAGTTGATGAATAGAAGCAGTATCCCTTCCCCTTCCCACCCCCACCATCGTCTATGGACACCCACCTCCTGCTTGGTATTTGTTTTTTTCCCTAGAGGCATGTACTGCCAACATAGAGAAGTTAGGGGATGGGGGCACCCAGGCTTGGCCCAGCCTGGCCCATGTTCTTCTAGGAGTCCTGGGAGCTGCTCCTACTCATTCCTTCAATCAGTCAATGCTTACTGAGCACCCATGCACCTGCAAACCAAAAAGAACAATCACCTCATAGAAAAATGGGCAAAGTATATGAACAGGCAATTCCCAGGCCTGGCCTTGCCACTGATTTGCTGGGTAAATCTGGGCAAGTAACTTAGCCATTCTGTGACTGTTCCCTTCTCTGTCAAATTAGGATAATAATGGTTCCAATTCACTGGGTTACTGTGGAAAGTGAATGAGATCATCCACACGTTATGGGTGGAATTGTGTCCCTCACAAATTCAGATGTTGAAGCCTAAGCCCCAGTCCCTCAGAATTTCAATTTATTTGGAGATAGAGCCTTACAGCGGTGAGTAAGTTAAAATGAGGCCCTTAGGGTAGGGCCCTAATCCAATCTGACTGTATCCTTGAAAAAGAGGAGGAGACAAAAAGACAGGCACACAGAGAGACCATGTGAAACGGTGACAGGAAGACGGCCATCTGCCAGCCAAGGAGAGAGGCTTCAGGGAAAGTAACCCTGTGAGCACCCTGAACTTGGACTCCCAGCCTCCGGAACTGTGAGAAAATACATTTCTTTGTGTAAGCGCCCCCCAAGCCGCCCTAGCCGACTAATACAGCACCTCAAGCACTAGAACAGCATCTGGCATGTAGCACATACTCAGTAAGTACTAATTACTCCCATAAATATTATTGTTTATCTCAGCTGTACACATAGCACTTTAATTTCCCATTGCCGCTGTAACAAATGACCACAAACTTTTTGGCTCACGATAGCACACATGTATTATCTTATAGTTCTGTAGGTCAAAAATCCCACTGGGCTAAAATCAAGGGTTCTGCAGAGCTGCATTCCTTCTGGAGGCTCCAGAGAAGAATCCATTTCCTTGCCTTCTCCAGCTTCTAGAAGACACCTGCCTTCCTTGTCTAGGTCCTTTTCCTCCACTTTAAAGCCAACGGTGTAGCATCTTCAAATCTATCTTTCTTTTGACCCTCCTGCCTCCCTGTTATACAGACCCTTATAATTACATGCAGACCACCCAGATGACCCAGGATAACCTTCTTGTCTCAAGGTTCTTAACTTAATCACTTCTGCAAAGTCCCTTTTACCATAAAAGTTCACATATTCATAGATCTGGGGGATTCAAACATGTACATCTTTGGGAGAAGGGGCATCATTCTGCCTACCACACAATCTATCATTAAGTGACAAAGGAAGCCACAGAATAATGCATAATAGGTTAATTTCATTTATGTAAGAAGATACTAAATCAATGTAGACAGAAACTCAAAAAACTATTAACTGTGAGATTTTTCTGGGGAGGGACTTGGGGCTTGGACATTTTGGGTATTGTTTTCTTTTTTTTACAGTATGCGCATATTCATGAATTACTTGTGGGATTTTTAGAAATTTTAAATAATTCAAAGAAAACAGGAAGAGATGTGTCCTCATCCTTGTGGAGCTGGGTCTAGAGACATCAGACAAATCAACAGCATCCAAAACCTCTCAGTAAGTGCTCTGAGAAGTGTGAGCAGAGCACGGTGGCAGCTGGGTCGGGGGCCCCTCACTGCCTGAAGTGACACCTTTGCTGAGTTCCGAAGAAAGAGAAGGAGTTCCCCAGGTCGAGAGGAGGGAGAGGAGTGTCGCCACGACAACGGGCCTAAAGGGGCGTGACTCGGCTGAGTCCAGGCCCATGGAGAGGCGATGGGCAGTAGGCAAGGAAGCTCGCACCTGCTGAGCCCCTAGCTGCTGGGTCCTGTGCTGAGTGGTGTTGTGGGCATGTCCTCATTGGGTGGAAGGGAACCAAGGCTGTGTACGTTGATGGAAGAGAGGGTCTGGACTGGATGAGAAAGGTCACGGGAGAAGGTGGCAGGCGGCTGGGAAGGGTCTGCTCCTGGAGCGGCTGATGCAGGCAAGGAGGGGTGAAGAAGGGGACAGGGAGGGCCAGCACCGGAGGCAATACCTTCCCTCACCCCACACCCCACTTCTGGGTGCCCCATTCACATCCTCAGCCCCCAGGCAGGTGTGGGTTGCAGGTCAAGCTCTCAGGCAGCCTCTCTAGGGCTGAGGGTACTTCCAGGCCTCACCCCAGACCTGCTGACTCAGGGCTGACTCTAGGTCTCCATGTGGTGCCCGAGGCAGCTGGCCACAGACCTGGCCCGGGTCATCCTGGCAGCAAGATGATCACACTAAACCATTCCTCGCAGTCCTTTGGGGCTGCTCTAACAAAATGTCACAGGTAGGTGGCTTATGAACAACAGACTTTCTTTCTCACATTTCTGGAGGCTGGAAGTCTGAGATCAGGGTGCCAGCACGATCGGATGAGGGTCCCTCTCTGGGTTGCAGACTGCTGACTCCTTATTGTGTCTTCACATGTGGAAGGGGGGCGACGGGGATCTCTGGGGCCCCTTTTATAAAGGCACAAATCCCATTCATGACCTAATCACCTCCCAACGGCCCCACTTCCTAATACCACACCTTGGGACTTAGACTTCCACATACGAATGGGGGGGGCACCAACATTCAGATCACAGCACCCCTGAAGGGTTCCCAAGTGGGGATGAGGCTGGATCTGCGGACAGAGGGGTCTCAACCTGTGGCCTTCTACCCTGTGTGCTTGTCCTGACTCGCAGAGCGAACACAGCCATGTCCTGAGGATGTCACTGCAGACATGACAGAAGGCACCCATCAGCGGCAGAGGGAAGAGGTGATGGCGTGCGTGGGATCAAATGAGGTGGTGGCCAGGGAGACGCTGGCCCAGATGATGGGCTCAAAGTTCTGCTCTGCCAGTTTCAAGCTGTGTGACCCTGAACATGTTACTTAACCTTTCTGGGTTTCAATCTCCCCATCTCTACAGTAGAGTAATGATAGTATGACTGTCTATTAAAGTGCTTGGAACAGCAGGAGCATAGGGAGGCCTGCTGCTTAAGTGCTAGTGGTCATTCCTGTGGACTCCCCATGATGTCCCAGCTGGGCCTAGCAGCAAAGGGCCCCTTTGGGGTCTCTGCGCTACCATGTCTCTACCCTCAACCAGCCACTCGCTCACACCTGCTCCTGGGGACCAGGGGGTGACCCTGGGAAGGGAAAGGAGTGTTGGCTCGGGAGGTGGGGAATGTCAGTAGCCATGGGCCCTAGGGGGGGTGGGGTGGGGGTTCCAGAGCAGCGGAGACGCCAGCGGTGAGGTTTGCCCAGGGCAAAGACTGTGGGTCAGCACATGGCTGACTTTGGGGTGTCAGAGACATCCTTACGGGAGCCAGAGGTGTCTGTTATTATCTCTAGAGCTGTTGTGAACATTACCAAATAGAATTATTTTTAAGCCACTTTAACCAGACAGAAGATCTGTATGCCAGGCAGCACTTTTGAGAAGGCGGGCATAAGTGTCACCCAGTCAGGGAAACGCTGAGGAGTCTGGGTCCCCTCGGGGAGGTCTCTGGCTTTGGAATATATTAAAGTCACTCAAGGAGAGGAGAGGTGTGTTGATCCCTCGGAGCCCAGCTACCTCCCACAGGGGGCCCAGCTCATGCACGAAGCGAAGAGTAGAGCCTCAGTCCAGAGGAGCTCAACAAAACCATCCTGGTTTGTAAATCAGTGGCGGAGCTGGGAAAACCTGTGGTTTTCTAATTCCATTGCCCGATGGGAGTGAGGGGCATCATTCGGGTGTGAAGTGCAGGCTCTCAGTTCACCCATGGGTTAGGGATTCTTAGAAAAGGTTTGACCAAGACGGGGGTGGAAATGATTGCAGAGGAAGCTGCCGCAAACTGGCTATGTAGCCTTGAATGATTTGCTTCTCTCTGGGCTCCCCCTCCCTCGTGCTGTAATAAAGCAGGACGACTGCATTAATCATGACGCGGGGCTCACTACGTCTGAGTCACCTTGTGTGCATTATCTCACAGAAGCCTTCCAACAACCCTGGGCAGTAGGTATCTGAATCCTCAGTTTGCAGATGAAAAATGGGAGTTCAGGGAGGTTAAGTAACTTGCCCCTGGCCATTCAGCTAATGAGAGACCCAGCGCGGGGCAGAAAGCCTTGAAAGGCCACTAAGGCCATGCCGGATCCCTCCAGGTCAGCTCTGCACTCCATCTTCTGCATGAAAAATCAGGGGAAGCCACCTGGGTGTCGTTGTGCTCCACCTCAGCGCTGGCCAGAGGGGCCATGAGGGCCAGGCTCTGTGCCAGGAGGGCCCCGGCCCACCACCAGCGCCCCCCGCCCCCAACCCGGAGCGTGAGGGGCAGAGGCGAAAGCCCCAGCACCTTCACAACATGCACACTCTGTTCTGTCCTCACAGGCCCGAGAAAGGGACTGCCTTGAGTTTACCCTGAGCTCCTCTTTCCAAGAGCTCACACATACCCTTTACATGCGCGGCTTCTCACTCCTCCACGTAAGATAGTGATCATCTCCATGGAAACCTCTCCACAGGCCCTTCCAGCCAGGGCTCAGGACCACCTCAGGCAGGGGATGTCATCACCATCATCATCATCTTCACAGTCCACCGAAGCAGAGAGGTGGCCAAGGGGCCGGGGCTGCAGTGTCCCTCATAGCTCTGCAAAGACCAGCTGGGTGGCCTTGGACAAGTCACCCATCTGTCAGCCTGAGCTTCCCCATCTAGAGCCCGGGGCCGGTTAGAAGGACTAAGTGCAGAGTGGACAGGCAGAGCGAGCACTCAACAATGAGAGCTTTTTGTTTTTTTCCCCAGGTCCTTTTTTAAAATTAATTATTTTTTTAAAGGCTCACAGCAAAACTGAGAGGAACATGCAGAGATTTCCCATATAGCCCACGGCCCCACACAGGCACAGCCTCCTCGACCATCCACATCCCCGACCAGGGCAGCACAGCTGACCACGAACAACACATCATTGTCACCCAAAGCCCATAGTTTACATTAGGGTTCACACCTGGTGTTGCACAATCTGTGGGTTGGGATGAAGGTATAATGCCATCTCTCTCCATCATTATGGCATCACACAGAGTAGCTTCACTGCCTAGAAAGCCTCTGTACTCCCCCTAATCAGCCCTCCCTCCCCTCTAACCCTGGGCAACTGCTGATCTTTCTATGGTCTCCGTAGTTTTACCTTTTCCAGAAAGTCATGTAGTTGGAATCACATAGTATCGTAGCCTTTTTGGTTTGGCTTTTTTCACATAGTAAGAGGCATTTAAGGTTCTTCCGTGTCTCTTCATGGCTTGGTAGCTCATTTCTTTAGTGCTGAATGATATTCCAGTGTCTGGATGGACCACAGTTTATTTTTCCATCCATCAACTGAAGGATATCTTGGTTGGCAATCATGAATAAAGCAGCTATAAACATCTGTGTGCGGGGGTTTCAACTCATTTGGGTAAAAATATCTAGGAGCCCCATTGCGGGTTCATAAAGAGTATGTTTAGTTTTGTGAGAGACTGTCAAACTGTCTTCCAAAGGAGCCATGCCATTTTACATTCCCACCAGCAATGACTGTGGCTTTTATTTTTATTCAGAAATAAAAAGTGCCTTGCTTAAGATTACACAGCCATTAGTTGGCAGAACAGGGACCAAAAAGCAATCCTTCTGGTTCCACACTGTGGGCGGTTTCCCTTTGACCACGTTGCCCGTCAGCTAGACAAGCCAATCTCCTGTCCTCACAAACACGTTCACACTTACACACCATTGCTTTTGAAACCTGATTCTTGGTGCAGATATATCCCAAAGGATTCCTCTTCTGCCCTGTCCAGGAAAGCCCACTGTCTGTCTGTCTGGTTCCTGTATCTGAGAGGCTTGTGATGCTCTTGCACCATGCCCAGGTGCGTACAGAGGCCAGTGTCCAGGTGTTCCAAGCTTACCTGTACCTGGAGGAGAACCAGGTGGCTCTGGGAAGGCCCTCCTCCTTTCAGAGCCAACCCAGCCAGCCCCAGAGTCCTAGGAGTCACCGCGCCCTCATCAGGGACTGGCAGAGGAAAAGAAATGACCCCCACACCCACCCCTCAGTCCAACTGCAAGTCTGCCTGTTCTTCCTTCCTTCTTGAGGTGAAATTCACATAACGAGATCAATCATTTTAAAAGTGTACAATTCAGTGGCATTCAGTATATTCACAATGTTGTGCAACCACCACCTCTACCTAGTTTAAAACATTTTCATCATCCCCCCACAAAGAAAACCCCACACCCACTAAGTTGTCACTCCCCCTTTTTCCTTCTCCCCACCCTTGGCAACCACCAACCATTTGCTTCTTTGGGTTTACCTATTCTGGTCATGGAATAAACAGAATCTGTGCCCGGTTCCACACGCATTTCTCAGACCACACATTCTGTAACTTCCTGGGGAAGGAGGAAGAGCAGAGGCCTCTCTTGCTGCCTTTGTCTCTGACCCTGCTCCCCCTGCCCACAGTGTCTGTGATCCAGTTCATCCATTCTATTTCTTTTTCTTTTATTTGTCATGAGCAAAGGATTTTGATGGTTCCTAAATTCATTCAACAAATAGTTCATGAGCTAGCAGGCGAGACAGGGAAATAGTCATTACAGCAGTGTGATCAGGCAATGCCATGGATTCTTCAGAGAGGCGTGGAGCCCGTACGTACCCCAGCCTCAGGGTGAGGGTGGTCAAGGCAGGGAACAGTGGGGCTGGGGCCCCCATCTGTCTTGTTCACCTGTTTCCTCGGGACTTAGTACACTTCCTGGCACATAGAAGAGGATGAATGAAAAGTCAGTCAACCAATTCATGCAGCTCTCAGCTAAGAGCTGAAGGATGAATACAAATCTACCTAGCGTACCTGAAGCCTCACAGGCAAAGTTCCCCTGCTTTAGTACACAGAAAGACAGCTGGGTCTAGATGAATGTGGAAGGGAAGGGGGAGGCAGGTGGGAGGAGACGAGGCTGGAGCAGGCAGGGCCTTGGAAGCTACCTGAAGGAGTTTGACTTTCCCCTGAGTTCGAAGAGGAAAGGTTTTAAGCAGATTCGCATTCTAGAAACTCATCTTTCTAATCCGGATTAGAGATTATGATGATCTGATGATGTGCCAGGAGGACAGAACAGACATCATTCTTGTTCTCCTCCAGCTGATGTTTCAAGGGAAAACAGAGGTACTTAATATATCCTTAAAATAATTAATTCAATAGTCACAAGGGCACAAGGTGTTCTGAGGGATGTCCTGAAGACAGTGACTTTTGGATCGAAACCTGAGAAATAAACAAGATTTGGTTAATTAAAGAGAGGCAAAGAGCTTTCCAGACTACATGGAAGCTTTTAGGAAGGTCCTGAGCAAAACGTGCTAAAGGAAGCGAGAAAAGTCTAGTATGATGGCTCTGCACAGTGTGAGGCTGGGAGTTTGACCAGATGGGGCTGGGAGATATGTGGGGGCTCGGAGATATGTGGGGCTCAGACCCCAAAGAACACTCTTACATATTTTGGACTTACCCTAAGTCAAATAGGAAGTCTTGGATGATGTAAGCAGGATCCAATTTTGAAAAATGGAATAACTGCATTTCTCTTTCGTGTTGCTGTGCATGTGACCTTCTTCCTGGTCACTGCAATCATCTGCTTGCTTTGGAAGTGAAGTTAAGATTAGCAAAGAAAAAAAAAATGCGAAGGAGATAAGTACTGTTTAGCTTCTAACATCCAAAATAGAATTTTTTTCAGCCAGACAGTAGTCTTGAAAGACAGTCATTGGTTAAGAAATAGGGTATTCTGGATGTCTTTAACTTCCTCTTTAAGATATCAAGAAGCAAACGTGACAGAATTGATGGTAGAGCTTCACTTCAGGAAGCAAACAGAGGAGAAAGCCCTGCTCTTAGGTCTGGAAGATATTGGGGAGGAGGCTAGACAGGAAGCTAGTGTGGAAGGAAGTCAGGTGTGTGTCCTAATCACCCATTTTCCATTTGAAGTCCCAAGCAGAGGTGTGTTAGTTTGGAGGCAGTGGGGGAGGGGGAGTGCGATTTCTGTACGTATCTCTCTAGAGGTCTTCACATCAAAGTAAACTTCTGTGTGGTTAGGCACAGGGAAGGTCTGAATTTAACCTTATCTATTGTGGTTGTGAGTTCAAGCCCCATGTAGGGTGAATTTAACCTTCTCAAGCCACCCTGGGCTCCCATGTTACAATGATGGCTATATTAGATCTTTAGCTGTGGGTTTTGTATAAGAAACTAACCAGAAGCAGAGAGTTTGAAAGGCTAAGCTTTAAAAAAAAAAAAAAATGCATTGAACAAGTATTGACTATGGCCTGTCATTTAACAGCTAGTTCTAGTACAATCCCTGGGCCTCAGAACCTGTAGCAGCAGCAAGTAGACTGCGAACTCTCTGAAGCTCCCAATGCCCATTGCAATCAAGCATAGCTGTGGTGGATGATGGACCAGGAAGAACCTTCCAGAAGGAAAAGCCTGGAGATACAGACAATGAACAGAAGAATTCTTCCCAGACAACAGAACAGGGGCTGCCAGAGGGGCTAACCAAGCATTTTACTCCACTGCCCAGGAGGGAGGTCTTTACTTCTCCAGCCTATTAGCAATGGGTCATTTTTAAGAACTAGTGCCTAACGTGCTCCCTTTTTTGAATAGGGGTCTTTACCCCAGTTACCACATTCCCATTCCACCTGGTATAGCTACACCTGAAGCCCACGGAGAGGATTACACATCGCCTGATAATCCTGGGCCTTGATTTGCAGGAGGTTTTGGGGTTGTCTCCCCTGGAGAGGGAAGGGGATAATTCAATACGTGGGAAGAGGGGAGCACATGAATGTGTGGGTGGTCAAAGGGCCGACTATGGTAGAGACTGCTAGTTGCTTCCTCCAGCATCCATTCTCTCCTTCCTTACCAACATAACCCCCAGTTTTATTACTAAGATTGTATTTAAGATTGTACTTCTCAGACTCCCTTGCAGCTAGCTCTGGCCTTAGGAGCAAGTTCTAGCTAATAAAATATGAACAGAAGTGTCATAAGGTTTCCCAGGGAAGGAGTTAAAATAAAAGTGTGGGGGGGGGCGCCTGGGTGGCTCAGTCGGTGAAACATCTGCCTTCGGCTCAGGTCATGATCTCAGGGTCCTAGGATTGAGCCCCACATCGGGTTCCCTGCTCTGCAGGAAGCCTGCTTCTCCCTCTCCCACTCCCCCTGCTTCTGTTCCCTCTCTCGCTGTGTCTCTCTCTGTCAAATAAATAAATAAAATCTTAAAAAAAAATGTGTGTGGTAGTGGGGGAGGGCGCCTGGGTGGCTCAGTCGATTAAGGGTCTGACTCTTGCTTTTGGTTCAGGTAATGATCTCAGCTGGGCATGGAGCCTGCTTGGGATTTTCTCTCCCTCTCCCTCTGCCCCCTACCCCTGCGTGTGTGAATTCTCTCAAAAAAAGGGGGGGGAGAAAAAAATAAAGGGGGTAGAGGATGCCCCTCTCCCATTCCTCCATACTGCTTCTTGGAAAATAAATGTAATGGCCAGAGTTTGCTGGAAATTGGGTCATGGGGAATTAGGGTCGCACCATGGGAATAGACAAGAAAGAATAGCTGGAGGACCTTGGCCCCTGACAACTTCATGAAACCATCAGCCCAGCCCTTCACCTCTGGCTCTAGACTGTTGTAGGCAAGAATAAAACCCTGCGTGTTCAAGGTTCTGTTCGTTTGGGTTTTCAGTCCCAGGCAGCTGAAAGGAATCCTAACCGATAGATCCTAGTCTAGGCTTGGAGGAAGAGACTTACATCATCAGTTGGGTGGTAGGATCCCAGACCCTGCGGCGGCAGGAAGCAGACTGTGGACATACGACGTCAGTTTGGGGGGCAGCATACAGAGTGGAAGTGGTTGTAGGTGTCCCCGTGAGGGGTGGCGGGCCATGGACAAGGATGGTGGCAGCGGGGCTGGCTAGAACATTCAGATTTGAAACCTGCCTAGGTGGTGTTCTGCCCTGAGGCAGGCGGTGAGGAAGAGTCGAGGCTCACGTGCAGGAAGAGGGAGGCAGAGGAAACGGCAGACTCAGGAAGGAGCGGGGAGCAGGGCCCGCTTCTGTGCAGTGGTCAAGGGCATGCAGGCTGTGCTGGGTGGGATTTGGTCACAGGGAAGCAGTGCTGGGGCCGTGGGGGTGGCAGCCACCCACAGGGGGGCTAGCAAGTGGCCCAGCGAGGGAAGATATCTCCCCCTCCCCCCGCCAGGCCCTCCTCGGCTGGGAAGCTGCCCCAGGAGGAGGGGTCCAGGGAGGTTCTTGGCATTTTTAAGATGTGTGAGACTTCACCTCGTTTCATGCCGGTGGGAAAGCAAGGGGGCCTTGGAGAGGTAAAGGTCCACAACAGCAAAGGAAGTAAAGGACACAGGCTCCCGAGGCTCCCTGAGAACAAGGACCCCATGGCACCCAGAGCTGGGCGGTGCAGCGAGCCTGGGGGAGGGGGGGCAGGAGGTTGCTTCTCTGCTAAGGCGGCTGAGGGAGGGAAAGTGGCAGACAAGCTGATAGGGTTGTAGATGATAAGGTGAGGAGATCCCCTTCTGATGGCCTCCGTTTTCTGCGAAGTGGCCGTGATGTCATCTGTGGTAAGTGAGGGGGTTGGAGAAGATTTGAGAGAGGAGGTAGTTTGAGCACCCCCTTTCTGAGGAACACGAGAGAGAACTGGCCAGGAAAGCGCAAAGGGTGAGGCTCAGGCTGGGCTGGAAGCTTGCGCTGGTGGCAGTACCCGTCTGCAAGGCTGTGTGGTTTTCTCCAGAAGGAAATTCCTCGCCTGGCTTTCCCCGCCTGCCTGCGCTCCAAGCTGCAGGCCCACCTTTGCGCTCAGCAGAACGTGTGCGCCTGCAAATCCCGTCCACTCCTCGAATTAACATGCCTCCCCACCCCCATCCAACACCTCCTCTTACCCTCTTGCTCCTCTGGGTTTGATTCCTGGAACCAGGTATCTGGGATTCCGCAGGAGCACCTTCTTGCCATTCTGAGCCCACAGCAACTCTGGCTGTCTCCCGGGCTCTAGGCAGGGCCTCCTCCCTGCTCGTCCCAGCCTCCTTCCTTCTTTTCACCACCCACCCCTGTCCTGCACATCTGGTGCCTTCAGCTTCCTCAAATGAGACTGTCACTGTGTCACTCCCTATTCAAAACCGCTCTGCAGCTCCCAAGACCTCAAAATAAAAGCTCTCATTTCTGCTGACTTTTGGGATCTTGGCTTAAATGCCACAAGTTCTGAGAAGCGTCCCTAGATTAGGGGAAGTCCCAGTGGTACCTGCCCCCATGACACCTTTTAAGTCTTCTCTGTGACTCTCAGCAATTACTCGATACCGCGTCATTCACAACGGCAGGGAGTGCGCGCACATGCGCACAGGCACCCGCTGCTTTATCACGCCCATCTCCCCAGCACAAGGATGTTGCCTGCCTGACCAACTAATGGTAAGAGCCAAGCCTGTCGGGCCCTCGGGATCTCAGGTTAAATTTCCATCGCCCCCTAAATCAGCCCATGCTTCAGATACTGGGGACTCCTTCCCAGGCCCCAAAGCTGCCCCCCACCCTGCTCCTCCCGCACCAGGGTGTTTGCTCCGACGGCGCCCTCTGCTCACGTACTCGTGCTCCAGTCCCTCTTGTGCAGACGTGCACCGCCCCCCTTCTAGCCCAGGGCCCTTCTGCTGCGGACTCTTCTCTGAAACCTCCACCTGCCACAGGCCAAACCCCAGAGCGTCTGCTTCCGGAATGCCTGCCGTCCCCCATCCTTTCACTCCCATCAGACTAGAACCTTGAGGGAAGCTTCCAGTGGGTAGTCAATTGATACAGCAAATGAAAATGTTTGATCGTGGAGCAAAGAAGCGCTTTCTGTAACACTTGTATAAACAGTGTCTTATACAACCGTGTCCCCAGTAGCGACTTTCATGGTGCCACGCACTTAGTAGGTATGCAAAAATATTTTTCAACGAATAAGACATTTTCTCCCTTATATCCGTAGGAATACGGTGGCGACAGTCTCTGTCTACACATCAATTTTGAAAATTAATTTAAATGCCATTGTGCTGTGTTTACAACATGAAAAAGATGTCTGTTTTCACCAGCGAACAGAGTCGGTCTTTTCAGGTTTATTCCATCTTCACTTGAGAAACAAATGCATGCCTTATGCAGCGGATCAAGGTAGTGACTATATTTGCCAGCGTACCAGACACGACACTGCGTAAGAGCAAAGGAATTTCTCCTGGAGCTGATAATTTCAACACGTTCAGTAACATTTGTCTCTTGGGCTTCTGAACAAGACCATGAATGTGGAGCCATCTGAAACCTATGAGACCCTACAACAAAGGGCCGACTATATTGCCATTCATACTTTATTAGTTTATTTTCCGTGCCGATGTTTCCCGATTCTTTTCTAGTTCAGAAAATAGACTCATTGGGATTCTGAAAAATATTGCCCAACTATAAATCCATGGAGACAGAAAGCGGATCGGTGGTTGCCAGGAACGGGGGGCAGGGGAAAATGGGGAGCAATTACTTGATGGGTCGGGGTTCCTTTTGGGGTGAGGAAATGTTTTGGAACTAGGCAGGAGTGTGTGTCTTGCATGACACTGTGGGTACTAAATCTCGCTGAATTGCTCACTCTGAAAGGGTTGCTATTAAATTATGTGAACTTCACCTTAATTTAAAAAGTCGCATATGATTTAAATAATACTGAATACTTTACTGAATGTCCTACAAGGCAAGGCAGTGCTGTATTCTAGAACAGCCCTAGATCAAAGGCCCCACAGCACCCTGCACCTTGCCTTGCCTTTGGATAAGGAACGGGGTCCCATGTCTAAGCAGGGCAATGTCCTCAAAGTGTCCTTGGAGACACCCAGCTGAACACCGTTACAAACCAAGCCACACGCTGCTGAGTGTCTGTGTTTTCCTTTGTTTCTCCTTTGGCTGACACCAGGACTTGGTAAGGTGTGTTTTGTTTGATTAAGGACTTTTCTAGTTCCAGAGATGGAGCCTGTGGTGGATTTTATTTTTTCCTTTAAATGAGTGGAATTTTCCAGTGACTGTGGATAGAATCCCTGGACACTTCACTGGGCCATCTGTCCACCAGGGCCCAGTGGACAGCAAGCAGGAGGGGCCTGCCCACAGGGCAGAGTCATGGGCCAGCAGTTTGTCTCCACTTGTGGCAGGTTCTACAAAGGCAAGGGCTGACTATAAAAAGGGTGGGTGGACTTGTCCTAACAGCTCACAGCTTCTCAGGAAGCAGTCCTTCGTTGTCTTGTCCAGGGAGGAACAGACTCTCCGCCAGGATACAAGAGCAGCATCATGGATCAGGAGTGAGGCTGACTGGGAGGGGAGGCCATTAGCCCTCCTTGCTGGGGCCTGGAGGGGGGGCCCTGGGCCAGCAGGGGCTGGGCTGCTTGTGCACAAATATCCCCTCCATCCTTTAAACACATGGAGCCCAAAGGGAAATTGCACCCTTCCACTTCAAACATGGCACTGGAGCCCAGAGCCCAATGGCTGTCATAGGCAGGGTACAGCAGTCAACTCCCTAACCAAGGTCCATGGGTTTTAACCACTTAGGTTTCCTCCTGATTTTAGCACTTCGTACCTTCTCACATGCCTTCACATATAAGGCGCCATTCAGTAGCCCAAGACACAAATGCTGCTGAACGTCTTGGAAAATACCAGCTCCAGGAAAAATTCCTTTTCCTTCACGTAGTGGCAGTGCCATGAGCAGAGAAAGCCTGGTGACAAAGTTCTGTGCACCTGGGGACTCTATCTAGGTCCAGCAGCAGAGGCGAGCCCCAGGAATCTGTCACCAACACATCTTTCCCAGGGGAGAGGACTCTACCTAAGCCTTGAAACTCCAACTTTGCTGGATATGTCATCAATAGAGTTTACTGTCAACCCGGCTCACTCAACGGGGTTTGGACCAGGACAGCCTAGATTTAGCAGTGACTGCAAAATTCCCTCACCGAACTTGGTAGGTCTAGGGACCCAATGGTGGTGGCCCCTTACTGTTTTTCTCAAAAAAAAAAGGGGGTGCCTGGGTGGCACACTCAGTTAAGCATCTGACTCTTGGTTTCGGCTCAGGTCATGATCTTAGGGTCGTGAAATCAAGCCCCGTATCGGGCTCTGGCTCAGCACGGAGTCTTGAGACTTTCCCTCTCCCTCTGCCCCTCCTCCTGCTCTTTCTCTTTCTGTCTCTCAATCTTTTTAAAAAAATAAAAAGACTGAAAATCTGTCCAGATGTTTTTAAGGCATTTACAGCTGCCCAAAGAGGCTTATGACCCTACCTCCTAAGTGCCTGGCAATCATCGACCTCTCTAATTGCCATGTGGACGAAGAGGTGGAAATTGAAACGAAGCAGATCTCGAAGTGTTAGTGGAAGATGAAAGGTGTTCTAGAAGCGCCTAAGCATGAGAGGGACGTGGAGACACATGTGCACAGGCTTGTCCACGGGCGGCACAGTCCCCGAAGCCAACAGAAGCCCACGTGAACATTCCCAGCGATC
Organism: Callorhinus ursinus; assembly: GCF_003265705.2. Lineage (NCBI taxonomy): Eukaryota > Metazoa > Chordata > Mammalia > Carnivora > Otariidae > Callorhinus > Callorhinus ursinus. The sequence continues at coordinate 23,360,871 of NW_027397072.1, read as the reverse complement.
CTTGACCCTTACACAACAAGGGGACACATCCGCCACCCAGGAAATCAGACATCTCATTCTGTGGTGTCTGCTCAGGCAGAAGAGATTCCTAGGAGGCCCGGTGTGGAGACTTCTGAGTGCTCTGTCCCTAATGCCCCAGACCCTCTCAAAAGGGAAAGGAGGAGCTCCCCTAATCCTGCTGGTGTGGGCGCTCTTGTTGGATGGTCGTTGCCCTCCCCGTTTCCAGACGAGGAGGAGACAAAGCCTCAGAGCCATTAAATGGCTTTCTCCCGAACTCAACAGCCACTGAGTAGTGGGGGCAGGCTGGGGATTTTGGGCCCTTCTGATACAGTCCAGTGCTCTTGGGTCCTCCAGAGAATGAGGCCTGCACACCGAGCTGGTCCGAAGCAGATTTGCAGTGCCCGGTGCAATTTCAGGGGCTAATTCTCAGCCAGCTGCACTCCTGAAGGCTCTGCCCCCCATTCCATTTACGCTGCAAGGGAGGATCAGCCCCGAACAGATGTGCCCCCTTTACCTGCAGCGATAGGGTCTGGGCTGACACTTCTCAGTTCCACACCTAACAACCTGTGTCTTTTCAGAAAGAAAATCTGAAGATGTGATCGTCCACTTAGGTGCATGCCTCCGTTTTTTTTGTTTGTTTGTTTGTTTTGTTTTGTTTTGGAGGCCTTTCCTGTCCGTGATCTCATTTGCTCACCTGGACAATCTTAGCGATACATTTCATTGGTTCTTTGAAGATTCTTGGGTTTCCAGAGCCAAACTGTTCAAACAAAATACCCCCAGGAAGGGACAGGACCTTCGACTTTTATTGGCTCACACCTTGACAGTAGTTGGCAGCTAGCTGAGAGTCAGGCCCTGAGAAAGAGGGAACAGGACTGGGAGGAGTTGGGGGGGGGGGTCAGGAGGACAAGCAGGAGAAAGAAGGGGAAGGAGGGGGGACAGCTCTATGCTCCAGCCAGTGGCCCACCTCACCGTTTTGCAGAAAGAGGCCATTCCCCTCTTCACCCACCCACCAGAGAGACCAACTCCACCCCCAAGGCCAAAGGCAGAAAAGTCTAGAAGAAAAAGAGAAGCAACAGCAGAGATGGGAAGAAAAAGATGGAATAAACCAACCATCAGAGCCTCTTCAATCTTAATTCATTTTATTCTACAAAAACTACTCAATTGAAAGTGGAAAAGCTAACCAAAAAAAAAAAAGTTTTAATATGTTCTTTCTTCCATAGCAGCAAGCTTTTTCTAACAAGCTTTCTTTAGTGCAAATACTGTAGGCCTATATTACATTAAAATAACAAAACAAAACAACAACAGAAAACACCACCAGAAATGCTTCAGAGCAGAGCTACTCCTCAATTTTCAAAGCTATACAAAGATTTTTGAGCTCGTGGTCCTGCCTGGAGAGGCCTATTTAGAAGCCTCTCCAGTGGGACCATTTCACCAATACTTAAAAAAAAAAAAAAGAGAGAGCGAGAAGAAGAAGAAGAAGAAAGAGGAGGAGGAGAAGCTGCTCACAAAGGTAATCCAATTCCCCCGTAGAGCTATAGGAATCTTGTACAACTTGTTTGCCTCCAGGATCTTATAGCAGACTTTACTCCACATCATTGACATATCTCAAATACAGATGCACAAAGCTTATGCTTTTCCACTATATACCAAAATACGATATATACATCTCTCACTGCAGAAAAGACACCCTGATACCTATTCTTTATACAAAGGTGAATATTTTCTTCCTCGACATCAAGTAACCACAAACTAAAATAAATGGAATAAACTTTTAATCATACAGAGGAAATAATTTTTGAGGAACAGGGCAGGATCTTTCGTTGTATTTTCTTAGAATGTAGACTTTCTCGGTGACCACTGTCCCCAGAGGAATGACCATCCATCTTTAAAAACAGAACCCTTTTTATACAGTTTATACAACACATGTCACAAATCATTTCAGAAACAAAAAAGCATCATTAGCCTAAATTTTTAAAAAAATGAAGAAAGAGAGGGAGAGAGGAACTGAGTATTTTAATGCTGTTTCTCTTCAGGCTTGGTACAACACAAAGATGTAAACATTTTAAATAAATAATAAAATAAATGTCGATTTCTTCTCCCCCTCCCCTTCCCATCCCCTGCTCAAAATTTGACCCAGCCTTTCCTGAACACATCGGCATTGGAACGTGAAAGCCCTCTGTTGATGTATGGCCAAAACACTAGAAGCATGAGAAGATGTCAAATTAGTAGTGGGACAACTGAGTTTCCTTTTTAAAAGTTGCAGGAGGTACACCTGGAAATGTACACACACAGGAGCGCGCGCGCGCGCGCGCGCACACACACACACACACACACACACACACACACACCCCCAACCTGTCAATAAATAGTGAGATGCTGGCTTTTAAGATGAATGCCAAGAAGACTCGACAAGCAGAAAGTAGCAAGACCCCTTTACTTAAGTTTTAAAAAGAAAGTTACACACATCACATATCCTATTGGTCCACAAATTCTATAAGGACTCAGGTTACCCCTCCAACCATCTGAGGAGTGCAAAGGAGCACATCACGAGGGAGAGGGAAAAGAAGTTTAGAGGATACTGTGGGGGTTGGGTCTTTGAGAACAAACCTCAGGCTGAAGGCAATCTTACCGCAGATCTTTGAAGAAACACCTTCTCACCTCCAAGTGTTTTTGTTTATCCATTACGTGGGGGCCTTGAAGAGGGGATACCCTCATCCCTTAGTCTCATTCTAAAGAGGGAATATTTATAAAAGTGCCTAACACAGTGCCTGGCACATAGTAGGGGCTTCTGCCTCTCCTTCTTAAAGGGGCTGTGTGCTATCTGATCAGGAAGGAGACCAACCGGAAAGGTAAGTGGTGAGATTGCAGGAGCGCTGTTGGTCCATCAAGGGAAGGGGAGAAAAGTAGCACTGAGCCCTCCCTTAGACTTCGAGCCAAGTGGGAGCGGAGAGGAGACTCTTTTCCCCAAAGCCTGAGAAAAGGAAGCAGTAACCTCTGAGGGTTCTTGGCTGAGATGCTTGTGTGACTGGCCATAGTGGACACACCTGGCCTCTCTCACAGGCAGAACAATGATTTCTTTCTGAAAACTTCCCCCCGTGAATTCTCCGCTTACAGCTGGCTCCGGCCATTGCCCGAGCTTCACCTGGGATCTCCTCTCTTTCCTGCGTCAGCAGCTGTCCCCGTCCATTCAGCCAGGAAGAGGACTGATCCCAGAGAGGCCAGCCAGGTGGCCGAGAGGACGGGGTGTGGTTCACACTAGCCTGTCAAGGAGTGCCTGCCCTATGCCGTCCCAGAGCTGCCTGCAGCCCAGCTGGAGTCCACACCAGCTGCCTCACGGCTGGGGACACGGGGGAGGTACAGAGGTTCCCAGCCCAAGCACGAAGGCACCCCCACTGCAGCTCTTCCTGTAGTTGGAGCCATGGAGGAGAAAGCAGAAGGCCTGGTGGCTGGTAATTCTGGAACAATGGTGTGGGTGCAGGAACTCAGAGAACAAGCCAGAAGAAGTCAAGGAGGATGTGCTCATGAGTTAGGGGTGAATATTTGGCCTTCCCCAAATAACCTCTGGCTTTGGGGAAGCCAAACCACCTCCTGGAACAAAGCCAGAGGGTCCTGAATGGGATAGCCGAGAGGCCTCTAAAGTCCTCTGGGGTGGTGGAGTTTCTGCCTTGTGCTGGTCCCAAAGCCAACACACCCTGAAATCTGAACTAAAGCCAAACTCTGTCTCAGGAATGTCCAGCCTGGCCCCGAGTCACAGACTGTGGCCTGCCTTGGGACCAGTGCTGTGCGAAGTGGGGCACAAAGGGACATTTAGAAATAAAACACCAAAGCAGCTTCATTTAAGAAATATATATATATGTGTATATATATACGCAAAAAGAAGCAAAGAGCTCCCAATTGGCCATAAATACCACTTGAGATGATTAAGCCTTTCAGAGCTGAGCGCACCCCAGTTTCCTTTGCCCACCTCCTGCTGTTCCTGGCTGACTTCTGTTTCTTCGATTAATCTGAAGCCAGAAACTCAATTGCCTGGTCTAATAAGGAGTGCCCCTCCCAGAACCTCTGGGAAACCAGGAGGGTAGCCTCATAGCCAGGGAAGGTGGGAAATAACCTTTTTAAAGTATTTTTGGACAAAATCCTTTTTCTTTTAATCTCCTCTCTCTGCATGGCCTAGCCTTTCACACGTCACTTCCAGTCAGAGTGGGCTGTGTACTTTAAGCCTCTGGCTGCCCCGTTCTGCGCGCTCCCTTCTAGTGCTCGGAGTGGGGATGGGCAGCAAATCAGGACCAGCGCTCAAGGCCCGGGTGTGCGAGGGGGGCAAGTGAGTGAACGCCTCACGGCTCGTGCGCTTGCTCTCTCTCTCTCTTTCTCCCGAGTCTAACTTTGAAATTTAACCCCCACTGGGTTTGATTTAAATAATATCTATATAATTTTAAATTATCATACAATGATCTCTAGAGCTGAATCACAATAGCAGGGTCTCCCCCAGAGCAGCTAGCCCAGCAGAGGCCAATCCAAGAAGATCAGCCAGAGCTCTGCCCTCAGGAGAAAAAGGCTCAGAGGGGTGGGAGGCAGGGAGCCCGCCCAGCTGTGCTTTTGCAGGAGGCCAGAGGACCCCCTCCCCGCTCCCCGCCCCATAGGGGAAGGGGGCACCTCTCCTGCAGTGGGAAGCAACACATCTTATCTCTGATTTCAGCAGCCCCCCAGGAATGACAGGTAAGCCCCAAGCCTTATTAGCAACAGCTGCGGGCCAGTGGTCCACAGCTGGCTGGCTGGACCCGAGGAGCATTCTGGGGGAAGGAGTATGTAGAAGAGAAAGCACGCCATCAGGTAGCCGGTGACCACAGAAGGTAGAAAAGGCCCGGCAGCTTGCTGAGAGGCGAATCCCACTCTGCCTCCCTCCTTCCTCCCCTACCTTTCCATCCACAGCAAAAGTGCCTTTGAGGCTTGGGGAGGGGCCACCTGGTCGCAATCTGGGGAGGGGCCAGGCCCACGCTCATTAAATCTCCGTGGGTGGCGTCACCCTGAGAGCCAGGCTGGCGGAGGGCAGAGCCAGTAGGGACTTGGAGTGATGTGTGGTTCCTAGGGAGGGACGCCTCCCTGGTCTAGAGAGAAGGGTCCAGGGGCAGGATGGTGAGGCAGTAATTACAGGAGACGTCCTGCTCAAGACACCAGGTAAAGGGAAGCTGGCTAGGACACCTGTGTGGCTTGTTGGCACTATTCCTGGCCTGGTAATTAGGCATTTGGCAAACCCAGCCTGTGCCCCAGCTGTCTCACTCACACCCTGTCTTCTGGACAAGCCGCTCCTCCAAAAAGTTGTCTCCGAGGATGGAGAGGAAGGGTCCTCCGGGCCTCCCAGTGATGGCAACATCCCCTTGAGAGCTCAGGGAGCCCTGATGGTGGTCCTGGAGATGGCGGTGGACCGGGGGGTGTCAAGGGAGAGGAGGTTCTGTATTGCACATTGACTGTCCCCTTCCGGACAAGTCAGCCCCAGCAGAAGAGTCAGTCACCTGCTGCCCATCTCCAGAAATGAAGAGCTTTAATATTCAGACCACCCAGATGAAATGTCATGGCAAATTTGATAAAAACCAAGAGGAAGTGAAATTGACACTGGGGGGAGGAAAGGGCGAATAGTGGGAAGGTGAAACCAAAAGGCACTGAGCATGCTGGGTGGGGCAGGGAAGGACACCATCACTCCAGAGACGTAGCATAACAAGGGACAGGAACGGTCCACACCCGCCGCAGGCTCTTCAGAAGCCAGAGAGATGCCTGAGTCCACCAAACCAAGTTCTCCAAGGCTTTTCAAGAAACAGGATTTGCTTTGCAAGATGAACGACGGAGGAGGTCCCATGACTTCTAAGAGATGGCTGAAGTCCTCCAGCGCCTCACGGCCAAATCCCACCTGGGTGTCCCCAGAGCCGGGCAGCTCTCTGGCAGGGCCCCCCTCTTGCCCTCACGGCCCTGGAGCACTTGAAGGTGCTGGTCCCTGGGAAGGAGGCAGTGACGAGGACCCCCCGGGAGCCGGGTTACAGAGCCAGCAGAGTGGGGGAGTTCAAGGAGTCTGACGACTGGTCCCCACTGCTACTGCTCCTACGGTGAGCCTTGGAGCAGGACTCGGAGGGTGACGCAGGTGGTTCCTGCTCCAGGACGCTGGGGTAGGTGAAGACGAGGTTTGACGTGCCTGGAGTGATGGCTGGCGTGGAGGTCACCACGATGGGGGTGTGCAGGGGCTCCTCCCCGTAGAAGCCCCCAGCAATGCTAATGGGCTTGATGACAGAGCGCTGGGCCTTGTCTAGCCCAGCCGACGAGGAGGGGCTGTCCTCTTCCAGGGGCTCCTGTTTCACCACCACGGCGCCCGCTCCACCACCCCCAGCACGCAGGGACGGCAGCCCAGAAGCGGGAGGCGATCGGCGCTCCTCGGGGCTGATCTTGCACACAGGCCCGTGGGCCACCAGCATGAACTCCAGCTTTTCCTTCTCCTTCTGCAGCTCGGCAATCTCTTTCTGCAGGCCTGACTTCTCCTCCTCCAGCTCCTCTGTCTCCTGCAGGGGGAAGAGAGGTGTGTGAGGGGCAGGAATCTGCCAGGGGCCTGCTGGAGGGCGGGCAGTTCGAATCCAGGTGAGAAAGGGAAACCCAGGGTTGTGAAAGCAGCCAGCTCACACCCCTGGCCACAGATCCCACCACTTCTGAAACGCCTGGAGGCTCAAGAGGCCTTTTTTGTCCAAAGCTCCGGATTGAGAAAGGAGGAAAGTCGGCTTGGAGGAAGGATGAAACAATAATTAGTTGGCACGATGGAGGGCTTCCTTTGTGCCCGACACAGCAGGCAATCCTCCAGAAGATTTCTGAAGCAGCTATTTGCAATCAACTCATTTTGCAGATAAGGAAACTGAGGTTCAGAGAGGTTGGTTAATTTGCCCAACGTCACAGAGCAAGCTGGTAGGGTAGACCAGACTTGACCCCAATGTATCTGATTCCAGGGTCCCTAGCTACCATGCCCTGTGCCCTCAGTGCCAGGACTGCCCCCAGCTACCCCTGGGGGGGGGGGTCAGAGTGAGGTTTGGAGGGGACGGGAGCACAGCGTCATGCCTCCTCATACCCCCTCAACCCCATCAGCCTGCCTTCGGCTGCATCAACACCAGCCTCTCAGCTGCACACACAAGCTGAGGACGGTGCCGGGCCGGCAGGAAGTTCTCCAGCAGTCCCGGCTAAATCGGCACTGCCCCACTTCCCTTTTTTGCTCTAATTTCTGAAGCATGTGATTCAGGACTCACAGAACCCCTGGAGAACATTCCGTTCAGTCCCCGCGCTTTAGCAGAGGAGGAACCCGGTGGCCCCAGCAGGCCTGAGGCTGGCAGGGTCCCAGGCAAGGAGCTCGGCCTCCTCCCCTGACACAAAGCCAGAGAGAAGCAGCAAACGCCCGCAGAGGGAGTGGGTGCAAAAGACGAAAAGGTGTGTGTCACGGGCCTCCTCCCCACTTTTCCCCTATCAGAGTCCTGTTCGAGAATGAGATGGTACGGGCCAGAGCTTCACGAAGCAGGGAACAGCATATTCCACGGTGAAAAAAAAGTTTCCATCTGTCTCAAGGGTCTGACGAACGTCATGAGCTTATGAGAGGTTTCCTGTGGAGGATGTGGCTCAGGGGCCTGGGTGGCTGGGGCGGGTGGGGCGGCAGGGGAGTAGGGTGTGAGGCCTCTGGGCGAGGGAGGGGAGGAGAGCAGGAGGCCCTGGAGGAGGGGCTATTCTGGGGCTAGCGGTGGGGAGCACCCAGGGTAGACCCAGAGGACCTGGCCCCTTAGCAGGTTAGTGGTGGGGAGGACTCCACACCTTGGAGAGCTGGTCACTAAGGGATCTCTTGACCTAGTGATGGAGAGTGCCCGCCTGTCCTCCTGATACACACACACACACGCACCCCCCCGCCCAACGGACATTCCTGCAGCCTACAGGGAATTCACACATACACATTCAATCCCCAAGAGTGAGGGCTCCAGGATGGATGAGGGGAAGCTGGGGCAGGTGGATGGCACCGGGAGCATTAAATAAAATCATGGGATGTACAAGGTAATTGGTGATTTCCAAAGCCGCTCCCTGGCCGGTCATGGTAAGGACCGCCGACAGTCTCCCCGGTCTCCTCACTTTGAAAACATTCCCCCCGGGAGAGTCAGTCCTGGCTTTAGGCTTCCTCCACACGCCATTCGGCCCATCCTGTAGGGCTAGGCTCCGGAGGGAGTTACGTGATGTTGGTCAGGTCGGGCTTTTGAGAGGGAAGGGCAGGGCCGTGGCCCCCAGGTGTGGGCAGTTAGGCAGCAGGGGGCGAGTGACTCACAAGGGCAGAGTGAACTACCAAGGTGACAGCTTCGAGCTCATAGCAGAGGTGGGGAAGCCTTCGGCCCATGAAGGATAGGAGAAAACCCCAAGACAGTCCAACCCAGCTGGGATGTGACCATTTCCATGCGACCCAGAGAGCTTCCAAAGCCCTTCCGAGGTGAAAGGGCCCAGCCCCGCCCAAACTAGCTCACTTAAGCTAGCCCAGGCCACTCCTGCTGGTGGTAGGCACGGGGGCGGCTGGAACCTTGGGAAACAGCCCCGAGGGGGCAGGTCTGGGCCTGCGCTGGCTCCCTCTGCCATCCCTCACCCAGGGGCCCCAGAAGGTTCGAGAGCAGGGAACGCACAGGTGCTGAATGAGAAAGGGTGCTAGGCCCCAGCAGGCTGTTTGGGGCTGTGTCTGGGCCCAGGCTGGTGCCAAAGGCCAGCTCCCACCCTCCCTCTCCCTTCTTCAGTCAGGGCGATGCTAACCCTCTGTGCTCAAAGGAAGGACCGTTTCTGCCAGCACTGGCTCATCGATCGGCCACTAGTGGACAAGGAGAGGGTGGGAGGCCAAGAGCCCCGGGGCTCTCGCTCTTGCCCACCCGGAAGTGCTCCCACCCCACGCAGAGCTCCTCACCGCCTGCAGCTTCTCCGTCAGCTCCCGGCGGCGGTTTCGGCACTTGGCTGCGGCCAGCTTGTTCCTCTCCCTTCGGATTCGACGTTTCTCCTCTTCTTCAGGGGATAGCTAGAGGCCAAGGTCAAGGATCATGATTAGGTTTGGGTACATGATTCACCAGCTTTGTTTTCTCACTATATTTTAAGAAACCCTTCTGAGGAGCACCTGGGTGCCACATAGGTTGAGCGTTCGACTCTTGGTTTCGGCTCAGGTCACGTGATCTCGGGGTCACATCAGGCTCCACGCTCAGCACGGAGTCCACTTGGGATTCTTGCTCCCTCTCCCTCTGCCCCTCCCACTTGTGAAAGAAAGAAAGAAACCCTCTGGGACTGGGTGTGCAGGGTGGGAGAGAGGCGAGAGGAGGGTGGATGGGCCCCACGTTCCTGGAGCCTGCGGCTCATTGCTGTGGCCACCAGGGAGAGCACTGAGAACCGAACCCACCCTGGAAGGCGACATCCCATGTTTAAGGGCCGCAATGTGTCAGGGACTCATCAGCCTAGGCGAGATGGTAGCATTTGTCATGTCAGCCCTGATTCTGTGCCAAGGCCAGAGAGAAGAAGCTGGGGCCACTTCCCCAGAGCCCCCTCATACCAGCCAGGCCTGGCCCCACCCACTTAAACAGCTTCTTCCAAACCCTGGCTAATTACTCCTCCCCACCACTCTGCCAGCTCTGCAAGCCTCATTATCCCATTTGGTTAAGTAGCCAGGCCCAGAGTCAAGAACCACCCTGGGGGGGGGGAATGTTCTATGGCCAGGGGTAGCCAAGGATGCCACCCCACTCCCAACTTCCTCTACCAGCCCCAGAGGGCTAGCTGCTCACCATTCAACCTGGAGGACTCGCTAGGGTGCCTGGCACAAGGCTAGGCCGGACGGGACAGGCAAATGGAGAAGGAACCCTCAGGCACATTCAATCCTGCTGCCCCCCACATCCATTCATTTAACCAACGAGAAACTTCTTCAAGGTGTCCGGCATGGTTTGATGGCTCTGAGATTTATCAGAGAACCAAATGAACAAAAATCCCCCTGCAGAGCTTACAATCTAGCTCCTTATGATGAGGCTGGTTAGGGGCCCATGACTCATGCCCCAGGGCAAGAACTCTGCTCTGCAGCACAGGGCTGATGCTCTGTTTACATGTAGCCCTTCCTGTGACCCCAATGTCCCTCGCAAGCAGAGGTGACACGAGGCCGTGGGCCAAGGCGGAAAGTAATTCCAAAAGAAAGGCCATCCCACGCTGTTCTCAGACAATGATGGCATCCCTACTACGTGCCAAGCGCAGTCCTGGGGGCTTAGAAGATTCTATGCGGAATAAGATCTGGGTTCCACCCTCCAGGGACAACACGGGAAAAAAGCCGAAGCCACTTTTGGAGGTGAGAAAAGCTGCCTCACTTCGAGATGCTGCCCCACTGTCAGCCGCCCCGTGAGGGAGGGAGTCACGGCCCCGGCTGGGCCCAGGTCAGAGGCCCCAGGGCTCCCCACAGCCCTGCAGATTTGTTGCTGTGATGTGCAACACAGAAAAGCAGGTCACAGCATCGGAGAGGACAACTCCACCCCTGTCTACCCTGAGGAAGCCCTGTGGCCCCAACCAAGGGGCCAGAGTCCCACATCAGATTCTCCAAACGCTGGCATGGAAAAATGCCCATCAACCACTCAGACGTGAAGTCTCTCTGAGGCCTCAGGCCCCCTGAGCACAGAGAAGCTCATCACGCCTTCTCAACTTTCAAATCCACCCCGCACGCCGCAGTAGTCAAGGTGTGTGGACCACGGGGAGGCAGGAAGCCTGGCAGGCTAGAGGGAGACCTACCGGCTTCCTGGTACCTCAGGTCCCTGTCTCCCAGGGCTTCGGCAGAGCTGTGTTCCCGCCGAGGCAGATGCAGGCCTCCTTCACCCCCGGGACATCAGCCCATGCCCCTTCACCGCCTCTGAGACCCCACCTCACTGGGATTAAGAACCAGGCCCAGCTCCCCTCCCCACCAGCTCCACCCTCCCTGTGACTCTTGCCCACTGCAGCAGCCTCCAGGTGGGGCACACAGAGCCTGCCCAGCTGGTGACACCCTGGTGAGTCCCCAGGCCCCTGCCAGAGGTCTGCTCTTGGAGTCCCACACTTCGTCCTGGCTCCACCTCTGTCCTCCAGCCCTGTCTTCAGTCCCAGCCTCCGAAATCCTCGGCCTCCCCTGGAGAGCCAAAGGCTCCACGTTCTCTCCTCTGAGAGGTCTAAGGCCGACTGGGAGCAGAACACAGATGGGGCGATTCTGTGTGGCCTTGGACAAATCACTGAACCTTCTGAGCCTCAGATTTCCCCATTTAGAATATGGGATTATTAGGACCTGCCCTGCCTTCCAAAAAGTTTCTGTGATGATCAGATGAGACGCAGTATGAGAGCCCTTTCTAACCTAGAAAGTGCTAGAAGGAAGAAGATGTAATTCAGAGGTTTCCTTGCTGATGCTTTTTCAGAGCCCTGCAAGAGTCCACAACCTTGGGTACCTTGCTCTGTGTGGGGACTGGCTGCCCAACTGAGGTCATGAGGACACTTGGCTGAGGCCCTGAATACGTGCTGCTCCTAAACCTGTCTCAACCTGAGCCCATCAGTTACCAAGAGAGCCTGCTGGGCCCGCTGCAGTCCCGCGCTCAGGGCTCACTACTCAAAGGGCTACCAGGGCTCCCCTTGAGGCCCAGACAAGCCCCTCACCCCTCACTGACGAGGGGCAGAAAAGATGCAGAGCTGGTTGCGGTCCATTTTGGCCTCCCTTCCCCTGTGGGGGCTTCTGGACAACTTCTGGCCTCCCGATTAGCCTAGAAGTCTCTCCCCTATCTGTAAGATATGGGGCAGCTTGGGGGAGCTGTCAGCAAGGAAGTGTTCAGGGGTGGTGACACCAACACGGTTACAACTTGAGTGTGTCAGCACCACCGCGGACCCACCCACAAGCCACACACCCTCTGCTCCCCGCCTCCTCAGTCGCCACCACTGGCCTCAGAGGGAGGCTCTGGGCAGGCTCTGAGGAGGGCAGCGAGGCACCACGCTGGCTCTGGGGAACAGGCTCGTCCCCCTGGGGGAGGTCAGGAAGGCGGAAGTAAGCTTCAGAGGAAGACCCTCGGGCTAGGAACGCAAAGAACCAAGGTTCGAGGATGCTACTGCCCAGGCTTCCTCCAAGCTGCTGGATGATTGTCTGAATTCCTAACTGACGTGGGATAAAATGCTCCTGGCTCTCTCCCTCCCTCTCAGAAAAGGAAGGAAATTCTCCAGACAGATTGTCTTAAGGCACGCCTAGGTGGCGTGGTGGGAAAACCACACGGCTGAAGGTCAGAGGAGGTAGATTCCAGCCCTAGCTCGGCCACTAACTCACAGCGGCGTAACCCTAGACAGGGCCCTTCTCCCTTCCGGACCTCTGTGTCCTCATCTGTAAAATGGGTACAGAGGGGAAATTGGAAAAGCTGGTCTCCAAAGTCCCTTCAGATACAAGCTTCTATATTTGGTGTGAGCTGGGCCCAGAAAAGAATGGCGAGCGTTCAGCACATCTTGCTTTTTGTCCTGCTGGCTCAAGAGTCCCTCACAAAACTGGCTCTCACTTAGAGGTCACTTACATAAGGGGGGGCAGCCAGCTCATCGGTGACTATAAAGCTTGACACCTTGGGCTCCTGAAGGAAGCCTATTTAATAAAGGACAGTACGATCGCTGCTACTGCAATGTTTACAACTACAATTTTGGAAAGCAACAGCGAGGGGGAGATTGGTCACTCGCTGTAGCAGCAGCAGACCAACAACTGCAAGCAGCAACTATTACAGTGTCCATTTCGCTCCACGTCGCCCTGCGCTGAGGCCTGCCATTAACAGAACAAACCGGCGCGCAGGGGATGCAAGGCCCAGCTTTATCCTCAGAGGGACAAAGATCCCATGAATGCTCCCAGTTCCTCAGAGTCGGGACCTGTGTAATTCTAAGTATCCTGGGGACTGTTGGCACTGGATCCATGATTATCCACAGGGGACCACGGGTGAAAGGTCCCTGTATCAGAACACCGTGGACCTGGGGTCCCAGAACGAGAGTGGACAGTGGTCGAAGTGGAGAGGAGTGACTCTCCAGGCAAATATGTCATTTGAAAAAGGGATCCCACCGCTAAAGTATTTTCCCTTCCCTGGATCCATAGTGACATGGTACCGTAGAAAGAGCACTGTACAGGGAGTCCGGCGAACTGGGTTCTAGTCCAGACTTCCCACAGTCTTGCCAAGTAGCCTCAGGCAGGTTTGTCTAAGCTTTGGTTGTATCGCCCGTGAAGGGGGATACATGGGGTCCTTCGAAGGCTCATCCCCCCTTTTTTATGCATGATTCTGATTTCTCTTTTGGGAATCAGGGGGCCCACCACTACTCTGGCTCACTACTGATAGAGATGACATGCCTTTGAGCACTGGTAGATAGTGTCTAGAAAGAAACGGCCCACACTTTCTCATGTCCCTCCCTGCCAGGCGGACTCCTTCTCAAAGCTGAGCCTTTGGAGGGCAAAAAAAAACCGACATCTGAGCTGCCCCCCACCACACACCATCAGGGGGAGCAGCTGCGCAGACTCCAAAGACCCCAGAGTCACCGCACTTCTGGAACGGGCATTCCAGGTATGTGAAATGGGCTCCTGCTTCAAGCTGGAGGCCTGGGACGCCGAGCAGGAAAGGCAAGTACTGTGGGCCTGGAGGGTGACCCTTCAGGTCTGCTGAGCATTTCCCCTGCACCAGACACCAGGAGACAATGAAGGGCTAATCCCAAAAACTCCTGGCCAGGGTTTCATTGGCTGTGTGTCCTGCAGCCCCTCTGCCAAAGATCGGGGAAGGACATCAATGTAGGCAGGTCCTAACAGTCCTTCCCATCTGCGGCCACCGCGCCACACACAGTGTGTTTTCCCACACGTGGTCTCATTTGCGTGGCTACAACTCCTGTCTGGCAGGTACCGTTATCCCCATTTTGCGCTGAGGAAGCTGAGACTCAGGGATCCTAAGGGACATGAGCAAGATGACAGAGCCAGGCCTGACTCTCAGGCCTCCGGCTCCGCTTCCCATAAGGAAGGGTCATGTGCCCTTGGTCCCGAGCTGCCTCTTCTCCTCAATGCTCCCAGAACACTGACCCAGCTCCCCAGCAGACCACAGAAAAACAGTGTGTTACAGGCCCTGAAAGGCACCCATGTGGCTCCCTTACACTGATCTGAGGCCTACCTGCTCATCTCTCCTCCTGCGGCCCACGGTGGTGCCAATGGTCTTGATCACACCAGGTCTCGGGAGCGCCATGTGCCCAGGGACCGAGGCCAGGCCCGGCAGGGGGCTGTAGGGGTGCGAGCGGGGGTACGGGTTGGACATGGAGGTGATCACCGTGGGCTGCACCATCCACTGCAGGTCCTGGCTGGTTGTGATGGCGTTGATGGTGGGGATGAAGGCGCTGCCTGAGCCAGGCATATCTACCCGAAATTTCTGCAATGAGGAGAAAAAATCGTATTGAGCTAGTAAGTACGGAGCAGAAGAGGGCGAGCAGAGCCAGTGCTTGGAGGGGGGCCAAGGTCAGAACACTGGGTGGGCTTCCCTGGACATCCAAGAATCAGGGGGATCTTAACTACTCCTGAGGCCCCAGGGCAGATCTGTTCCCCTGAGGTCCTGGGGACTCTGTTCCCAGGTGGCTCGTGAGGACGCGATCATACAGCGAATGACTTCGAGGACAGATATGGTCCCTAGCCGCTTACACTCAGCAGGCCCTCCCTGCGGCCTTTGGGGCTAGCTATGCCCGCATCTGCAGGGCAGCCCTCCCACTCTGGCCTCACGAGCCTCTGGGTCACCTGCCAATTAGCCCCCAGTGTACTGGGGCTTGGGACCCCTTGAAAAGATTTGCATACCAACAGCTCTGGGGCGACAAAGATCGCTAGGAAGCTTATTGTGCCTGCTTTTGTTACTTTCCAAATAGGTGCAGGATGGGGCTATGACCTGATCCAGGGTGAGGCCAGGTCCATGAAAAGGTGCCCTCCAACTTGTGGGACTGAAAAGTGGTAGCCTTTGTGGCCAGACTTCCCTTGAGTTCCTCCTCCTGGCCCTTAACCACCATCTTGCTTGGAGCAGACACGCTGCGTCTCTACCTACCTGCATATCTATCTGCATTCATAGATGCGTCTGTGAGAAACTTTAGTGCTGCTAGCTCAGAGTTTTCGCCCTGTCTCTTAATTTATGCCCAGAGTGTGTTGCAGAACTCTCCGGAACATACTGCAGGCATCATTCCATTTAAAATATAAGATGATGACAGAGTAGAAACATTAAAATGGGTCATGCTCCTCAGCAGTTGGTCTTGGCCTTTCTTCAGGGCCGGCTACTAGAAAGTGAGAGGAGGAAGAAGGGAGGGACCTCCCTGACCCCAGGGCCCCCCCTCGCTTCCAGCTTTTCAGGAGGAAAGCTCCCTGAACGGAGCCCTCATCCTCGGGTGATTCCCACTTCCACACAAAGGTTGTGCAAATCCTGTCTTCCCTAACCTGGCGGGTGACATGATGAAAATAATAATGTCACTTACTGAGTACGCACTAAATGACAGTCACCGTGGTAGTGTCTGACCTCAATTATCTGATTAATTCTCCCTCTGAGGTAAGAACTACCATTATCTCCATTTTAGAGGCAGAAATTTAGGTGCAGAGAGATTGAGTAACTTATCCAAGGCCACCCTGCTCCTAAGCAGGGGGGGGGGGGGGGGGGTCAGGATTCAAATGCAGTTCAGCCTGACAGAGAGGACAGGGCTCTCAACCATGGTGCTACATAAGCTTCTGCGCATTACTTTTTCCTTCCTGGAAACCCAGACCCAGGTGCTGGTACCCACCCTTACTGCCCTCAGAGCATCAGCTCATCGCTGCCAAGAGTCCCTACAGACCATCCCTCTCCCCCAGGAGGCCCCATAGGTCTGACCCCAGATGAAATCTTGCTATCACTGGCATGGGGGTATAGCCTCCCCCTCTCTTGGCCTGGTCACACCAACCAGGAGTAGAAGTATTAGCAGCAAAGCCAGCTGACACCACCCTTGTCTCTGTCCCTGCTGACAGATGACACCTGGGTTCCTGTTGTGAAAATAAAGTGGAGCTTAGAGCACCTCACTGTAACTGAGGGGGCTGGGGCCCTGTCCTTGCTCTTTCCTGCCAGCTGCCTGACCCCAGTCTGGGTGGAGGGATGTCTCTGCCTCACTTCCCAGATTGCCCCGGGGCCCCAGGTCAAGGGCGTTCGGGGAAGAAAGCACAACCCAGCACAAAGGATTCTGGGATTCCACGAGGACGGCCACCAGTGTGAGGAATCCTGGGATTCTGTGAAGTTACCGGTGCCATGGATTCCGGAATTCTATGAGAAGAGCTGCCCAGTACAAAGGATCCTGAGTCATCTTGGAAGGCAAAGACAACTCGGCTTTTTATCAGGAGCTGACTGAGCTGGGTGTGTGTGTGTGTGTGTGTGTGTGTGTGTGTGTGCAGGTAGGAAGGATGCAGTGAGATGGACAGCTGAGCTGGGCCTTGAGGAGGCAGAGTACTGAAAGCTCGGGAGTGTGGCTGAGTGTGCAGAAGCACAAAGGCCCAGACAGCTACACTTCTCTTGGGCTGTTGGATGGGGGGAGAGGTGGGGGAAGCAGCAGGAGGCCTGGATTTGAGGCCTTCGCAGAATCAGGGAGGACTGTTTCCCCATCTCTGAGGGAGAATCCGAACATCAAACTCACCGCACTGTCATGAGGATTAAATAAGTAGCTACTTATAATCACTGGCTATAAAAGCATACCAGTGGTTCTCAACCGTGGCTGCCCATTAGGATATTCTGAGGAGCCTTCTCAAAACACCAGCATCGGAGCCAGCCTCACCATTAGAGTTCTAAAATAACACGTCTGGGGTGGGGTTCTGATAAGGTATTTAAAAAAAAAAAAAAAGCCTGAGGAGATTCTAACTTGCAGCCAGGGTTGAGAAACACCGTGCCAAACAAATGGACGGCAGCACCATCCTCACCACCACCACCACCACCACCACCACCACCACCACTGCCATGATGGTGCCTCATCACTGCCTCTCTGCGCTCTGCCAGGGGTGGCTCCAGGAAAAACCACCAGCTTCCCACTCCTGGGAAGCACCCAATATTTTTATTCCATTTCTCTCCCCAAGTCAGGTTGTGGGTCTGAAGAACACCTGAGGCATCCAGCATGAGGGCTGAACGTGACCCTCTACCTCTGTGAGGGGACTGTCAGCCTTTCTTTCAGGAAAGCCTCCAAGAAATTCACTCCTCATTTCAACAAACAAAAGAGCTCCCATTTCAGCCTAGGGGAAGCAGGAAACCTGAAGCACAGCTGGGAGGCTAAGGTCTCTTGGGAACAAGTGGATGCCTCGCAGCCCCCCGGGGGGGGCCCTCCAGGGCCCTCGCTCTGGGTCTCCAGAATGTGTTCCCCCACCTTCAGCCAGATTCCTTGCAGCAATAGCTGGGTCTAGACAAAACAAGACAGCAGTAAAAACAAGGCACTAGGTAATGACTGCCTCTAAGTGCGTGCACAACTTGTTTCAGAGGGAGGTAAAGCCAGCTGGGGAACACGCTGGCTCTAAACTGCACGGAAAACAAGGTCCTATCCCCAGAGGGGACTAGGGCTGTGCTCAAGAAGGCTTTTTGTCTCCTCCAGGAGCCTCTCTGAGATGTTTGCACACGTTTCAAGGAGATCTGGCAGATGTGACTTGTCTCCCCTCCAAAGGTATTATTCAGAAAGCTACCCTGGGGTAGGAGAGCAGAGGTGAGGCGAGGAGTCTGTGGTCCCAGGAGTCAGCCGGGCACTCTTCTTCACCAGCAGACCCAGGGATCAGTCAAATATCGTGCTGGGAGGAGTCATGGTTCTCTGTGGAAGGGTTAATACTGAACAGAAGCCAAGATAGGGCTTCTGGGCTGCAGGCATGAGGGCCGTGTGAGCCCTGCCACAGCACCAGGTGTGTGCTGAGACGGGGGATAGAGGAGGGAACCCTGGACCTCACTTGAGTTGCCTGGGGCTCTCCAGCGCCTCTGGAAGCTCCTCCTCCAGGAACAGGATGGAAGATGCCGGAGGGCCGGGTGGCATTCCAGCCTGGCAAAGCCTCCAAATGCTTTCTTTGACTGTGTCATCCTGTTGACTCCTGGGTGGGCAAGAATGCCTATAAAAGGACAAACTGGCCCCCACCGACCCCCTGGAGCAGAGTGTGACAAAC
Organism: Callorhinus ursinus; assembly: GCF_003265705.2. NCBI lineage: Eukaryota > Metazoa > Chordata > Mammalia > Carnivora > Otariidae > Callorhinus > Callorhinus ursinus. Next base: position 23,342,705 of record NW_027397072.1, on the reverse strand, counting down.
TTAGGCTGTAAAAGGCCAGATAGTAAATATTTTAGGCTTCGTGTGTCACGCGGTCTCTGTCGCAACTATTCAACTCTGCCGCGGACAGAATGTAAACAAACAGGTGTGCCTGTGTTCCATGAAACCTTATTTACAAAACTACCTGGGTCGTGCTTTGGTGACCCCCCCACCTTTTAGAGGACCATTCCCTCTCCTAATGCTCAGTTAGGGGGGAAAGAATAAATAGAGGGAACAAGAAAACAAACAAACAAAGGAGCGAGTGAGAGAGAGCTCTTCCTTTAACTCAGGGAGTCTCACTCATCAGCTTGAATCTCCAGACCAAGAAGCTGAAGTTCAAGCCCTTATAAGCTTTGTTGTGGGTCTGTGGGCATCATAAAGACCCCTCTTTATCCTGAAGCACCCGTATTTAAGGGTGCTGTGGGGCTCTTCAGTCCTGCTCCCAGAGTCTATAAGGAAGACAGCTCAGAACACAGCACCCTAGTTACCCAGCTTCATCAGGGCACACAGGTCCCTGCAGCCTAGCACTTTCTGATTTGGAAAAATGACCTTCCTGAACTTGACAGGTGGGCCTTGGATTCAGAAATGAGGGTCACAACCATAGTCTTTTGCAGAAGCGTCTAGGAAGTAGGGTTTGGGTTCCCATTTCCTACAGACATGGATGGGGCAGGGCTTGGCCCAGAAATTCCTGAGCTGGGCAGAAATGGCATTTGAGATGCACTGAGGGTCAGTGTTCTCGGCCCATCCACTCAGCCAGGCATTCCTCCATCACACTGATTCTCGACTGGGCCCCCAAGCCATGAACCCCATGAATACCTGTGACCTGTCTCAGCAGGCAGGCAGGTATGACTATGCAAGTCTGGAAACGGACTGGCTTCTCTTAAGAACCTCCCCCCTTTAAAAAAAAAAAAAGAAAAGAAAAGATTTTATTTATTTGAGAGAGAGAGCGAGCACAGGCAGGGGGAGCGGCAGGCAGAGGGAGAGGGAGAAGCAGACTCCCCACTGAGCAGGGAGCCCGATGTGGGACTCGATCCCAGGACCCTGGGATCATGATCTGAGCCGAAGGCAGATGCTGAACCTACTGAGCCACCCAGGTGCCCCAAGAACCCCTTTTTTAAAAATTCACATGGGAAAAGAAAAGTTCCAAAATCTCTAGAGACTAACTCAGGGGGAGAGGAGAAAGGACAATTACTGCTTCAAACACTCCAGAACAGCCCAAATGAGGTCCAGCTTGACTCCAATGTTCTCTATTTCTATTAAATTGGGGATGTTCTCCAAAGCCTTCTATATGGAATTCAACCAGTCTTCACAGAGTCTGCACTGGATATCACTTTAAACTTTCCTATCTGAAGAAAGCCACTTGTGTCACAATGGAAATGGTTGCAATAACTCAGGATTCCCCCAAGTTTTACAGTCCACAAACACTCTCTCAGGTGACCGGCCTCCTGTCAGCTTCCTCTCTTTCCCAGGTTCACTTGAAAGAACCACACTCTCCTCGTCCTAACTGCCAGGGTGAAGCAAAGCAAGGAAGAAAAGAAAAACAAGGGACAGAAAGAAGAAAGTGGTCAGTATGGAGTTACCATCCAGTTTCCCCAGTTTCTTTCCTGCCAGGGCCCTTCCAGCCAGAAACCCCACTCCAAAGCATGGTGGGAGTGGGGTTGATGGGGGTGGGATTCCCACTATTCTGTGCACCCCTTTTGCACTCAGTGGAAGGACATGGCATCTGATCTTCCGTTTAACCACGGCAGGGTGAACGTGGCCCAGTCACCACGAGGGAGAGACGGTGCTGGGCCAGAGAACGCCTAGCTTCCCTCTCTGGCCCAGTGAGTTGGAGGGATAGAGTTACCAAGTGGGGTTGGGAACAGATCCATTCACCCCAACCACACAGCTGCTGTCATGTTGAAATGTTGTGGCCATTAAAAGACACCGCATGCAACATGGATGAGACATGTCCACAAAGTAATGATGCTATTTTTTTTTTCCTCTCAACAAACAGAGCACAAACCTAGCTTCCTGTTCTCAAAGCCAGTACCTTTCTTCCTGTTTAACAGAGGAAAAGAAAAATCTCAAGTATGGATGGCAAACGTGCCTACTCTGGTTATAGGTGCCTGGTCTTGGTGACCGCTCCCCAGGGCAGACTCTTGAGATGGAGACCAAGATGACTCGGGGTCACACTGTACTTTGGACCCAGCTGGATCACCCCGACCTTCTATGTCAGACTTGATCCCTTATGTCACATCTTTCAATAACTTCCAAATATCAAAATTCAGCCTCAAAGGAAAAAGACTTGTGGGCAGGGAGGGTTTTTGAAAGAATTTGCTGAAGGTGATTCCAAAAGAGGAGTTGTCAAATGTTGAGTCTGAGTAATAGCAGTTAAGTAGTTAGTGTCCTCCAGGAATAATTACAAAAGGCACCACAGTGATTTGGATGTGTAAGTTCTGGTGTGTTTGCAACACAATAGACACGAAAAGGGGCGCCTGGGTGGCTCAGTCGGTTAAGCGTCTGCCTTCAGCTCAGGTCATGATCCCAGGGTCCTGGGATGGAGCCCCAGGTAGGGCTCCCTGCTCAGCAGGGAGCCTGCTTCTCCCTGTCCCTCAGCCCCTCCCCCACTGCTCGTGTTTTCTCTCTCTCTCAAAAAGATAAATCTTTTTTTTAAAAAAAGGATAGAAACAAACAAACAAAAAAAACCCTGAGGCTCCTAACTTGACATTCACCTTGAACAATAAGGCAGGCAGAAATAAAGCAATGGAAATGCACTCGGGTTTGGAGAGGAAAATTCAACCTCCGCTCAGACAATACATGACTGCTACTTCACCCCGTTCACTTTGATGAAAAAGTGACACTGACTTCCACCATCAAGAATCAGTAGAACAGACAAATTCCTGGGATAACATTTCGTTTGATCCTAATCTACAACATCTATAAGATCAAAGACAAAAAACCCCGGGGGGGGGCAGCAAACCCTTAATATACACCTCCCACCTTCCCACAAATTCTGAAGGCCCCCTCCCCAAACAATCCTCAGTGTCCTAATACAAACACATCAAGAAAACAAGCCTTGGGAATTTGAATTCCTGGCACCCTAAAGAACAAACATCAAAATAGGGAAAGAAAGAAAAGCACTCCTTTTTCAACCAGGTTTTATTTAGAACAAATTTTTTTTAAACTGCATTTCAAAGTCAAGCAGTTCCTAGTTAACCACTGTTAAATATATGGCATTTATCTGTCCCGAATTAAAAAGAAAAAAATCCTAAGAATTCCGAAAACGCACCAAGTTAACAGTGTCTGGGGCTGGAAAAATACCTTCCCCAGACAGTTCTTCTAAGAATGTCCTGTAGGGGGCACTAGAGAGGTGTGATTGGGACTGACTTGGGAATCACAGTCATTTCTGGTAAAAGTTCTTTGATGTGAGGAATGTCCCAGCCTGGTACAGTTGGCAAAAGTTCACTCCGGGGAATTTTGTGTGTGTGTGTGTGTGTGTGTGTGTGTGTGTGTGTGTGTGTGTGT
>NW_027397072.1:23219308-23339191 GCF_003265705.2 Callorhinus ursinus | reverse complement strand
TCTCTGTCTGTCTCTTGGGAAAGGGCGGTTGCCGAAGAAGAGAGCTAGTCTCGTAGTCCTTGATTCCAGAAAGGAATTGTCCCTCTTGGTTTATTTTCACAAGTTATCGGAGGAACAGACAAATGGCAGCCTTGGAAAAGTTCTGGGTCTTGTTTTTGTTTTGTTTTTTCGTTAAAAGGGGGCCCAGCTGATGAAAACAAGTTATGAAATGACCTGTGTTTGTGTAACTGGCTGATTGCGTAATGCTCAGGCCCTGAAACCGTAATAGTCGGGCAGCCAGGCAGAGCATATATCTGGGAGGTGTTTTCCTAGGAAAGTTAGAAGAGAGAAAAAACAACAACAATAAACAGAAAAGGTCAGGAGGGGGAGGTGTGTGCAACGATTATAGACAAAACAAAATCACCAATAACCAACTTTTGAGATTAAAACTATAACTGGAACAGGAAATATTTTTCATGCTTGGAGTTCCTGCCATATACAAGAAGAGTGGTTTTAACCAAGAGTTATCTGCCCCCCACCCCTCCAAAATCCCTGGAATTCACGGCCATGTGTTAAAATCAAGCTTTATTAAGCTAGAGAGAAGTTCTGGGTTGAGTAGACAGCAACAAACTTATCGGAAATATCAGACCCCACAAACAGATGGGGAAAATATAATATTCACTGGCCCAAGGGAAAACCAGAGAACCCTCTTTTCTTATACCGACTGGTCCATGGAGACGCCACAAAGGTGGAAGGCCCAGCACTAAATGCCAGGAAAGCCCTCAAAGGAAGCTGAGAGAAATAAAGTGATTACAAGTTGTATCTGGTATGTAATAAAGTTACCTTGAGCCCGAGGGAGATCGGGTGGGGTCCTAGCGCAGACTTGTGAAGTAACAAAAGCCTCTCAGGTCAGTCCTGAGGACCACAGAACAGCTTTGCTCCAAGTTGGAGAGATGATGGAAAAACCTTCCCCCCGCCCACCCCCTTCCCCAGGAGTGGACAGGCTGAGAAACTTGTCCAAAGCTGCATTACCTTGCCAATCCCTGCTTTGAAAGGCACCTCACTCAAGCTGCAGGGCCAAACAGGCAAGCATATATGCAAGAAGCCCGTGCACCAGTTATTACTAATTGCAAAATCCTCATGTGTTACAGCATGCTAGGAATTAGCCCACAGCTGCTTTTTGCTTCGGTAATGAGGCCCCATTACACCCTGCTGGACTGAGTTCTCTTCCTTCTTCCTAGCACTGGTTTCCTGTCTGATTTTCTTCCAAAACAGGGAATTGCCTCTGCTCACATCCTGGGCTCAAAGCCCTAGTGACACAGATTATTCAATCGGGGCACTGATGTCCGGTCTGACTTCCCATTCAGGCCCCAGGGTCTGAGCAAAGCCAGGCGGCAAGATTGCCATGTTACAGCGTGATAACTGCCACGGAAACGGCAGCAAAAGGGACAGACAAGATATCAAAAGATCTCTTTCAGATTCAGGGAGGAGGAGAAGGACGTTTCGGCAGCTTGTTGAATTGGAGAGTAAGGGCAAGGGTCTAAATGACTCCGACCCTTTGTCTAATGATATTTGGGTTCAATTAAAACCACCAATGAGCCTGGAAAGCAAACAAAATCACTTTTTGAACAAGATTTAAGGCTCATCACCTTGGGGCTCATTATTAAGGGTACACTGAATGCACCCTCGATGCACCAACTAGGTTCTCTACAGTAGGTGCTTATGGGGGCAGCAGGGGAGATAGAGAAAAGCCATTTTGGGGACTCACCAAGTATGGGTAATCACTTTGGAACAAGGTATCCCTCTTCAGATCCCAAAGAGAGCCGTTTTTCCATTTTATCTTCTGGCAGGATCCACCCCTCCTGGGGAAGCCCACCCAGCCTCTCCTGGCTGGCTGGCTTCTAGAGGCCAAGGCTACTGCCTTACCGGGGCAACTCTTGCTGCAGCCAACTTGGCTAGAGACACCGCAGATCCTGACCGAGATGGGCTTCGTGTTGTAGTGGCCTTCTTTGTTAAGCCAGCTCCCTCTTAAGCCTGGGGGGTGGGGGGTGGGGTGGCCGCTGCAGAGGGCAGACACCCCACCAGCACCGCCACCCCACCAGCACCTTTCTGGTATTTATAGACACAGATCGCATGCACAATCCTTCCAGTGCAAACCAGTCCAGCTGCTTTAGAACAAGTTGTTTTTCCGCTTCCAGAACCACCCAGGAGCCTAAGCAAGGTCTCTTCCTCCCCCCCCCACTTCTCTCTGCAGGCGTCCTTGCCCCAGGTACCCCCAACCCCAGAACCTCAAGGCGCCCCCTCTGCTGGCAGTACAAGCTCCTTCTCTGACCCTAACAGGAGATGGATGGGCGCAGGGGCACAAAGGCGCAGGCCCCGAGCCTATCAAGGCTGACCTCCTCCTTCCTGACCTTCGCACCTATTCCCAGAGCGACAACCCTCGCCCTCACTCTGGATTACTTGAAAGAGCCCAACCATGTTTCCAAATCCCTAACCTCTTTCAGAAATTAAGACTGATGGGGAGCAGGGGAAGAGAGGGAGAAGGCTCTCCCACAGGAACAGAGTCCTTGGATGTCGGGAGGGGCCAGTGGGTGCAAACATTTTTTGCCCACCACGGAGAAGTGAGGGGAGAGGAGGGAGGGATTTCCGGGAGAGGAGTTAACAGGCTCCTGAGAAAGGAGGCTGCAATTCCAGGAGGTTGTCTGGGGAAGATGCAGTGTGAGGAAAAGGGCTTGCCGGCTCTTCAAGCCCACTCCCCGGTCCAATTAAAAAAAGAAAGAAAGAAAGAAAAAGAAAGAAAGTGGTGGGGGGAGAAGGGTGGGCAGGACAACACGAAAATCCAAAACTTGCAGTGGTGACCCTGTAGGAATTTTCTCGCCAAGCCAAAAATGGGAAAAGAAAGCAAAAGAGGCAGTGGCGGCGAGAGGGGGGCGGGGGTCCGCCCGCGCCGCCAGGTGCACCCGGGGCCCGCACCTACCTGCTGGCCGCCGCCGCTGGTGTAGGACTCGGCGTGCGCAGGAGAGCCGCTGCTGCCCCGGGACGAGGTGTCAAAGTTCCCGGGATAATCCTGGTACATGATCCGCGGTGGGCGCCCGAGAGGAAACAGGGTGTTTTTCTTCCCCCGCCCTCGCCGCGGCCGCGCACCGGCTGCTGCGCGCTCGCTCCCTGCCGGCCGCGCCTCGGGCTCTAGTCTTCGCTCCCGGGCTTCTCCCCGACGGTGGCGGGTGCGGACGGGAGGCGGCGACAGCTCGGGAACCGTGCCTCCCGAGCGCCTCGCGCTGCTCTTCTTTCCTGCTCTCCGAGCGCCGCGGGACCGCCACCCGGTCCCTCCCTCTAAAAGTCCGCGCGTCCCTCGGTCCCTCCCCTGCGCGCGCCCTCCCGCTCCCGCGCGCAGCCGGAGCCCAGCCGGGACAGACTGCCCGATCAAAAACTGGAAATTAAAAAAAGAACAAGAGCCCGGCGGATCTCGCCTGCCAGGTCCGGGGGCCCCCCGATTTCAGACAGGTCAAAAAGAAAAAAAAGACGAAAAGAAAGGCTGCCCGCCGGGAGAAACTTCTATTTCCTCCTTTTAGAAAAGGAGCTGAGAATAAACTTCCTGTGGCCGACTCGCCGCCGGAGTTTCGGAGCGACTCGGACACTTGCGGGGAGAAGGTAGCCTGCGCCCGGCCGGCGGGGTTCCAGCTGAGCCGGCGCTGAGAAGGACGCGGTCCCGCTGCCCGTGCCGCCGCTGCGGCGCCCGACTGCACCCCTTCCCCGGCGCCCGCTCCCGGACGGGCCGCCTCGCCCGGCCGCGCCTCTCTCCCTCTCTCCCCGGCCCGCCGAGCGCCGCTCACTTGCTCGTCGCTTCGCTCGGAGCCCCTGCGCTCTGCCCGAGATGAGTCACTACAATGGCACGAGTTCAACTCCACACTCTTTATTCTCCAGCCCCTGTACCATGTGGATTCACTCACGTCAACCCCAGACTCCACCTTGCAAGGGAGGAGCGCGCGGGGAGGCGGAGGGAGGAGGAGGAGGAAGAGGCGCGGGAGGAGGCGGGCGCAGCGCTCCCCTCGGTGCCCCGGCTCCCGGCCGCGCTGACGCCAGCCGCACACCCCGCGCGGGGAAGAAAGGCTGTGGCGGGGCCCGAGCAGCCCGCCGGCGCGGCTTGGGGGCGCCGAGGCGGCCCCGGCCCTGGCCCTTGCCCATCCCCGCGCACCCCTGAGCCCAGCGCCCTTGGTCTGTTCCATTGGCGCACGTTGCCAAAGATGGTCATTTGCGTTAGAGGACGCGAGTGCGGGTTCCCTCGCTTTCGGGTGACGTGGAGGGAGAGGGATTCCCTCGCCGGCTCCCGAGCGCGCCGCGGCCTCCCCCTCCACCGCCCTGGGAAGGGGCGCCGGGCGGGGCCCCCGAGTGCGGCCGCGCGGGCCTCGGCGCCGGGTTTTACAAAATAATCACAGCCTGAAGAGCGAGACGGGCGGCTCAGTGCGGCGCCACCGCGAGGCCGGGAGCCGGGCGCGCAGAGCCGCTCTCAGGGAGGGCGCGGCCAAGCGCGGTCGTCGGCGCCCTCTGCGGCGCCGCCCGGTGCAGCGGGCGCCCTGGGCGCGCAGGGTACCCGCGCCGCCCTGCGGCCGGCCCTTGGCGGGGCGCGGCGCCGCCGGGCGGGGCCGACCTACCTATTTTTCCCGGCATGGCTGGCTGCCCACTGCTCTCCACCCCCCAACCCCGAACGCACGCACTTTTTTTTTTTTTTTTTCGGCCCTACAACTAATTTGTTAGGAGTAGCCCTGAAGAAGAAATGAACCAGTCAAGACATTCCGGCCTCCCTCTGTGCGGGACAATTAGGACGCATCTAATATCGGGCGTTAGAAGCAAACTCGGCTGTTAAGAATTAAAAAAAAAAAAATACGAGGGAGGGAGGCAGGCCCGGCAGAGGGTGTGCCCCAACGTTGTCTTCAGCTGTTTTGGAGGGAAGTTCAGGGAGCAAGGAGCCTGGACTCCTGGGTCTTCCCGCCTCGCCTGGTGAGGCGGGGCGAGGTGCGGGTTAAAGAGCACAGACCTCGGAGTACGAACGCCCGGCTATTTATGAGCTGTGAGACTTTGGGCGAGTCCCTTAACCATTCTGGGCTTCGGTTTCTTCCTATAAAATGAAGGGGTTGGGAAAGATGACCCTCTAGGGCCCTTGCCAGCTCTGGAACTTAAATTCTTATGCAGAGACGATCCGGAGGAGCACTGTACTAGGAGTCAAGGAACTTGGGTTCTAGTCCAGGCACTGCTTTAGTCTCGGTTTCCCCGGCCCTTAAGTGGCGCCATCTGTACCCCACAGGGTCCTTGTGAGGACCCGACGGGAAGATGTGTGAAGACTGTGAACCCTGTGAAGCGCTGTGCGTTGTAACACGTCACAGATCCGGTCCTCAGTTTCCTTATCTGTAAAGTGGGGGAGTTGCTAGGAAAGAAAAATAGAGCCGGGAACTCAAAGCTTTCCCGGGGCTCTATATAAAGCGCTGGCGTTTCCGGGACGGCTGGCGGCATCTGGCCGCCCCAATGGCCCCAAGATACGGTAATCCCAAACAATACTCGGGGTCATTGTTTACAGCTATAAAACACATTCTGTCCTGAGCTCCATCCCCAAGGACGCGCGCGGCGAGGCGAGGCTGGCCAGACCCCTCGCACCTCCGTCCGCCGCGCTCCGGGCAGAGTCCCCAACTCCGCGGGCCGGGGAGAGGTGTGCGGCCGGCGGATGTGCACACCGGCCGCGGGGACGCGGGGTGGGGGTTGTTTGTTGTTATTGTCGTTTCATCCCTGAGTTCTGCCTGCCTGGGTGTTTACGCGCCTCTCCCAGCAGGACTGAGTAAATGCAGTTCTTTGACGCAAAACCGATCAGCCCTTTCCCCAGCGGCAGTGGCAAAACCAGAAAGCTAGGGGTGGGGACGGTGTCGGGGAGAGCTCAGGAAAAGAAATCGTGACACTTTCTCACTCGCCTCTCCGTTCTCTCCTGCGCCATACGCCTCCCCCCTCCCCAGGTGCCTTAGCGAGATCTTGGGGGGCTGCAAAACGAAGCGCGGCCAGGACCCTCCCGGGGGCAGCCGCGTGCTGGCGCGGCCCGAACAGATGCACTTTTGGTTTTCCTTTGAGCATCAGCGGCTGCCCGGCCCTCCCCCACCCCGCGCTCGAAAATCCGGGTGCTTCTGGGTCTCTCCCACACAGTCCTTCCAGTAATGCGGGGCGGGGGGAGGGAAGAAGGTGGGGGAAAGGGAGCGGGAGCTTCCTCCGCGGCCTCCGCCGTCCCGGGCGCGCCCAGGCCCCGGCCGGCGCCGCCGGGAGCGCGCGGGCGGGCGAGCGCACCCTTGCGCCCTCGCCCGCCCCCGCCCTGCCTGCTCCCCGGCCCTTTCCTTTCTTGTGGGTTCCCGTAAAGCCCAGCAGCACCGAGACGTCTGCAGAGCATCACGGAATCTGTGCTGATGCAAGTCGCTAGCCTCCCTTTGGTGCGCCCGGCCGCCTCGGAGCGCTTTGATCCCGGTCTTCCCCAGCTCCAGAACTTGGGCTGGTTTGTTCTGCCCGCCGGGAGGCCTGCGTTCTGCGGCTGCCCTCACCTTTCAGTCCCAGCCCAAGCGCCAGACACACAGAGCTGCGCCCTGGTGCTGCGGGGACTGGCCGTATGGTCCCGCTGATGCCTCAACCAAACGGTGAATGCCAAACCGAGAATTCAACCTCCAAGCCCAGTTTATTGCCTCCTTCTTGGGGAATCATTTTTGATCACCCGGTTAGAAAGGGTCCTCTGGCTCCCTGGAACAAGGTACTAAGAATAGAGGCCATGGACCTGACCAAGAGTCAGGCACCAAGCCCATTACTTTAAGGGATTGTCTCACTCGAGGTGGGTATTATTCCTTGGTTGCAGATTAAGAGAGTGAGATTAAGTAACTTGTCCAGGAGATTTGGTTAGTGGGTTAGGGATCCAGTTGGAAATGCAGCTGAGCCTGTATGACACTAGCTTCTTCCTCTGCTTACCCAGGACACTGCATGACCTGCCTCCTACTGGCATGTCTTTGTTTCTCTCTTAATGGTCTCTGGAAAGCATGGACTTCACTTGGCACACGACTTTGTCCTACACTCAGAGGTGCTCCTTAATTCTCAGATGAATAAACAGCCTAGCATCATGGCTCAGCTTAGGGAAAGTTCATGTCAGGTGTGAGAAGCAGAGGAGAGAGACGTGGGATGGGGGAAGAAGATTGCTGGGGGCTGTCTTCTCACTGACTCTCTGGGTCTCTGCTCCCTGCCGGGCATGGCCGTTGCTTCTCCTCCTTTGTCCCTCCAGCCCAATATTTGGTCCCTGACCGGAATCCCAGAATGGCTGCCTGCTCGGGGCTGCACTACCCCACACATTTGAGTGCTGGACAGTTCGTGAAACCTTTCACATACATGGCCTCCCTTGTCCTCACACAACATCCCTGCCAGGGACGTGACAGCAGTGGGGTTGACTCTGGATGGCCAAAGAGGAGGCCAAGGAACAGAATGGCAAGGCAGCCTACTCAAGATGTCCCAGCCTGTGGGTGTCAGAGCCTGAGCTCAGAGCCATCCCACCTGACTTGACACTCAGTGCTCTGCCCGTCACCTGTACTCCCTGCCTTGATGGGCCAGAAGCAAACTCCATGTCTTAATGATAAATGGTCCTCTATGCATCATGCCTAAGCAAATCTGCCATTATATCTCTGTAGTAAGCAATATATTTTGATGATCTTTGAACATTTCTGAAAGCGGTGCCTCTTATAATCAATGACTCTTTAATATGGAAGCGTTTGTGTTTGTCCAAAGATCTCTGGATCAGTCAGGAGTCTATCAGGAAACAGAATTCAGCCCAGCTGGCTCAAAGGAAGAGGCTTTTATGGAGAATCTCCGAATAGAGATGGGGGGCAGGGCTAAGCGAGCAAGGGACCTTGGCACCCAGAGCCTAGTAAGAGCTGGAAACTGTGACCACCCCGAAGATGGAGAAGGAGAGGTAACAGTGTTATTAGAGCCTGGTGTGCCCTGGTGCCAAGGAAGCGGGCCATCAAGCAGGACCGAGAGAAGCAGACACTGGCAAAGAATGCTGGCGTGGGGGGGCTAGGGAGGGAGGCCAGACCCCTCTCTCTCATCCCCTCACCCCATGTCTAGCCAAAGGTAGTCAGTCCACTAAGGTCAGTCTCCCAGGACATACAGAAGGGCAAAGAAGGGTAAACAGTGGGTCCGGTAGGGGTGGGGTGAGGGAGGCACACGCAGCAAATTGGGGAGTAACCAGTATTAAGATGCTGTTAAATCTAGGTTGCAGATGAGCGTCAGAGTAGCCTGCACGGCTTTTTCAAACTGCACCTCCCCTCCTTTTAAACTTTACAGCTACACTGAGCCACTAATCCTAAGGGAATGTATCTTCTCCCTCAGGTGTGGGGGCAGAAGACAAGTTGGGAACCATGGATCAAAAGATATCAGCATCTGGGGGAAAGAGCCCAGTGAGTAAGCAATGTTGGCTCCCTCCCCTGTGGCCTCCTTTAAATTCCAAGGAGGACCCTCCCAGCTTAAGTGTTCTGAGATGTGGCACGTACCTCCGCCCACCCTGATTCCCATTTCATGTACAGGACATACGCTGATGAGAAGAAATGAAAACAAGGACGTCCAGAAACCCTCACTCTAGAGGCCACCATAATAGTAATATTAAAACTGCAATGTGCTGCTTCGGGCTGGCGGTTCCATGTTAAAAGATTCATCAAGCTCTACCCTAAGATGAGGGCACTTTATTCGCTGTATTTTTACCTTCAGTAACGAACAAAAGCAAACAACAACAAAACCTTTTTGTTGCCTTAGACCACGTGTGGAGTTACACTGAAGTTTGTGCAAGACTTTTCAGAAAGCATATGCAAAGGAGGCCTTTCTGGTCACCTGCTTAAGGCCCGGGGAGACTCTGAGCAGTCAGTGCCCCAGAAGGAGTCGGGCATGAAGAGGGTACTTCCCAGTTGTTCGGATTTTTTTTTTTTTTTTAAGCTGGGTACATTCCAGAGATAAAGCGCCCAGTGCTATTTTCCAGAAATTACCTTTAGGAGCTAGAACAGAAGCTACTGTTTGTGGGGTCTGCAGAGGGGGAACGGGACAACTTCCCTCACTTCTCGTTCCAGGTCTCAGAGCTGCTCAGGGTTGGGATCCCAGTTGGGAAACGAGGTCCAAGGATGACCCTGCTCTGGCTGCCTGTGTGACCTGGAGTAAGTCTCTTGACATCGCCAGACTTCTGCTTCCTCCTCTGCTGCCCAGAAACTGGACTGAGCATAGGGTCTGTCTTAGGGCAAAGGGAGGTGGAGAAGTCCTAAAGGGGGAACCTCTCTCCCCGCCACTCCTCTGTCCAGAATGCGTCTCCTGCCAGGCAGCCTCAAGGTCTGCTTGGGACTATACCTTTCCACCCTCCTGTTCTAAGGACCCGGAAGTCCAGGAGAAAGGGGGTATTTGGCCCTAGTGTGAGCTTCCCGCTCCCCACCCAACCCGAGCATTGAGGATGAGAGGCTCCAGGCAAGTTCCACCCACTTCTAATCTGATCAGAGCCCAGGACCCTGCCAGGCTGCCGCAGCCATCCATTGGCATGCTGGGAAAAGGAGAGCATAAGAGAAGCCTGAAGCCTGGATGGGCCCTGCCCTCAGTCAGCTCCCAATCTAGAGAGAAGAATCAGGAAAAACATACACAGTAGTGGGGGCCTGAAGCAGTCACAATGGTGACATCTATAAAAACCTTTTATAGGGCTTACCTTGCACCGGACAGGGTTTTAATTGAGTCATATATATTAACTCGGTTAATATTCACAAGTACTCCGTGAGGTAGTTATAATTATTATCTCCAGTCAACAAATGAGGACAATTGAAGTCAAGAGAGGTAAACTCACCCAAATTTCCAGAGCAATACAGAAACAGAGCTGGGATTTGAACGTGTGCATCTAGGCCCCAGACTCCTGGTACAGAAGATGTTAATGAATCTTCCCATTAGCATGGCACTGGGCCATTACAAACCATCTCTACACACACAGACATTTCACCCGCTAGGGTTTTATCTGATCTTCTCAACAGTCTATGCAGCAGACAGGGCCCACATTACCGCTCTACAGAAACTGAGGTTCAGGTAAGGTAAATCATGGGCTCAAGGTCACACCAACCTTGCATGCAGAGCAGGGGGTACCCAGGTCTCCTGACTCCCATGGGCCAGGCTTCCTGCTTTGCTCCTCCACATACTGGGCCCACAGGCGATATAAGTGGAGCCCAGAGAAAAGCCAGGAACAGGAGACCTAGTTGCTTGTTCCAGAGTGACTGAGTTGGAGGTCTGTAACTTGCAACTAAGAGAGTTGACTCATGTACCTGTGAGCACATAAAGAGCACCTACTGTTAGCACTTACTGTTTGCCAGACGTTTCAAGAAAAAGAAAGACAGACAAGAAAGTGGCTGTCCTCCAAGAATTTGGAAAATGATGAGGGATGAGAAAGATTCTCAAACAGCTTTACAGCAAGTCATAACACAGTGAGCACCCCAGGGGAGCTCCCAGGGTTCTCTCGTTAATGCAGAGGGTATCGGATGGAACACATCCGAAAAGGCCTCATGGAGGTGGTGGCAGTGACACTGCCCACAGGTGTCTGATGGGATGTTGCCAAGGTGAACGTCGGGGAGGGTGCAGAGCACGCAGAATTAGAAGGGTCCAGGTTCAGGAAAGTACGCATACGCCGGAGCAAGAGTAAATTGATGGGAATAACTGACACTAGGGAAATGGCCTAAAGTTAACAGTCCGGGAAGGTGCTCCAAATATCTGCAGGGATTCCCTGTGGCAAAAGAGCTAGGGTTATTCCTCTGCCCTGTGGCCCCAAAGGATGAGGCTAGGGCTCAGGGCCGGGGGAGGCAGACTTGCCCTTAGCCTCAGGAGGCAGCACTGCCTGAACAGATCACAGGAAGTTGGGGGAGATGATCAGAAAGAGGCTGGGATTCAGTGGGTGTTGTAAGAGGGATTCAGAAACCAGACAGGAGTCTGAATCAGCTGACGCTGATGATTCTGTGAGTTCCACACTGGACTTGGAAGTGTCCTGTGGCTGGCCTGGGAGGGGTTTGGATTTTGTTCCAAAGGCAATGCTGATACACACCAGCTTGCAGAGTGAGGAAAGGAGGCAGGAGCAGGGATGGGGTAGGAGCTTCACCTGTACCTGTGAATTTCTTTTATAAATACACAATTTAGGGTAATAGATGGACGGTAGAGGAGGCCTAGGATTCTTGTACAATTTTTTTAATGTACATGGTGTTCATTGTGCTCCTGTAAGATAATATCCATATCTTTTAGATACCTATTGAAAAACATAGGGATGAATGGCAATGTTTGGGTTTTGATTTAAAATATTTCAGCAAGACACTAATGGTGAATATATTATAATGTATAGAGTTGTCAAATCATTCACTATGGTGTGCACCTGAAACTAATATAACCTTGCATGTCAACTACAATCCAGTTTAAAAAAAAGTTCCTAAATATTTCATCAAGGAAAGGGAAATTATATTTTTTCACACACATATATATGTACGGGTGTATATACGTGTGTATACGTGCACTACACACATATACCCAGTTAACAAATATAATATTGATCAAAAGAACCCAGAGACGAAATGATACTTACTGTATGGTTCCATTATAGAAACTGTTTCTTAAAGGCAGAACCAGTCTATGGTGTTAGAAGTCAAGACAGTGGCTGTCCTCGCAGGGTCAGGCAGACTGGAGGGGCATGAGGACCCCTGGTGCTGCCCCAAATGCCACTTCCCCACCTGCCCGCACACGTACGAGAGGAAAAGAGATTGAATTGTGATATATATGAGACAGAGAACAATCTGAAATACCCATGACTCCTCCATTGGCAGCATCATCTAAGGTATACCTTAAGCATGAGGTTTCCAAACAATTTTGAATGCTACCCTCAGGGTAGCACTTCCCCCAACCCCCCCCCCCCCCTTCCCATGAATCGAAGGAAACACCTCATGGGCTGCAGCCCTGAATGTGACAAATCTAACGAAGTTGATCAGCCTGGTGGCAGGAGAGAGATTGAAAGGAGCAGGAGTGGAGACCAAAGGGAGAGAGCTAGGGAGGAAGCACAACAGGCCAGGGATGGGAAAGCAGAGTCCAAGTTCAATGCTTCCAGCTGAGCGGTACCCACCACTCACTCCAGCTGTCCGGGGTATGCTCAGATGCAGAGGGGAGACCTGCACAGATTCAGCCAGACATCCCAAGTACAACACACACAGAATGGGCTGAGTGCTGCCAGAACCCCTGCTGAGCAACCCCCTGGGTGTCAGCACGCATGTGCCCCCCGGCACCCTATGGGTCAGTGCTGTGAGTCACTGGGCACACAGGCTGCCTTGTGGGACCTGTGCCTCTACAGACACACAGAGCCTGCAGAGTGGAGGCTCTGTTATCTGCACAAGTGAGCACATCATGCTGTTTCCTGCCTGGGACATGAAAGTGCCTGGGAGGGTAGGGGATCTTCCTGGAAAGAAGGAAGCAAGGGAGGGAGGGAGGAAGGTAGAAAAGAAGGAAGGGAGGGAGGGAGGAAGAAAGGGAACGAAGGGAGAGAGGGAAGGAGGGAGGGATTCCACTTTTTTGTTTTGAGGCAGCTGTGATGTTTCCAGAAACAGCCCTAGGTCTGTCGACAAAAGACAAGGTTTGATTCCTGACTGTGCTACTCGGAGCTGCCAAACCTCGACAAAGTCATTTTATCTCCAGACACCTCATTCACTCATCTGCAAAGTGGGGTGAAGACTGCTAATTTGTGCATAGCTCAAGGTGACAGAATGGGCCATGGGCTTAGATCAAAGAAACCTGGGTTGGAATCCTGCTTCTTCTGAGAGCCAAGGGACCCTGGCAGTTACTGAATTGCTCTGAGCCTCACTTTCCTCCCTTGTGATGTGGTAACAGTAATAACTCCAGGGCCATGGGGAGGGTTATGTGTGTATGCCCTTATATAAATATCCATCCACCATCTATTTATTTACACTGTGCCTTAGTCCCAAAAGGGTTTCTGAGGCTCTGGGGAAGGTTCAATGAACAACACGGGACGGGCCGGCACATGGCTAATCCCGGGAGCACAGCATTCCTTCCTTTGCCAGTCTTGCAGGGCAGCGGTGGGGCTCAAATGGGGTAATATTTCTGAAAATGTCTCACAAACTGGGAATTTCCACACAGGTGGGAGCTAGAGAACATGGGAAAGAAGGGAAGGGTTTGGGGAAACTGAGGCAGGAATGGCCATCTAGCCACCACACAAAGGAAGGGCTTGAGTTCTTGGAGCCCAGAGGTCTTGCACCCACTACCTAGGGGCCCGTACCCTTA
This sequence comes from Callorhinus ursinus, assembly GCF_003265705.2. NCBI lineage: Eukaryota > Metazoa > Chordata > Mammalia > Carnivora > Otariidae > Callorhinus > Callorhinus ursinus. The sequence goes on along the minus strand of NW_027397072.1, from coordinate 23,325,877 downwards.
AGGCATAAAGCAATTTCGTGGCTACAGGGTCCTGTACTGTCAGAGCTGGAAGGAACATGAGAGAGCGCGTGCGCCCCCCCACCCCTTCTCCCCACCAGCCATTATACAGATGTAGACACTGGGGCACAGAGAGGGAAACAGGCTTGCTTCAGGTCACCCAGGGCAGCAGAGGCAGAGCTGGGACCAGACTTGTTTTCTGATGCCAAGGGCAAGGCACCGTGTCCACCGCCCCATGAACCCTGGAGCCTGGGGCATTTCCCTCACTCTAGTCTGGGCCTCCCACCCCCACCCCAAGGCCGGTCTGCAGGAGCCTCACTTCCCAGGGTGAATTCTAGGAGCTTCAGACAGGAAGGCTTGCTCCCCTCCTCTGGTAAGTGTGCCTGGGGCCCCGCCCTGGATGACGTGCACAGGGGCTCCTGAGAAGTGGCTCTAGCCAATGAATATAACCCACAGCCAAGAGCAAACACAGAGCCTTATTGTTAGGGACACTGATTACTGCACTGGGCTGGGCATTTATTTATTATCACATCTATTTCTTTTCATTAACAGAAGGCAAACATTCCCCACCCCAGTAACTGGAAGGCTACTACCTGTACCCGAGGACAGAGGATGTCTCTCCAGGCTGGGGTGGGAGGAAATCCAACCTACTTACATGGTTCTTCCATCAGATCCAGCTTAGGCAAGGGTAGGAGAGACTCAGGTCAGACTAAAGGGAGAAATGCCCACACCATCAGGATCCAGAGGCTGCGTTACTAAATAACCTCAAACGCGGTGGGGTGGGACTGGGAGCCAGACAGAGCTGGTCCTGTTCCTCGCTTTGCCTCTTGACTTTTGGCAACATACTAAGCCTCCTTGGGTCCCTGTATTTACACCTGTAAAATGTTAGAGTTTGCGAGGATTAAGTCATCGACGTGTGAGAGCTGCTAGCATAGTGGCCAATACACGGGCACTTAATAGTCCCAAAGCCGTGTCTGAGGGCACAGTCCACCTGTCAAGGTGGATCCAAGCCGGCTTGCCCCTTCTGGGGTTTTAAAAACGGGAGAGAATAGAGGCCCAGGTGTATCTCACCTGTACGTAGGGGAGTAAACCTGGAGGCCTTTTCAGTCCACCTTATTCTCCTTCTTTACCTTTCATTTCAACATTTCTGTCTTTCTCTTGGGCCTGGAGTTGGAGCTCCCCGCCCCCACCCATCCCCTCCCCTCCTCAGGCTCTCTCCTTGCCCTTGGGACACCACCTTCGGGCTCTGCTCTTCTCTGACCAGGAGCGCCCTTCCCTGGGGAGGCCCAGATTGACTTTTGGCTCCCATTTCCTAAGATCCAACTTCTTTGAGATTTTCACCACCCCCCACCCCCAAGCAAAGTTAGTAGGCGGGTTTTAGTTGAGACTGTCAGCAGAAGCTTCTGTGGAAGAGCTAGGTTCAGAGGTAGCATTACCTGAACAGGGAGGGAGGGCTGAGCAGGTGGAGTCTGAGGTCGAGGTGAGATCCGGATCCTGGGGGAGAGCAGGTCCTGCGGGGCAGAGCAACAGAGATGCTCCTTCCTCCCTGGCTTCCTCCCACAGGCCCCGGTCTCGGGGGTACCAGGGAGGGGCCATGACCCACAGCCTTGGCCAGCTGTCTGCGGCTGGAGGGAGGGGCCTCTCATGTTCCAGATTCTTGCCTCTCATCCTGTAATGGGTCATTTGTTACCTCCGACAAAATGCTTAGCAACAATTCTGGGGAGGGGAACCAAAGACCATGAACTTGAACACAACAGTTTGGTTTGCCTTCCTTTGTGAAAGCTGGAAAAGACCCCCAGGCATACACAGAGACCACAAAGCAGCCCAGAAGTTCTGCAGGGTGATAAAAGATGGTAGTCGATAAAGGGACTCTATTTTCAAATTAGTTTGGAAAATACTGGCTCAAAGGGGTGTCTCTACTCAGGGCTTCTTAGAGCCTTTACTATGCCAGGGTGAGTTCTGAATATCCAGGATGCATTTTCCAAAGATGTCCCATGGAAAAAGAGATCCAGCCAGCTCTCTGGCATTGTGGAGAGGAAACTGAGGTACAAGGTCCTAGGGATGGAGCCACCAGTGAACCCAGGTCTCCTGACCCCAGAGTCTGTACGCTGTCTCTGACATCAGGACTAAGCTGACTCATTCTTGGTCTGATTTTTGTTTTTACGTTGTGATTGGGGGCAGGGGGCGGTAGGAATAGCAAATTTATTTATTTAGATGTATTTTATGTGCTCTGAAGGCCAGAACTAGGGCCAATGAGTAGAGGTTCCTGCTGAGTAGAATTTCAGCTCCACCCAGTGAGAACTTTAAAATAATTAGACCTGTCTGGACGTGAATTGAGCCAACTCATGAGGTAGTGAGCTTCCCACCACTGAAAGTGTCCAAGCCATCCCTGGCTGACTGGCCACTGCAGAGTGTTGAATGGCTCCCCCTCAGCCCCCCGCCCCTGCACCCAAAAGAAATGTCCACCACTGAATTTCTGGAACCCGTGAATGTGGTCCTATTTGGAAAAAGTGTCTTTGCAGGTGTAATGAAGCTTAGGACCTCAAGATAAGGAGGTCGTCCTAGGGTATCTGGGGGAACAAGAGAGATGGGACACACATGTGGGAGAAGGCGATGATGTGAAGTCACCAAAGCTAAGGAATGCCCAAGCCACCCAAAGCCGGAAAAGTCGGTGCCGGCGTTTAGATTTTGGACTTAGGTCTGCAGAACTATGAGACAAAAAATTGCTATTGTTGAAGACCAGCGCGTGTGTGGTGATTTGTTGTGGCAGCCACAGGAGACTGATCGGGACCGGGATGCTGTCAAGGGAACATGAGCACAGGTGGCGAAGGGCCGCTGCACGGGTCTGTCCTGATCTGTGCACCGGCCATCACCCCTCTTGACACCTGGGATTCCGTCCTGGGAAGCCTGAGTCAGGCTTTCCCATCTGGCCCGGGGAGGGGGAGCCACCGGGGTGCAAGACCCAGGTTAGGAACAGCAGGCCAAGGCGGCCTAGTGGCCGAAGCCTGGCTGGTGCTTCCTGTGGCCACCAGCAAAGGCGCCTGCTTTGGCCTCTGAAGCAGAGTGTCCCTTCACATCAAGGAACCTGTGAGCTGCGTCCAACCCCTGGTGGATCAGACGGTCGCCACTAAGTGAGCAGATGGCCTAACATGCAGGGCCGTGTGTCCACCAAGCTGGGTGCGCCCTCTGTCCTTGGGTCCCCTGCCTCAGGGACAGAACTCAGCCTGTGGCACAGCACCCCCCCCCCAAACACACACGCAGGAAAGGAGGGCCAGGCACGCAGCCCCGCGGACAGCCTGCCCCCTCACTGTGCTACACGCGTGCACTCTTCCATGCACGCGGGGGCTCTGTCGCAATGGTCGGTGACCAAGGACAAGCGAGAACACGCCCGTCTGCCCGTCTCTTCTTGCCTTCAGTCCCTGGCAGAGTGAGGCCAAACCCAAGTTGCAGGGCAGAGGAAGCAGCTGCGTTCGACTGTCTCAGCAGCAAGCTGGGGAGACCTGAGGACTGGAGAGAGAGGGGCTGAAGCCAGTGCCCCCCTCAAAGCTGCCGACGGCCCAAATGCCCGTGGTCCTTCATAAAGCAAAAGTCTCAGCCACTTCGTCCTCAGAGCCAAGAGCCCAGCCAGGTGCACACGTCGGGGCGGCTACCTTCCTCCTTGGGGAGCACAATGAGCTTTGCCCACCCGGGCCAGCCAAGCTGAGTCCTGGACAGGAGCCCCAACCCTGGCACACGTGTGTGTGTGGTCTGACTGGCTCACCCAGAGCCCAGCTGGCCCTCAGGGGCGGGAAGGGCTCCCAGCTGCCCAGCCCCGGTCACAGAAGCCCTGCAAGCCGCCAGCCCCACCCCGAGACCCTGGACGGTGTCGGAGGTGTCCCTTCTCAACGTCCTAGTTTCTGTTCTCGACTTTCCAAATTCCCCAGAACCCAACATCCAAGTTCAGGGTGAAGGGAACGTGGCCTTCTCCCCTTTCTAGGTCAGAAATGTTTCATAACAAAGCCCTCGGGCTCTGTAAATGTTTGCTTGCAGGGTTGTTTTGCTCAGCTGAGGCAGGATTGGACTGAAGGCGCCCCCCCCCCCCCCCCCCCATTTCCTTTTCCGCCCCCCCCTTCACCACCCTAATTTCAGGCTCAACTGTGCACATTTAGGGCTTAATTAAACTCTTGTCTTGCTTTCAGAAGAGACATTTTCTGCCCCAGGGAGTTGCTACCAAGCTTTGAGAGGAGGACAGGTCTGAGCAGGCTCTTGGGGGAAGATCTGCTAGGAGGGAGAAAGAACATCACTTCCTGGAAGCTGCAGAGCAGTGGCCAGAAGGGAAGGAGCAGAGCAGGAGGCACGGAGGCCCCCAGCCTCGGTGAGGCCACCTGCAGGCACAGAGGGGCCTCCCTGCCGCCAGCACCGGGGCTTGCCGCTCAATTATCACAGGTCACACTGTCCAGGTCACACTGTTCCCGGTGCCCGCCCTGCCCTGCCCAGCCAGCAGCTGCCTCCAGCACCTTCCGCCCACTGCTGGCCGCACCCTGGACTCACCATCTGAGATTCCTCCCAAGAGGCCAGGCCCCACCCCGAGGAGCCTCGGCGGGAGGAGAAGGTCCAACAAGTGGGCTCCGTGATCTGGGCCCTCAACCCCGAGGATGGGCCTGCCTTGCACTGATTCGAGGAGGGCCTTTGTGGTGCAGAACTTTCTAAAGAAGCATGTCTCAGAAAGGTACCTGGGTTGGAGGCCTGGGTCTCTCCCTTGTGACCCAGCAGATGATTTCATCTTCCCGAGCCTCTGTCTCCTCACCTGTAAATTGGGAGTGCTGTACCTCTCCCATAGGTGTGGAGGGGGTTGAAAGAGGCCACATGGGAGCAAAAGCTTTTCACTACCTCAGGTAAAAGGTTACACACATCTTAGTGTTTCTGTCAAGGTTAAGCAGGCTGTGAGCAAAACCACTAATGGAGCTTTTAGCATTTTCCCCCAAAGATCACTCCACCCTCCCCTCCCCAAGCCCTGCACCCCACCTGTTCTGTTCCATGAGCACTGTGCTCTCTGCACGCTCACCCACTCACCAAGACAGAAGCTGAGCTTCCCATTCCCTGCATCCCTTTCCTCAGGCTCCAAAAGCCTCCTCAGGAGTTACTCCATTGGCATTCCTTACCTGCTGTTTTTACCAACAGGGAAACTGAGGCTCTTGTCCAGACCATCCAGCATGTTTGTGAGGGCCAGGGGCCAGAGTCAGGTCTCTCGACACCCTGCTCTTGTCCCAAAGCTCCTGCCACTGTCCCTGGAATGGATCTGCTTTCTAATGATTCTTTGAGCTCATGCAGGGGTAATCATTAAAAACAGAAAAGATTCTGCGGAGTGTGGTGCTGAGTCAGGGGGTTGGAGACTGTCAGAACTGGAAGGGACCTCAGAAGTCTTCAAGGTAACTCCCTTGGAGAACTAAGCCCTACGAAGAGGGATAGTAGTTGCCCAGTCCCACGACCTGGCCTCAAACTCCTCCTGCCCTTTACCGACGGGGAGGTTCGCTGTTCAGCCTTCTGTCCCAGGAAGCATGGTCCTTTCCACAGGGGCCCCCAGGCAGGACATGGGAGGCTGCCCCAGAGCCCAGAGGGAAGTCCATGGGGCCACTGTCCCCAGATGATACCCAGTCATCCCAGGTGACCCTGCTGTTTCCATGCTTCTGAGAACTTCCCTATGGGATGACACAGAGCCCAGGACAGGAGGCTTTTCATCTTCCCTTGGGCTGCTGGCTCCAGCACTTCAAAGCCCTTCCTGACATGATCTCATTCAACCTCAGCCTGCCCATGGGGGGTTGGGAGGGAGTCAGGGCTGCGGGGGGACTCTGAACTTGGTGGTGGGGGAAGGGTGAAATTATTGAAGAACATGACTTGTCCAAGGTCACACCCTTGAGTAAGTCAGTTTTCCTCTGTGTACCTCAGCTTCCTCAGCTCTGAAATGGTGGCCAATGATACCTAATGTTACTTGGATGGCTCCTGGCGTAATTAGGGACAAAGACGGCAAAAGCATGTTGTTTGGTCCACGGAGAGTGAGAAGAAATGGTGGCTTCCTCAACCAGCCAGTTTGCTCACCTGTGAAATGGGAACAATATGGCCTACCTCACAGATAGCGTGAGACTAAATGACAAAAGTGCCTTGTACAGGGTCTCGGCCTGCACCGGGTGCCCTAGAAATGTTGCCTCTTCCCCAATCTCTAGGCCAAGCCAGCAAAACCATGCCTATGGGCCTCCTTGTATTTTCCCAAGTCTCTCCAGAGCTCAGTGGCCCAGACTCCCCTCGGCAGACAGGGAGGCTCTGCCTCTGCCCCAGCAGCTTCCCCACCAGGCGTTGTCTGAGCTGCTCCCAGGGGCCGGGGGCTGTGAGTTCCAGGCCTCGCGGGGCTGCCAACTTATTGTGTGGCCTCAAGCCAATCTCCTGGCTTCTCTCAGTTTCCCCACCAGTAAAATAGGGCTAATGACCATCAGCCTCCTGCACTGGGGTGTTGTGAGAATTAATTAAGGTTTGTAAAAGGCTTTGAGATCCAGGGATGAAAGGCACTGGAGAGGGACAGAGTGTTATTATCCATTATTAGTACTGTTATATTCCATCCAAAGATCTCAAAGTCTCTTACAGACAGTAATTAGTACCTTGCAGGGGTGTTTTGAGGGTGATTAGTCCCATTTCACATATGGGAAAACCAAGACACAGAGCAGGGCAGAAAGGGTAAGAATGACCTCACTATTCCTAGAATCTATTGCCACCATGGCCCTTATACCCCCAGCCCTCCAGGGTACACTTGGGCATCTTCCTTGAAACCAGTCAGCCAGGGGCCACGGGGGCTGGTGAGTGTGAGAACTGCTACTCATCACCCGTTTCTCTGATTCTTCCCTCCCCGTTGTGCTGTCCCCGGGGAGCATGCTCAGGGCAGCTCATGCCCAGAAGCCGGCACTGCGGGTAGGGAGGGCTGGAAGGAGGGCAGCAGTAGGAGATGAAAGAACAGGGCATGAAGGGACAGGGAAAGTCAAGAGCCAGAGCAGCTCACTGCTGCGGGGTGCTAGGCACAGACTCTTCCTTTCTCCCTTAGCTTCCCAAACTCCTCTTGTCACCTTGGGGGCAGGATCACATTCAGGCTTCCAAGGGCAACCCAGCCTTCCAAGCTATCCCTACAGGGACAGTCAAGAGAAGGAAGAAGCACAAGAGCCCAAGACTGACGAGGTGGCTGGGGCCAGATTGTCAGACCCATTGAGGGCTCCAGGGGACAAGACAGCCCACAGTCTGCCTTTTCTGGAGTTGGTCCATTATGCTCTCTGGGGACAATCAGGAGCCCCCGGTCCTTGTGGTTGGCTCCCGGGTGCTCTGCTATGTGGATACTGTGCTTATTATTTTTTTTTTTTTAAAGTGCCCCAGAGCTAGTAATTTGAAGATAGGTTGCAATTGTTTGCATAATAAGCCCTGGTTCCCAGCACATAAAGTAAAATCAACGCATTAATGTAATGAGCTGCAGAGGTGTTCAATAGCAAACCCAGTCTCCTAGCCTGAATCCCCAGCAAGGCAGCCAGATACTCATCCTGCTTCGCAACCCCACTTCCTAGGAACCGGAGCACCAGATAAGGGACACTGATATTCAGTGGTATGCTGCTATGTTTAATAACAAGCTCTCAAAAAATAAGACAAAACCAAAAGAACCTGACAGGTAGCATTTGCCAACTTCCGTGTTGGAAATCCTTACCATGGCTGACTTTAAGCTACCCACGTGGCATTGACCAGCACACCAAATTCTTGAAACTCTGACACAGGTAGTTCTCTCAAGCTGGTTCAAGCTCCTGCACATTGCTCTCCTCTGAGACCTGTTTCTCCAAGGAGAGAAGGGTATCTGCTACCACAGGGAGGGAGCAGGGAGGTCCTTCTCTCCCCAAGTACTTCCTTCGTTGGTTTTTCTCAGTCACCAGAAATTCCTATGAAACCCTTGTGCACAACAGAACCCTGACATGGATGGAAGGAAGGAGGGCCCAGGTCCTTTCCCTGGAGGTTTCCTTTAGAGGTGGCAGCAGGTTGCTAAGGAAGTGGGCATAAGCCAGGTAGGTTTTGATGAAGGAAAGGAAAATAAGGGGTTATGGGGAACTGTCAAAGCGAGAGGCCTTGGGACAGAGGCTCTGGCTTGAAGCCTGGCATTCTGAGCCTGCCCCTGGCTCAGACTAACAGGAAAAAAGAAAAACAAACAAACTATGAAGGGAGCATGAGAAACCTCTGTCAAAGGACTGGTCATATTCAGAAAACTGACAGAGGTTACTGTACCCGTGAAATAAGAACAAGATGATAGCAAAAGGTGCCATTGGAAAATAGAGAAGAGCTCTTTGAAATGAATGTGCAGGAAAAGCTTTAAAAAACCAGTAGGAAAGTCAGAAGGTAAAGTTGAGAACTTTCCCAGAAAACTGAATGAAAAGGCAAAAAGTTAGAAAAGAGGAAAAAATCAAAAGATTAAAAAATTACAGAGTGAATCCCAAAGTTCCAACATCTGCCTATAAATAACTCCAGAAAAAGACAGTGGAGAAATTGTAGGGGAGAGGTAATTGAAGAAATAAATAATACGAGAAAAACTTCCCAGAACTAATGACGCGGGTGACCAATATGAAGGGACACCCCCCCTCCAGCCACCTCCCTACCAAGTGCCTAGCGACCTGCACCAGAGCGCATGACTGTGAAATTTCCAAATGGAGACAAAGAGAGGGACCTCAAAACTTCCCAAGTGGAAAGAAAACAGGCCCGTGCCAAGGATCAGGAATTAGAATGAAATCCAACTTCTCAACAGGGAATCTAAGCAGCAGGACAATGGAGCTATGTTTTTAAAATTATGAAGGCAAATGATCTCCAGCCTATATACTCAGGCAAACTAACAATGAAGGGTGAGTGTAGAAAAATATATACAGAATCTTAGACATGCCAGATCTCAAAAAAGACGACCTCCAGCCAATCCTTTCCCTGGAAGCTGTTACATAATGCACTTCCCCTAAAACAAGTGGGAAAGGTGGGATCCAAGAAACCAGGGATATAAATAGGTGAGTGGTAGGGGCGCCTGGGTGGCTCAGTAGGTTAAGCGTCTGCCTTCAGCTCAGGTCATGATCTCGAGGTCCTGGGATCGAGCCCCACATCCGGCTCCCTGCTCAGTGGGGAGTCTGCTTCTCCCTCTGCTCCTACCCCACCCTCTCCCCCTCTGTCTCAAATAAATAAATAAAATATTTAAAACAAACAAACAAACAGGTGAGTGATGAAGAGAAGTGACAGGGGAATTGAAGAGACCCTTCAGGTTGGCCTATGATCTCTCATCTGACAAAAGGGGGGGCGGGGGGAAACAGATAGCTGGAGGCCTGAGCCAGTGGTGAAAGTTTGGCCTTTCTGTCTCAGGAATGAAAGGGGCAGTTAACCAGAAGTCAAGAACCCCTGAGCATTGTGGGCCACCTGTTGGCAGAGCTGTGTGAAAGCCATCAGCAAGGTAACCTGGGGTGTTAGGTTTATTCACTGATCATTTATTTTGAAATAACTTCAAACTTATAGAAACATTTCAAGAACAGTTACAAAGAACTTCTATATCCCCTTCACCCAGATTCTCTGTTAATATTTTAGCACATTTACGCCGTCTCTGTGTGGGTGTGCCACTCTATATGTATATAGATAAATCTTTTTTCCCGGAACCCTCTGAGAACAAGTTGTAGACCTAGGATGCCCCATGACCCTGAAATACCCCAGTCTGTATTCTCCCCAAACAACACCCTCTCGTCATTACTATCATTCAATCCTTCAAGTTAGGAAATCAAAATTAGTGTAATGCCATCATTCAATCCACGGACCCCATCCAGACTTCTCCAACTGTCCCAACAATGCCTCATGTGCCTTTCTGGTCCAGGGTCCAAGTCAGGATCCTGAGTTGCATTAGTTGTCATGCCTCATTGGTTGCCTTCAGTCTGGAACAAGGCCTCACTCTTTCCCCGTCTTTCACGACCTTGACGATCTTAAAGAGCATAGGCCATTCATTCTGCAGGGTGTCCCCCACCCCGGGTCTCTCCAGTGCTTCCTCGCATCTGCTCTCAGGTGTGGGTGCCTGGCAAGAATGCGCCAGAAATGATGCTGTGCTCTTCTCAGGGAGAAACGTCTGGGCATGCGTTCCCGACCTGTCCTACCCACAGTGATACTATAACCCTGATGACCACGTCAGGTTGGTGCCTGTCAGGTTTCTGCACCATGAACTTACCATCCTTTCCTCTGTCTTAGATAAGTGTGTGTCAGGGAGACGCTCCAAGACTACACCAATATCCTGTTCCTCATCAAATCTCCGCCCACCAGCCTTAGTATCCTTTGCTGACTCCAGCCTTATTCAACCACAACTATGATGGCTGCCAAATGGTGAATATCTACTTCTGTCACTCATCCTACATTTATTAGTTGGCATTCTACTGTAGAGTTTTCCTTTCTCTGTCACTCATTCACTCATATCAATATGGACTCATGGATTCCTATTTTAATCAAAGGGTTATGGTCTGTTACCATAATTATTTATTTTGATCCTCACATTGTCGCAGATCCAGCCTTCAGGCAGACGCCTGTGTCGTTTTGATTTGTCCCCATTATTCTTTGTCTAGCACACAAAAGATGTTTCAGTCTCATCTTATATTTTCCCAGTGCTAGCCCTGGGATCAGCCATTTCTCTGGTTCCTTTGAGTGGAGAATGGTATTTTAAAACTAAGATCAGGGCTCTTGATGCCTCATTGCTACTGGGGTATCGTTGCATCGAGGTAATTGCCTCTAGCCCGTAGCATTGATTGTTAGTTCCTGAGTAATGCTAAAAACAGTGGCAAAGCCTGGCCCCCCTCTTCCTGTGCCTACTTTAACAGCAATATCCCTAGGCTTTCTGCATCACATGTGGTTCTGGCTATTGATTTGACATAGATGTTTTATTTTATTTTTTAAATTTTTTAAAAAGATTTTATTTATTTATTTGACAGAGAGAGAGAGACAGCGAGAGCAGGAACACAAGCAGGGAGAGCAGGAGAGGGAGAAGTAAGCTTCCCTGCTGAGCAGGGAGCCCGATGCGGAGCTCGATCCCAGGACCCCAGGATCATGACCTGAGCCGAAGGCAGACGCTTAATGACTGAGCCACCCAGGCACCCCGACATAGATATTTTAAAACCATATTAAGGGGCTCCTGGGTGGCTCAGTCGGTTAAGCAACTGCCTTCGGCTCAGGTCATGATCCTGGAGGCCCGGGATTGAGTCCCGCATCGGGCTCCCTGCTCAGCAGGGAGTCTGCTTCTCCCTCTGACCCTCTTCCCTCTCGTGCTCTCTCTCTCTCATTCTCTCTCTCTCAAATAAATAAAATCTTAAAAAAAAATAAAACCATATTAAGGAAGGATTGTTCTATTTCAGTTTTGCTAAGTTTATTTTTTTATTTTTTTATTTTTTAGAGAATGAGAGATAGAGAGCACGAGAGGGAAGAGGGTCGAGGGAGAAGCAGACTCCCTGCCGAGCAGGGAGCCCGATGCGGGACTCAATCCCGGGACTCCAGGATCATGACCTGAGCCGAAGGCAGTCGCTTAACCGACTGAGCCACCCAGGTGCCCAAGTTTATTTTTTTTTTATAAGCAGGTATGGATATTGAATTTTATAAAATACATTTTTTTTGGCATCTATCTAAACAGCCAAGTTGTTTTTCCTCTTTTGGTATATTGATATGAGTTACAGTATAAGATTTCACAGTATTTTTTTAAAAGATTTTATTTATTCATTTGAGACACAGAGAGCGAGAGAGAGAGAGCAGTGGGAGAAGCAGAGGAAGAGGGAGAAGCAGACTCCCCACTGAGTCAGGAGCCCGATGTGGGGCTCGATCCCAGGACCCTGGGATCATGACCTGAGCTGAAGGCACTTAACCATCGGAGCCACCCAGGCGCCCCCAAGATTTAACAGAATTAAACCCTATCAGCTTGATTCAGTGTGCTAATATTTTATTTAGAAACTGTGTATCAATATTCCTAAGAGGGAAGAGCCCGGCATTCCCCTTTTGTTACTATCTTGGTTGGATGCTGGTGGTGTTGGTGAGCTGGAAACAGAATGCAAGGGAGTGTGTGGCAGAGTGTGGGGTCCTGGAGCTCCAGGAGAGAAAGGAGGAGAAGTGGGCCCCGTGAGGCATATGGGAGAGGGAGATGTGCAGCGTGTTGCCGTTTGGTGGGGGGGATCTTGAAAAATGGAGCTCTTCCAGGTAGGGTCAAGTCTTAGATTTTGGCCAGGGGGTGGCTTACTGAAGAAAAGCTGGCAGTCCCCAGGAGTTGGAGAGGTCAAGAAAGTGTGAGGCAAGGATCTGGATGGACCGCCCACCTGGGTGTTGAAATATCCCCAGATGGAGGCCAAGAAGTGGGCCAAGAGTCAGTGCCAAGGCCACTGGGGTCACGGCATGGAGGTTGGTGTGGCATGGAGGGCGTTGGGATGGCCAAAACTGCGACTGAGGGCGAGAGGGACAGCTTTTCTAATCCCAAGCCTAGGACCAATTGAGCTCCATGAGGTCCTTGCTGTACCTGGCACAAAGTGAGCCCAAGAGAAGCACTGCTGTTAGTACTTGTACCGAGTAACTAAATGTGCTTCAAGTGATGCTACAAGGCATTTGCCGACACTGCCCAAGAAACGTGATTGACACATTTTCTGCTTACAGGCAGAACTGGGTGACTTTTCCCCCTTCCTCCCTCTCCTTCCACATTTCCAGATCCTTTAGGCAGTGCCTGGGCACGGAGCCCAGCACCCACTGTCAAGATGCAGAGACTTGGGCAAACTTGTCTGGAAGATGGGTAGCCACATGTCCCGGAGTTGGAGAAGGGCATCCGTGCTGAAACCACAGGCTGTCGGAATCCTGCCAACACGCTTGGCCCAGGACCGCCCAGCAGAGCTGGTGGCTGCTTGGAGGCTGAGCAGATCCCAGGGCAGAAAGGGGAAGAGCAAGGGGTCCGCAGTCTGGGTCTGGATTCCTACAGCCCAGGCAGAGAAGCAGGAAGGAAAGGGGAGTGGAGAGCTGGATTTTCTGTCCCTATGGGCTGTAATCCATCATCCAAGATCCAGAAACATTATCTAGACACTGGGAACTTTGTGGCAGAAGAACATGGAAAGGCAGAGCTCCTGAGCCTGTGGTTAAGTGGGTGGTCTCTGCAGTTCCCCATTTAAGTTGGGAACCAAGCAACCAGCCACTACCACAGGCCTTCATCCAGCCCATTTCCGGCCATGGTCCTCCTCCCAAAGGCCCCTCCTGGAGACTGTGTGGTCACAGGTCCTTCCCAGGGTCCCCACCAGGGCTGCCTCTCCCCTTGGGAAGGACCCTCACTCCTCAAGGGACAGGGCACACAGGGAAAGCCAGGGTGAACTTGGAGCCTTGTTCTAAAAGCATCTTATCACGGAGCCGAGGGATGGGGGAAGGAGCGGAGGGCAGGAAGGGTGGGGCTCCCCAGCACGAGGAGCCTCTCCTGGGGGAGGCCTTCCGTGGGGGGCTCTGACTGGCCAGTGACAGTGATGAGGAATTAATACTCCTTCAGCATCTAGCATGTCCCTGCGTCCAACCCCCATTTTAATGATGAGTAAAGAAGCTCGGAGAGTTTGACTTACGGAAAGGGACAGAGTTGGTCAGTGTCAGAGAAGGATTTGAACCCAGATCTATGGTGCCGCAGTGCTCGTGCTTCGGTCACACAGGACGCCCAGGGTGAGCCCAGCACTCGGCCAGGGGTGATGTCAGGCAGCTGAGTGCAGAGGCCAGACTCCGGGAGGGAACAGACCGGACTCCATCCCAGTTTCGCCCAGTTTGGGGTCTGTTGTGAGTTACTTAACCTCTCTGGGCCCCGGGTGCTTCTGGTGGTGAATGGGGATAATAGGGAGATATGAAAAAAAGAGCAAACCAGAAAACGTAGATGTGACCCAGAGTCAGCTGGGTCCTGCAGCCCGCACCCCCACCCCCCCCCACCCCCCCACTCCCCGCTCCAGGTCAACGCAGGACCAGTGTGAAAGCCCAGGCTCTGAGGAATGCAGGGCCCTCCCGGGATTTCTGCAGACCACCCGGAGCAGCGAGGTGAGACGGGGTCCTCCAGCCTCTGGCCCTGCCTGGATTTTCTGTCTCCTGTGATAACCCAGGCCTGGAGCCTGCCCTTCCTCTCTTGCCATCCAAATCCCTCTCCCATTCCCAGAGGTCTGGAGGCAGCAGGTGCAGGTTCTTACTGCTGAGTGGCCGGACGCAGGAGCAAATAGCTGCCACCTGCAGGTAGCACCCTGAGGTTCTTCACTTCCAGTCACTTGGGTTATGGGGAGACTTGCACCTGCCCTCCCCTCTGCCGGCCCCAGAGTCCCAGGCCTCAGCTTCACAAGGCTCCTCCAGCCCTGGCTCCCCTCTTCCCTTCCTTCCCGCCCCCATCCCCTTCCCTGAGTGCCCTCTCCCCTCCCCCTCCCTGTCAGCCCTCCCCTCCCTGTCAGCCATCCCCTCCCTGTGTGCCCTTTCCCCTCCCCCTTCCCTGGGTCTTCTGCTTCTCCGGTCTTCTGTTGGGCAGTCCATTCAGCTTCCACCTCTCCTCCTGCCTGACTTCTTCTAGACCCTTCTCTGCACATCCAAGTCAGCCAGGTGCTCACAGGACAAAATGCCCTTCTTCTAATGGAACCACCTTCTTAAACAGCAGTCTGGGTTATTTAAAAAGGTGAGGGGTGGGTCCAGGTGAAGTGATTTGCCTTTCCCGTAGCCAGCACCCTTCCTTGCTGGCAACCCGCCCTTAAGACGTTTATGGTCAAGCGGTGTAATAAAACCGATCCTTGGGTTGTTCTTTGTTAAGACCATTTGGAAATAAGATAAAATAAAATATAGCTAAGGGCTTTATGTAAACTCAGGGAGGGGAGCAATTTAGAGAACACAGGACAACCACTGGGCTCCACCCCCACGGGCAACTCACTGTGTGGCCTCTTAGCGCTCACCTTTGAGAGGGGAAGGGGCGGGGCCAGATGAAGTGGCCTCAGAGGGCCCTTCCTGGAGAAGCCGTGGGAGGGGCGACTGCACTGGGCCCTGTGGCACCTGCTGTCCCCGCTCTCAGGACACGGTGCCCGGGGGGGGGGGCAGCCATGTGCATGAGGCAGCTGTGGGCAGAGGGGCTGGACACTGCTTCCTCAGAGGAGCGTGCTCTGAGCTGCGGTTTACACTGCACATGAGGAAGGCCACGGAGAGAGAAGTGGGTCCCGCTTCCTGGCTCAACCACTGACTGTTACTTTGAACAACGAGCTTCCTCTCTGAGTCTTGGTTTCTCATCCTCGAAGAGGGAGGGCCTGACCTCTCAGGTGGGGCTGGGCTGGGGGCTGGGCTGGGGGCTGGCCCAGTCACGGTTCCAGCCAGCTCAGATCACTGGGCCCAGGGGCTGGGGAGCCTATGCAAAGGAACCCATATTTGGGGCTGGGACATGGGGGACACCACAGCTGTAGGAAGAGCTGCCTGGGGAGGCAGGAGAGACTCCAGGAATGAGGCTTTAAAGGCTTAGCCAGCCTCCAGACTGCCCTACACACAAAGAAATCAACAGAAGAAAGAAATTTTATGGCCTCAGGAGCTTAAAGTGCTTAGGACAAGCTATTGAAATGGTTGCTCACAGCACCCTAATCAGCCACTAGTTCATTCCTCACTGTCTTAGACCTGCTCAATGCCAGGCATTGGGCAAGGCCACACCACATATCTGCTCGTACCCAACCTGACTACAGCCCCCGCAGCGCCACCGTGGTGTTTCCATCATGCTCTGAGCCCACCCCCAACCACCACCAGGTCCCTCCTCCTGAAGGACTCCATCAACTCAGACCACCAGGCCACCTGACTGCCCCACATCAACCTTGGGTTTTGAGTGAATGAATGAATCAATGAATGAGTGAGTGAAGGGATGTTTTCAACAATGAATAGTGTGGTGGGCACCAGGATGGCCACCCAGTCCCCTCTGGTGAAGGACGTGTTGGCCCAGCTGCTGGCAGTGCTGGTCAGCCATCTGCCCCTCCAGGGATGGCCTCCGCCACAGAGACCCACCTCTCCCTCGGGTTCACTCTTTCCCAGAGCAGTGCGGATTCAGTGACAGATGGATCCCAGAGCTTAAAGGCCCAAGTGGATGACTCTGAGAGCCCATCTAGTTCCAGAACTCCCATGGTGCTGGCTGAGGCTGCTATTGGGCATCCCTAATCAGCTTCCCTCTGCCCAGTCCTGCTTGTCTCCTTGTCCAGGGGGCTTGATCCCAAGGCCACTTCCTGAGGAACACCTGAGCACTAGCTGTCATCTCAGAGTCTACCTCCAGGGAGCCCAGCCTGCAATGCAGACGAGAGAGTGGGCCTTGCGCTGGAGAGTGCTCGGTCCAGTTCGGGATAGAGACACCAGCAACAATCACTACACAGAGCTTCTTAGCCGTCAGTGCCACACTATGCATTCCACATTCCTTACCTCTGTATTAGCCAGGCCTCTCTATTGAACCAGACAGACACTCAGCCGAAATGGCCTACGTAAAATTGAGAATATATCAGCTCTAGCTAGTAACTCTGATGGAAAGAAAGTCTTAGTAACTCTAGCTAAAATCCCAAGTATGATTCTCACTGGCCTGGTGTGAGTCACATGTCCATTCCTAGGAACCTATTTCTGTGGCCAGGGCAATGGAATATTCTCAGTGGCCAGGCCTGGGTCATGTGCTCACAGTGGAACCAGAAAATAAGGCCAGCCCCATCTGGACCACATATCCAACAGCAAATCCAAATAATATCACCCAAAGAAAGAGGAATGGACACTGAGAAGGCCAAAATAACAGGTGGTCCTCCACCTCGTGTACTCCCGGGTGTCCTACAGGGTGGGCTTTATTACCATTTACCGAGCAGAGGATGGAAACTCAGAAAAGTTACGTGACTTGCAGTTAGTTCGTGGGATTAGTACTGAGCTAGCACTCTAACACAGGCCTTTATGGCTCCAAAATTGAGCTCTTTACCCAACAAATGAATGTCAAGAGTTCAAAGAATGTTCTCTATCGCAATGGGATGGTCAGGCAGAGCCTCATGGAGGAGGTAGGACTTGGGCTATGCCTTGAGGAGAGGGATGGGAGCACTGTCCAGGGAAAGGTGAGGCCTGGAGCCTGAAGAGGCATGGTTCTCTCTTTGGTTGAGGCCAAGGTTCTCTTAGGGCATGGTGGGAAGGGTGGTTGGGAAGTATGGCTGAGGTTGACCACAAGGTCTTCTGTTTTCCACAGACAACGGGGAGCCATTGAAGATTCATGAGCTGGGGAGAGACTTGGCCCTTGCTCACCTCACAGGGCATGTCTAAGGGTCCTCCAGGAAGCAGTGAGGTGAAGGTGGGAGGTGGGATTAGGGGTGTGAGGCTTGGGCAGGGAGGCCCAGAGGAGGCTACAGCCACAGTCCAAGTAGGAGGTGATAAGGACCAACCAGGGCCGGAGAGGAGGGACTGGTAACTCCACCCACCACCCCCCAACTAGCCCCAAGCCCAAATCCAACCCTGTCTCAACCTGGACCCTGGCCCTGCCCCATTATCACCCTGCCTGGTGATACCAGCTTTAAAAGATGGGTCCAAGGACCAGCTGGGACTTCCCTCACACTCATGTCTGGCCTCTGCCTTCAAAAACCCCTCTGGGCAAACTGTTTCATGACTAGTGTATGGGCAGACCTCCTCGTGGGCGAATCATATGTCCTGGCTGGTTACGAATCTGTCGCCAAAGGCATTTCCACAACGAAGACGGAGAGCTCCCAGGCCAGCGCTGGGCCAGCTTCTCTGCTTCCTCCAGCCGACTTGGGGAACAGGGATGGGGGGCTGGGGGCAGCTGCACCCCAGAGCTCCAGTGCATGGTGGTCCCAGGACAGGTGGACTTTGCGGAGAGCTCCTCGGCCAGCCCTCTGCAGTGAGGAACCTAAGCAGGGAGATTCCTCCCATGGCCCAAAGGCCCACAGCTAAGGATAGAAGCTCACAGGCTACTGGGAAAACACCACAGGGGCCTGGACTGGGAAGGGGCGTGTGGGGGTCCCTCAGGCGGAATCCCCGGGCGAGGAGGTGGGTGAGAGTTGGGGCTCCACAAGTCTTGCCGGGGTCAGATCCTGACGGGACAGAACGGGAGGGAGATTCTCCCTGTTCAGGGAGGCAGGCAGCAGCGCCCTGGCAGGCACTCTGTGCGGGCTCGGGAGGCAGGCGAGGGGGAGCCTTCAGGGCTCCATTCTCTGGTGCTAAGTCTGTGGAGATGGTCTCAGTCCACACCTGGAAATATGCTCCCCCTCAGGGGTTCTGGAGGAGATGGAAGGAGACCCTTCTTCACCGGGTCCCCTAATCTTTCCAGTGACTCAGTATGGGGTGAACCTTGCTCACCTTTCCCCTCGCCTGTGGGAGGAATCCTCCTGGCATTTGAGAGAAGGGGAAGTATGTGGGCAGCCCTGGGATTTCTCAGTTACCATTCCCAGCGCCCCCCCCCCACCCCGCCCCGGGACGCTTACTGCTCCGGCTGCTGGGAAATGGCCCCTGGGAGGGGGCTCACTTGCATCAGAGGGAAGGCCCTGGTGTCTCAATGACCCACCTTTTTCCCAGAGTTCCCACTGGTGCCAGAAACTGCCACCTCCAGCCCCCTTTCTCCTGGGACAGCTGAGGGCTTAGCTTCGGTGCAGAGGCTCTGCTTCGCCCGTGCCCAGCTCTCCATGTTCTAGAGGTGGGAATGGAATTGATGAAGAGGAGGTCCTGAGTTCCTCAGGGGTTAATTCAAGAACATGGAGAGGGGAGGAAACTCTGACCAAAGCATGTTTCATGTGCTTATAAAGTTTGAACCAGAAAAACCTATTCTCCTGAAAAGCGGATAGGCTCCCTTTGATCAGAAGAGGACAGCTTGATCTCAACAGTATCACCTTGTGAACCAGACTGCCAGGAAGTCATGTCGAGATGTAACAGCACCCTCAGCCCAGGGTTCTGGGACAACTCTCTCCTCCTCAAACCCTACTCTGAAGGCCTCTTAGATCTGTCTTTGCCATTGTGAGTCATCTCAAATCTTTAGAGAGAGACAGGACAGAGTAAGTGAATGGGTGAGTAAATGAATGAATGATAGCATTTACTGAGTACTCATGTGTCAAGCCCTGTATCAACGACGTATTTAGGCCCCCAGCAACCCTGGGAGAAGATTTATTAGCATCCCCATTGCCACTGCCAGGGGACAAAAGCACAGCAAGAATGAAAGTTTAGCCCCGGTCACCGGTCACCGGTCACGCAGGCTGATGCCCTCCAGCATCCGCCCTACCGGCTGCCTCTGGGAATGAGTGAGTGAGAAAAGCCCACAAGCACCAAGGAAGAGGAGGTTGCCAGCTGGTGGCACTGGTGCTGGAGGGTTGGGGGGTGATGGGAGAACTGATGCTGGTGCCCATGGGAGTGGGGGTGCCAGGGAGGGGGCGTTGAGGAGTCCTCCCTCACCTGACAGCTTCCAGCTCTCCTCTGAGGGGGTTCCTTCAGGTGCTAACTGAGGCAGCTGGTGCGAGCAGAAGGTCCTCGTCCCTTGGCTTGCTCGTGGTCTTGGATAAGTTCCTTGCCCTCCCCTGGCCTCGCTCTGCTCATTTGGGAACCAGTCAGTGGGATTCGGGGATTTGGGAGATTCTGCTGCTGATGGAGCACAAAGCAGAGAGTGAGCTCCGAAGGTCAGGCAGCCTGGCCCCAGAGAGCCTCGGAGGGCAGGAGAAGTGAGGGTGGGAGGGCTCCAAGCTCTGGAAGTCCTTGGGGCTAGGAGTGGGGTACAGGCCCAGTCCAACCCACCTGTCCTCCCCAAGAGCAGCTGAGGCTGAACCCAGCTGGGAAGAAATTCAGAGATCATCTGATTAGACTTTCCATCTTATGGACAAGGAAGTTGATTGATGCTGGGAAGGGGCAAGAAGTCCAGGGCATATGCAAGGCTGGACCCCGGTTACCTGCCTGCCTCTCTGGCCACCCTTCTCACTGCCTACTCTTCTCCCTTCTTAGAGGCCCAGCCACCAGGCAAGAGAGACCCCAGAGCAGCTGGTGGAGCCAACAGGGTCTTTAGCTGGTCCCTCAGGGCTTTGTGTCGTCCCAGGCTATGAATCAGAAAAGCTTCATTGTGATACCAACCCAGTGAACTACAACTTTTGGGGTCAAGCAATTGCTATGACTAATCCTCACACACAAGGTGCTGAGTCGGCTCTGGGAAAGTGGCGAAAGAGGCCAAATCTCTTTGGAAACCTCCCGTGGCCGCCCCAGGATACTCCCTCAGCTCCATACCCGCACACCAGCGCTCCTCAACCCCAAGCTTGCCCTTTGCTTGCAGCTGGTGGCATCTGGGAGAGCATTTGCTGGGAAATTCATAGTAGGATGGTAACAGCTGCGCCAGGGAGGGGGAACCCCACAGCAGAGCGAGGGCGACCTGGCTTCTTGCTCCTGCACTGCCATCAGCTAGGTGTATGGCCGTCAACAAATCCTTTCCCCTCTCCGGTCTCCGTGTTCTGCCCTGTACAATGAGAGGATTGTGCTGGGTGTCTCTAGGTTTCTCTGCACCCTGAGAGGATTAGGAGGTACTGCTTCTCCCATGGGGTACTTGCATCATAAAGAAAGGCACTAAAAAGGGCAAGCCTTAGCCCAAACCGTTGTGGTCCCTGTGAAGAAATGTCAGGGTCAGGCATCAGGAGCCCTGTGTGGGGAGGAGTTGGGCCCGCTGCCTGACATGCAGCCTCCGCAGGCCCTCTGAGTAGGTCTGAGCCTGAGCTGTGGCCCCGCGCTGAGGTGAGGTGAGGGGCCAGGGCCTGGGCCAGACCAGCACACATGGGCCATCTCAGCTGTACCTTCAAGGATCTCGATCACCGGGCGCCTGGGTGGCTCAGTTGGTTAAGCGACTGCCTTCGGCTCAGGTCATGATCCCGGAGTCCCAGGATCGAGTCCCACATCGGGCTCCCTGCTCAGCGGGGAGTCTGCTTCTCCCTCTGACCCTCCCCCCTCTTGGGCTCTCTCTCTCAAATAAATAAATTAAAAAAATCTTAAAAAAAAAAAAAAGGATCTCGATCGCCCCGGTGGGCATCACGCCTACCCTTACACTCTCACCCAGACACACAGAGAACTTCCTCCAGGCTCCCCCCCCCCCCCCCCCCCCCACTCCCCCAGCCCTTGGTTCCTGAGGGAAGCGAGGCTCCTCCTACTCCCTCCGGACAGCTGTCCTCATTCAAGCTGGTCACCGGCCCCTACCGTACAGAGGGTCCCCTCTCTAGTCCCACCCTCCAGCCCACCGGAACCAGGGTCTGGGCCTTCTCCGAAGCCAGTTTTCCTCAGAGAAAACTGCTCAAACATTGACAAAATAATGGCACAAGACTGAAGAATGGGCTTCACCTTAGGAAAGCCCTTACCTGTGAGTCAGGACCTTGGGCAGATGAAGAAACAGAGGCTTGCCGAGGGCAAGGGGCTTCCTCCAGGTCACGGAAGTGGGGTTGGGGCTTAAACTGGGGCCTCAGGGTGAACACCCAGCCTGTTGGCAAATAAGCTGTATAGTTTTGAGGTTGAAAGGCCAGAGGGGAGGCCCCCCCAGCCCCCTCCCCCTCATCTGTACATGGGGATCACGCCATCCTTCCCGGATCTGATCTCACGGGGTGCTGTTGGAGGAGCTCACAGGGTCATAGACCCACATAAATGGTACTTATCGTCAATATGGTTGTCATCGTTGTCACTTATTACGATGACCATGGTAAAGATGATCCTCAGAACCTCAGGTGCCCAGCCCAGGACCTCATGAGAGGCCAGCAGAGTGGCCCCACCCAGCAGGTGACCTTCCCCCAGTACCCAGGAAGCTGTCCTGCCTGGGCTCTGACGTTCGTTCTCTCTGGGAGCCCTCTCCTTTCTTGTGGTTCCGTGTTTGAAAATCCCTCTGTCTTCCCAGCCACCTTCTGACCAGAAAGGCCCAGGCTCCCTGCCCCTCTGTGCACAAGAGTGACTTTTGCTGAAAAGCAAACATCACTGGGGCACCCGGCCTCGTGGTTTCAGGCTGTGCGGTTTACCTCATGACGTCATCTTCCTTCCTCCAGATAAACCAGAAGAGACTTCACTGCTCCAAGTGTCACTGGTCCTGGAGGAAATGGGGCCTGCATGGACTCCTCGTCTGAAGGTTCACAGAGAGCAGATGGGCAGTGGCTCCACCAGGGAAGGCAGCCACAGGCCTGGCCCAGGGGCAGGGTGACCTCTGATGGCTGAAGGGGATCTTCTGGTACCTCTAGCAGGCCTTTGGTTAGTGTAGGCTCGGGCAGGGCTCTCTAAACGTGGGAATCTGGCACAGGTCAGGAGCTGGACCTCACGGGCCCGACATGACAGGGCACTCAACTCCAATCCACCATCCACACAGGGCAGGAGGACAGTAGCAGCCTGAGCCTGGGGAGACAGTCCCCTTTCCTCGGATGAGGGCAATGCCCCCTCCCCAATCTCTTTTGCTGCTGACTGGATAAGGGGTGAGGTATGCCAGGGCTGGGGGATGCCAGGAAGGGGCAGCTTATGTCTGTTGAATACCTGCCTTGTCCCAGGCTCTGTGCTTTTATTATCTCATTTAATGTTCCAACAAGTCTTTGAAGTAGGTAATACATAGAGTGCTCAGTTGACTGATGACAGACCCAAGGCTCAGAGACGTTTGGGATTTGCCTGAGGCCCCATTTAGCAATGGGTCTGGCATGACATTGGTGTTCAGGAATGTTTGCTAAGTAGAAAGGAGCCAAGATGCTACCTTTTCTCAGAGAAGCAGATGTCTCTGGGGCATAAGGACAAGACTGTTTTCCTTCCAAATGCACTGGTATCCACAGTGAAGGGGCTCAGACTGAGCCAGGGCCTCCTCAGGAATTTGGCTGTCAGGCCGTCAGGCTGGGGCTGTGGATGGCCAGAGACACACAGAGGCATTTCCATCCAGATCCCTCTCCACTCCTGGGGAATGGATCCAGTGGGACCCCATTTCCTTCGACTTGATCCAAATTCTTATTGCTCCTCTGCCCTGCGCCAATCATGCTCACCACGCAGGGATGTTTGGGGAACAGAGAGGCTGGCCAGAGGGGAGAGAAAACAGAGACAAAAAGACAGGGTTCCCGTCCTCAGGGAACTTGCACTCTTTTCAGGAATAATGGCAAGAACAATGGCCACCACCGCCAGCCCCATAGTGTTCTTAATCACTGTATTTGCCCTATGGTGTATTCCTATGTACCAAGCCGGTCACACACAAGGTCCTTTAATGCCTGTTCAAAACAAACTGTAAAGTGGCCATTATTCCCATTTTATAAGTGAGGCCGCTGAGCTTTGGTCTCTTGCCCAAGGTAGCGAGGTAGGAAGTGGCTGCTCTGGGATTTGAACCTGGGATTGTCAGATGACAGGACCATGGTCCTGCCCACAGAACACCAATAACTCAGACCCGAAGCAGAAGGACCCACATTCCCAAACTGTGTGCTGAGTGGCTGAGGATGCAGGGGAGCCAGGGCCCTGGGAAAGGCAGGCAGGACTTAGACCGGCAGGTACAAGACAAGGGCACGTTCAGCGTGGGGCTCATGGTTCGTGTAGACTCATGAGGAGCAGCAAACAGTTTCTTTGGGACAGAACCCACGGCTTTGGGAAGGGGTGCTTTTGGAGACAGAGATCAAGGCCAGAGCAGAGCAGATTGGGTGCTGGGTGATAGCTGCCATACCCTAGTTCAAGCTCAGGCTCCTCTCAGAAGCCTGTGTCCTTGAGGTCAAAGGCCAGTGCAGGCAGGAGCTTCTCCAGCCCTGTGTCACCCTCCTCTGCTCTCCATCCACCTCACATCCCCCCCGCCCCCCGCGGTCCAGAGGCCTCCCCGGGTCAGCTATTGGGACCAAGCCTTCCAGAGAGGAAGGCCCCAGCGGCTCAGAGGCTGTGGGGTTTGTGGGCAGAGCCTGAGACCCAGAGAGTAATCTGATCTGATAGAGCCCATGTGGGTGGTCTCCCCGCCCCCATCCCCCTCCAGTCAGGAGGGAGCCAACAGGGCCCGCTCTGTCCCTGGCCTGGACTCCTGGAGCTCAGTCCCCAGTAGGCTTGGAGTCCATGTTGCTGGCTGCAGAGCCTCCAGAGCCCCCAGACACTGTCCCCAAAGCCATTGCTGTTCAGCACGAGGCATTCCTAGGTGGCCACGGCAGCCAGCTGGCTGGCCCTTTGTGCCGGTGCTCCCTGTGGGGGTGGCGAGACCTTCCCTGCACCCCTGGGTTTCATTGCACAGACAGAGCTCTGGCAGCTCCCCTCTGCTTCTGGCCCCAGCCTCCTCTTCCCTCATCAGCCTGTCTTCTGCTCCCCCACCGTCACAACAACGTGGGACTCAGCGAAGTGGCTTTCTGGGAGCCCAGAGTGGAGGCAGGCAGGAGCCTGAGCTGGACTGCCAGGCCAAGGCTGGCTCCGAGGTGGAGAAGGGGCCGGGTCAAGGGCGATGAGCCTTGAGCAAAGGCGCTGGGGACGGGTTCTGAGCCCAGCTCCCCCTTGCTCACGCTCCTGGCAGGAGGCCCAGGCTCAGAGCCGGCCTCACAGGCTGATTCGTGACTGAGAAACTGCCTCCTGGGCCCTGCTCTGGGTGGGAGGGGCCTGGGAAAACCAAGTTGTTGGGCCTTCATGGCCCTGTGGGGCCTGCCCAGGCTGTGTGTGGCGGCTCAGGAGGCACGGGAAAGCCATTTTCTTCATTAAGCATCTGGGTGGAAATTGCAGGAATCAGCAGGAATGCTTTTCCAATTATCCAGACTCGGGCTGGTGGCCGGGCCCCAAGGGAAGCAGGTTTGCCTCCCTCAGTCCTTTAGAATGCCCCCTGCTCTTCCTCCTGGTGTGGTAATTGATTGGGGCTGCTGTGGGGAGGGGGACGTTTTCCATCCTGCCCTGCCATGCACCTGCCCAGCTGTTGCCCCCAGCTCTGGAATCTGGGATGAGCAAGATCCCCAGGACATTGGCTGCTGTCCCTGCTCTGGACCAGCTCACAGCCAAGCATGATTAACACAGGGGCCAGAGATGAGGGCAGCCCTGTGTGCTGGGGCTGCTGTCGCTGTCACGACACCCCTAGGTGGCCAGGATAGCCACCCCTGACCAGCGCCCCCGACCGCTCCGAAAGCCATCCATCCCAGCACTCTGCATCCTGGCCGGACTGCTGCCCGACGTCTGCTCTCAAAGAGCACGACGCCCACGTGCAGCCCCATCCCCTGGGCACTGCTCCCTGCTTCCCCATCCCAGCTCTCAGCCTGGGAGCCCTGGGCGCGGGGCCTCGTCTGTTCTGCTCATCAGCCTCCGAGGCGCCGAGCCTGCAGGCCGGCTAGGGGTCCACGTGCTGTGTTCGCTAAGTGCGGGCCCGGGGGGGGGGGTGAGGGCGGAGCCAGCAGTGCCAGGGGCTGCCGGGGGTGGCAGAGAGCATGGGGCCAGGAGGCAGATTTGGGAAGGGGAATAAACCGGACCAGTGACTGGGGGGATGTGGGGACGAGAGACGGTGTGGAGCTGTCTCTCGGGCCATTTAGGGGTGCCCTCAGCCTGGGCCTGTGCTCTCACCTCCCAGCTGCAAAGGATCCCCGCCCCCGTCCACTTCCAAGGTGGGAGGAGTGGGGTCATGTCTGCCTGGTGCAATCGCTCTGCAGGGTTGGAGCTCTAGAAACTCACACTTGCTCTGCTTGGAATGAAAATCATGAAAAAATCCAAACACCCGAAAGGGCCAACTCAAGAGTATCCCGACCCCCCATGAGCCCACCACTCAGTCTCAACACTCAGCAGCATGTTCTCATCTTTCCTACTTCCCATCCCACTTTTTTTTTATTTTACAACAGTACCAGACATCAGATAATTTTACCCATAAATACTTCAGTTTTTATCTCTAACAGATTGTGCTTGTTTATCTGTTTTACATAACCACAATGCCGAGCCTTAGCAATTGTTGGTAACGTTAATGATGATTTCTTCACATGACATAAAACCCAGCTCAGGCTTAGATTTCTCTGGTGGTCTCGTCCCTTGAAGGAGCGGCACACTGATTTCTAGGACACGGGAAACTGTCATAGCAGGTCAAATCATAGCCTTCAGGTCAGCCTGGCTCAGCAGTGCCCTCCTAAAGCTCTTACCCCCGTGCCAGGGGCTGGGCTACATCGGTGACAGAGCCAGCCCCTGCCCCCGAGGAGCGTGACGTGGCCACTGCCAGAAGAGGAGTCTTCCTAGACCGGGCTGGATCCAGGAAGACATGAAATCCTCTCCTGCCTCCCAGCATCCTCAGGATCAACTCATGGGGCTCGGAGGCCCTTTAGCCGGGCCCACGTCAACCCCTGGGCCCTTTCCCACCACTCGGCCTCTCTAAGCGCCCTGTGCACCAGCCTGCTGGAGGGACCGAGCCTGTCCCTTGGCCAGAATGCTCCTTTTTCTCCTACCCTCCAGGCTCCTCCTGCTCAATGCCTCTTCTGTGACCAGCCCGGGGTCACTCGTGTGTTCCCAGCATAAACCCCCTTTCCTGCTGAGATGACTGTTCAGTGTATCTGGGGTTTTCCAAAGGGCAGGACTGTGTCCCTAGTGTTTCATACGCAGCCAGCCCTCCACAGTGGATGCTCTGTGTGTTTGCTGTATGACCTAGGTGTGCAAGTGAAGGGGTGAGTTCGAAGGAGAACGAGTCAGTGGAAGAAGAGAGGAACCCCCGGGAACATGTGGGAAGAGGGGTGATCTCCCAGAGCCGCTCCGCCCATCTTCAGAAACTGGAAAACGGTTGGAGCCAGCGAGCATTGGAACCGCGTCGCTCCCAGTAGAGATCTCCTGCCCGTTCCCATCAGTGAGGCCGGTACTGTCTAGCGTCCTGTATCGCTGGCTCTCTGAACCCCCGGGGCCTTTTCCCTCCCCGGGGCAGGCTGGGAACAGGCCTGGGGAGCTCAGCGCATGCCCAGACCCTGCGCCTGCTGGTGGGGTCTGTTTGCACATGGTCATCTGGTTTCAATCCAGTGAAATCTCAAAACTTTCCACGGGAACTTCTATTTTGAACTCCTCCCGGATGGGCTGGACAGACTAACCCAGAGCAGGCTGTGAGCTCCTGAGCAGCCTCTGGGGGAGTCGCTGCCCCCAGCCGGCCCCATCAGCAGGAGCAGGCCTTGCTGGGGGGGCTCCAGGATTTAGGCCTAGCCCCACCTCACACTCGCTGGGGACCCTGAGCCACTTCCTTTCTCCTTCTGGGCCTGACTCTCCTCGTCTAGGCAAAGCAGGATTAATATCAAGCAGCCAGACTGCCTGCCTGCAAATCCTGACACCACCCGTAGTTAACTATGGGACTTTGGCAATGTGACTGAACCTCCCAGGCTTTGGTTCCTTCATCTATAAAATGGAAATAAGTTGAGTTGCTGGGAGGACATAAGTCAATACCGGTGAAGTGCTTAGCGCGGTGTCTGGAGGATATCGCGAGGCCTAGGCTAAGTGCTGGTTACTACACAGCCATGATTTCTTATCTAAAACTTTCGGCCATTTCTGTATCAGAGATTATGTTTATATGTGTCTGAGGGTTTAGAAAGGTAGTATCACGCATATTCCAATGTCACTTCTAATCCGGGGAGGTCTTGGCAGCACCCTGTGATCAAACACATGAGTATTTCCTCATTAACAACTATGAATATTCACCCTAAGTGGGAAAAAGAAAGACTACAGGCAGCCTGATGTTTGATGGGGCCAGGTTTTGCTGCCAAATAAGTTATTTAGAAAAACTGGGGGTTTTTAGTACTTTGGGGAGTTTGGGATTGGGGACAAGGAATTGGGGGACCTGTATTGTGATGACAAGGATTTGTCGAGGAGGAAGTGCAGAAATGTGTCCCCTTGCGCTGAGGTGGCTCTGATGCCAAGGCAAGCCCACTGTGGGGGCTGGGGGGGGGGTGGCTGGGTACTTCTCTCCTCCTGCCCAGCTGGGCTGCTCATTACCACCTGCCCTGGAAAGCGTTCCAGGCAGGCAGGGCCTCTACTAGGCACCTGGCACCTTTGCACGAATTCGAGTAAGGCATGCCTCCTTGCAGGCTCAGCACCCAGAGATAAGGCTTGGCAAAGAGAGAGCAACTCTGTACATAGAAAAGGCATCTCTTCCTATGGGCAGGGAACACCAGCAGGCACCAGCCTGTCCAGGTGGCCCTGCAGTTGATGGGCCGCCGCAGGGTTGACCTCTCCCCAAACCCCATCTGGCTGTGCTCTAAAGGCCTGCCTGGGTCTGAGAGCTCATGGGTAACATAAGCTGCCCATGGCATGCAGCAACAGCAGGAGGAACGCCTTCAGGTCAGGCGGTCTATCGTCTATCTGGAGGCACCAGAGGCTGATTTTTGAGCCCAACTGCCCCTCGCCCTCCCACTTATGGACACTTGGGCCAAGGGACACAGGCTCTTGTGTGGGGAGCAGGGAATAAATTCATCTCAGAATCCAAGCGAGAATCCTGGGCTGACATCCCCATCGGGTCACCCTGCCCCTGTCCTGTGGGCAGGAGCACTGCCCTGGACGTTTGAGCAGAGCCTCAGCACCTACAGATCCCTGCCACAGACCCCGATCTGATATTCACGGGAGTCTCATTCCCCCTGTCTCGTGTCGCAATAAAACCAGGCTCAGAGGTAGAGTGACTGGCCCAAGGTCACATGGCAGCAGTGGGCAGAGCCCAGATTTCTGGCCTCTGTGTTCAGTGTTCTTTGGGCCACACCTCACCGCCTCTGGATCCTCACCTCACAGCTGTCAGTGGCCTTCCAGGGAACCTTCCCGGCTGGCTGTTCTGGGTGCTGGGGGCAAATTCCCAGCCAAAGGCAGGTGCCGGCGAAGAGCTGGGCCCCGGCCCGGGGGGAAGCCGGCCCCCAGGTCCCTGCCACTCTGGCGGGGGAGGCCTCCTCTGTCTGCTCCACCTCTGGCGGGGGAAGGCCCCCTCCCTGGGTGCCCGAGGGTTAAACACAACACCCCAGCTAATAATAAAATATAAAGAGCAAACAAGATAACAGCAGGGGTGGATAAAGGAGATTAATGCTTATAAAAGTGCTTTGAGCCCCTGGAAGAAAGGAGACACCAAACACAAAGCTTCATTCCCCAGCCTTCGGTCACTGGTCACTGTCAGGTGTCGAGGGCAGCTCTGAGTCTCATGGTGGAGGAGGGAGGGGAAGGGTAAGAGGAGAAGCAAGAGGAAGGGGGGGAGGGGGTGTCCAGGCATACCGGGCTGAAGACAATCACCTGTCACGTCCACAGCTCATGGCATCCTGCGAAGAAGAGGGGTGGACACCAGCATGAGTGAATGGTCTTGCCCAAGGTCACACAGCCGGAAAGGCAGAGGGAGGCCAGCAAGTCCCCACAAGCTTGGGCCAGAGCTGGAACATGATGTACAAACAGCATGGTGGGGAGGCTAGCCCGTCCACGGGGTCTCAGAGCCAGGCCAGAGCTCTGGGAGGTGAGCCCTGGCCCACTGTGGCCAAACACGTGCGGCAATCCCACACAAGGGCAAGGGCAGCCCCAGTGCGGGGCTCTGTGTGGGCCAGGGCCAAGGACCAGGTGGGAAGAGGTGGGAGCCCAAAGCAGGTGCCAGGGGCCCCCTCGGGAATGAGAACAATTATGAGGAAACATTTCCGGGTCCCACACCAGCCTCTGGAAACAAAAGCAGAATGTCAGCTCCCAGGCCAGGCAGGAGGAAAGTGAGCCCAGAGCAGGGCCAGCACCCTGGGTGCCCAAGCCCCCTCCTGCCCTGCCCCAGGCAAAGGGGCTCTCCAGTAGTCTGAGCTGCAGCCACTACCCCATCTGGCCAGTGATCCTTTCCAGAACTGTATCAAGTCTGCAGGTGGTCCCCACAGGGCCTGTGAGCAAACTGCAGAAAGGTGCCCCCATCTGGGCAGCTGTAGCTCTAGGCACAGGCTTGCTGAGGAGATGGGGTCTGGGGTGACGCCTTAACCCCATCCCCCCTTCCTTACTGTGCAGGGTGATCCTGACCTGGACGGTTCCCTGCAGATCCAGGACCCTTCTGCTGTCATGGTGCCTCAGGTTTTCGTCCCCACCTCACCCCTACCCTGGTCCTGATGGTGATGGGCCCTCCTGCTTGGTCCCTGCCGCGGCTGAGTCAGAGGCCGACAAAAAAACAGTGATTTGGGAATCAGATTGGGTTTTAGCCTCATCCTGGATCCCTGTCCCTCTCTGGGCCTCCCTTTGCCCACCTGTTAGCCTTGGACCGCATGGTCTTGGTGGCCCTTAGAAGCCCGGACATCGGGTGACCCGCTGACAAGTGCCAGGGTAAAGGCTGCTCATGGCCCCGGGTAAGCCTGTCTGCCACATGCCTTTCCCGTAGAGGACGGGGGCAGAGGCCCAGGGGCCTGAGCGCTGGCCAGGGGGGAGGCAGGCGGGGGGGACGTGGGTGTGGGGAGGGCGGGAATGGCTGAGCTGCCTGCCAGACCCACTGCCTGGGTCTCCTGTGTCACAGGTAGATGCTCAGAGCTCATGCTGGGGGGACACCATGACCCTTCCCAAAGTGGACGACAGACCTGGATCCTGTGGGTGTGGCTCCTCTCCTCTTGCACTCAGGCCCTGTCCCCCTCACGCACCCCTAACCTGTGGCCTCAGAGAGGGAGCCTAGCATCCTACAGTCTGGGGGCTGCAGACCCGAATTCTAGTCCCAGTAGTGTCTATTAGGAGCCTGGGGTTTGCTCTTTGGGGCTTCCATTTTCTTGTCTGTACAATAGGGATGCAAATTTTTACTTCTTAGGGTCGATGTGAGGGCAAGGGATGGTGCAGGCAGGGGTCTGACCCCGGGGCTGGCTGGCACGGAGGAAGACGCTCACCAGCCGGGGCTCAGCATCAACAGTCTGCCGCTGGGCCAGGTGCCAGTCCTCAGCTGACTCCCCTGCCGTTCTCCCCACCTGGGAGGCTCTTTCCTGGCTCCTCCCAGTCAGAAGCCGTGGGGCAGACAAGTACCACCTCTCCCCTGTTACCTTTTCTGATGTCCTAGCTGGAATCTGTCTCAAGAGCCCCTTTTACCTCCACCACAGACACTCTGTCTTTCAGAACACCCTTGGAGCAGAGTTGTTCTCTGTTCTCTGTGTGGGTGTTGGAGACAGGCCTCTTGGCGGTGATTGATTTCTCAGTGCCCAGCACAGAGCCTGGCACACAGTAGGTGTTCTAGAAGAGAGACCCCAACACTGAGGCCGGGCCCTTCCCAGGGGAAGCGCAGGGAGTCCTGGCCACGGGGCTGGGGCTGGTGCCCTGGCCGTGAGTGAGCTGACCGGCAGCGAGGTCGTTAAGTGAGCCCCTGCGACCGCCCACGCTGGCCAGTCTAGACACGGGGTGGGCTGAGGGCTCCTTAATGACAGTAATAATAGCAAGAGCAGCTCCCACCCGCGGCTGCTTATTATATCGCAGGCATGTTATGTCCATTACTCGTCCAATCAGCACAACCAGCCTGTTAAGTAGGTGCTATTATCATCCCATTTTACAGACAAAGAAACCAAGGTTCACAGAGGTGAAGGTCAGGTAGCCAGAGTGGAGCTTAGTGAGGATTTTTAGTTCGGGCTCCAGATGTGGGCTCATAACCCCAACGGGGGTTGGGGGGAAGTTCTGGACTGTGTTCCCGCCAAGCCCCCTGGGTCTCCCGTCGGTCCTGGCTGGTAGAGGTTGGCAGAGAAGGGCATCGCCCCCATCCTCTGAGGCCCTGACACCTTCCCTTTGGTCTCGGAGCTCCTCCTACCTCTGCGCCCACACGTCTGGACGGACGCGGGTTTCAGGGTTCTCCGTGGGGCCCCCACCCAGGCCTGCCCCAATGCCACCTGCCCAGGCTGCTTCCATTCCCAGGGCTGGAAGCCAGGTGGTGAGGGCAGAAGGACTCCGGCTCCTCGCAGCTCCCCGCTGCGGCCTGGGCATCAGCAGCCCAGCTTCTCCTGCTCTGTGCCCGCTGGTGTCAGAGCCTGAGGGGCTGTCGTCAGAGGTTTTCCCACTTTCCATCTCTTCCAGTTCCCAACTTCCCAGAACCGCCTCCGGCTCTGCTGCCCTCCCCCACCGCACCTGGAGCTGAGATGCCTTCACAGGTTCCAGCTTAGGCTGCCCCTGCCCTTTGACCTCCAGCCACCACGCTGAGGAGCCTTACTGAAATGCCGCTTTGATCCTATCCCTCCCCCGCCCACTAGCCTGCAAGGGCTCCCTCTTCTTCCCGCAGCAGCTAGACACCTGGGCCTTCCTGAGCTGACCGTTTCTCTGACCCCCTCGTATCTCCTCACGCCCCATCTCACCTCAGCCTGGAGGCCCAACGGCCTCCTTGTTGTCTTACCAAAGGCACCTACCTCAGTGCTTCCTCTGCCCCTGCCAGATTATTCTAGAACATTCTCCCATTTTCCACTGCTCTGAAGTTTTTGAGGCATGAAATGGCCCATCACCATACTCATTTTTACCCCGTGGCTCGCTGACTGGCTGCCCTGCGTTCGGCTTGCCCAAGTGCCTTTCCTAGAGTAGGTTTAAGTAATTATTCACGGAATATATTTATAGTAGGGAAACACATGAAATAGTTCAAACGGCCAAAAAGAAGGGAGACGGTATGTGAACTATGGAGGAATATGAAGTAGATATTCCAAAGATGGTTGTGAAGACCATAGCAAGACGGCAATGACTTAGGAAAGAGTGTTAAAAAGCCAAACAGTATACAAAATTGTTTTATACTGTTTCTGAACATGTTAAAAATGAATAGCTGGCATATCATTTCCTATCACAGAGTAGGTACAAAACATTTGTTGCCCGCTGTTAAACACACATTAAATGTGGTTGTGTTAGGAGGATGGGTTGGGGGTGGCTTCTGTTCTTTGCTCCTTTCTCGGTGGGAAACAGTTTTGACGGGAATGACGGGGGGGTCTGGGAGCACTGTGCTGGTTATGGCACCTGTGCAGGCCATGCCACCTCGGGAGGATCCAGGACCCGAAAAGCAGAGCTCTGGGGCAGGACTCAGCAGGGGACCCCGCTCGCCCACCGTGGGTCCTGCAGCACTACATGGGGGGAGAAGGTGGCCAGTGCTGTTCTCCCCTCCCGCTCGCAGGTCAGGGCCAGGGCGGCTCCAGAGGTGGGCGGAGGGCTGCGGAGCATAAGCAGGACGGGCATCAGCACCCATTTCCTGTGCAGTTTGTGGTATTTCCACCGCGTCCTCAGGGCACCTCCCCTGGGGCCCTGCCTGGCAGCGACAGGGACTCTGCAGTAAATGGTGGCAGTGGCAAACTGCTCCCATGGCGGTGACACGTTGCCATTCCCAGAGCATCCCCAAGCCCTCTCTGCCTTATTCTCATCACCAGCCTGTGAAGAGGGCTCATTATGGCACAGAGGAGGGAGAACTGGTGCCCCGCGCAATCCCAGGGCGGCCGGCCAGGACTCAGCTGTGCCTCTTGCTTCACTGCTCTTCGCCCACCAGGTCTGGATGCTCTGGAGTCAGGGACCCACTCCACTGGGTGGGTTCCCCAGGGGCCGGCCCAAGGCAAGCCCATCCCAGGGCCTGGAGATGCAGCAGGTCCTGGGAGGGGAAGGAGGTCGACCGTGCCTTGCCCCTTTTACTTGCCTCCTTCAGCTCTTCCCTGAGCACCCTGGTGGAAGTGCACCCCCATCCCCTGCCCTACACTCAGCGTACCTTTTGCTCCACGGTGTGCTGCGCATCTCGTTCATGCTCTCTCCCCACTGGGAATGGAAGCTCCACACAGGCAAGCATCCTGATGCTTTATTCACTCCAGTGCCTAGAACAGCACCTGGTACCAAGTAGATGCTCAATAAATAACTGAACGCATGCAGGCGCCGAGGTGGCTCTGTCGGTTAGGCGTCTGCCTTCATCTCAGGCCATGATCCCAGGGCTCCCACGTCAGGCTCCCTGCTCAGCGGGGAGTCTGCTTCTTCCTCTCCCTTTATGCCTCCCCCCTGCTCGTGCTCTCTCTCGCTCTCAAATAAATAAAGTAAGACTTTATTTATTTGAGAGCGAGAGAGAGCACGAGCAGGGAGAGTGGCAGGCAGAGGGAGAAGCAGGCTCCCCACCGAGCAGGGAGCCCGATGAGGGGCTCGATCCCAGGACCCTGAGATCATGACCCAAGCCGAAGGCAGACGCTTAACGGAGCCACCCAGCACCCATAAATAAAATTTTTTAAAAAAGTAACTGAATGTATGCAAACTAGGCATTATGTTCTCAGCCCAGCTGGAGAACCCACCAGGAGGCCCAACCACCGCCACGAGGCAAAGGGGCAAAACACTTTGGGAGCCAAGAAGCTGAATCTGTGCCCAGCTGACCCTTCCTCTAGGAAGCCCTCCCTGATTTACCTGGGCTGGAAGTAAGCAGTGCAGATCTGCTGCTCTGCCACATGGCTTATCACTGACCACCCCTTCGCCCCGACAGCCCCATGAGCAGTGGAGTGTGTACTTGCCTCATCTTTCTGGCTCTGGGGGGCAGGGTTGGTCTTATCTGTACAGTCCCAGTGCCAGGAACAGAGGGGGTGCTCCACAGATGTCTGTCGAATGCATACAAGGGATTCGATCCCTGCTTCTCCCTAGAAGCAGCTCCCACCTCCAGGCACACACTTCTACACCTGTTTGGTCTGTCCTAACCTGAGTCCTGACTCGTGGGCTCACCTGGGTCCTGTTTGCTCTAGGCCCATCTCAGCCAAGGCCTTCTGGCTTAGGATGGCTCCGAGGTGTCTTCCTACAGCCTCTGCAGGCCTGGCCGCCCTTCCACGAGTGTGGGACATGCAAGGTTTCTGGATGACGCCACCCTGTCCAGCCCCGGAAGCGGGCTTCACTCTCCGGGCTGCCTGTCAAGCCCGGGGTAGTGCGCATGGGAGCACATGGGAGAGAGGGGCACTGGACAGGGGGCCCCGCGTCTCTCCACAGCTGTGGATGGTTAACGCCGGGCATTCATCCTGCTTCTCCAGATAAACCGTGAACACCCCACGGCCCTCAGCCCAGGCTTTCCAACCAGAGGCCCGGAAGGCACGAAAGGGGGTCCGTGACCGACAGTCAAGATTTTTAAGGAAGGCTAATGTTTATTGCATGTTTCCCAGAGAGAAGGAACCCCTGGCTAATAAAGTGTTCTAGTTTTGTCTGGAAACATGCCCATCCAGTGAGGTAATTTCCAGTCCCTGGCGTTCTTTGGAATCCCTAGCAAGCCAGTATATGTCATTGGTTAAAAGGGGGGAAATGATTACTTAATAAGTGCCGTTTAATAAACAAAACCTTTGGAAAGCAGGGGTCTTGACAGAAGTGAAGAGCTGAGGGGCGGCAGGCCAAGCTGCTGGGCTCACGGAGGGGCCGGGGGGGGGGCGGCGACAGATGGTAGCGGGAGTGTTGCAGACATGGAGGAGGGGGCGGTGCCTACATGCCTGTCAGGGGCAGAAAAGGATGGTTTTTGTGGTCAGTTGAAGCTTCAGAGCTGGGATCCGAAAGGGAAAGATGGACTAAAGAAGAGGCAGGCTTAACGTGGGCAAAATCTGAACAGCAGGACAGACAGACTGAAGACAGACTTTTCTGGGCACTCACTACATGCCGGTGCTGGTCTAAGCATCTCACGTGTCCCAAATCACGGAGCCCTTCTGTCAGGCCCGTGACATAGGCAGGAGCCCCATTTTGCAGCGAAAGAAACTGAGGTCAAATGGCTTGCTCAGGTTCACGCCTCTAGTAAGTGGTGGAGGCAGTGTTTGACTCAGGCCAGCTGGCTCCAGGGCCCACGGGCCTCAGCTCCCACAACAAGCCAATTAGCCAAGGGCTTGGTTTCCCTGAAGCAGGCTCCAGTCTGGAGAGTTCTGCCATTGCCCTGTGGCTGCCGGCTGCTGACTGCCGGCACTTGGAGCGGGCAAGGTCGGGGGGCTGCTGGTTCTGGGGGGCTGGGGTGACAACAGGCAAAGCAGAGGAGGCGCCCCAGGGGGCAGCCCGCGGTGCCGGCCGGTGCAGTGCGCGCGGGAAGGTGGGGGAGACAGGTGGAGGCGGCCGTGTGGGTTGTGCAAGCCTCCAGCCCACGCAGGCCGATGGCCCGGCTGCGGAGGGGACTCCTCACCCCACCTGGGCCTGTGCTGGAGTGTCAGGAGTGGGCACTGAGGGGGGTAAGCGGTGTCGCAGTCATCTGAAGCCGGGCTGTGTGTGTGAGTGAAGGTAGAAGCCCCCGAGGAGTCTTCCCCTGGGGCCATCTGGCCGCGGGAGGCCCACCCTTGCCCCAGACCTCATGTCCCCGCACAACACTGGCCCCCAGTTGGGCTACGAAGTGAGCCCATGGTAAAGTCCCTCCATAAACCTACTTGCACTTATGCACCCAAATGACCCCAAAGTTGTACCCTGGGGAGGGGGTCCTCTTGTTCTGCGGGCATTGTTATACTCAAATGAGTTTTGGCCTACCCAGAAATTGCCCTTGGAGCCCTGCCGCCTGCCTTTGGCTCTCTGCAGTGGTGGCCCGTCAGCTCTCTGAAAGGGCCGGAGGACCAAGAAAGCTATGGATGTACAGGACCCAGAACAGGGCCTGGGATCTCATGCGTGGTGCCCAAGAGGGCTTCCGTCACTATTAACACCCACACCACCACCTGATTTCTAGAGGGAGCCTGCTGCCTTCCTAGCTTCTTACTCTATCGGCACCTGCCCAGACAGCCAAAGGTCATCGGGAGCTGGGGAGTCCCGGCCAAAGTGTGATCACGGAGTGAAAGGAATGGATTTTCTTGCCTGGCCCCTAAACGGGCTCAAAGCGCACGTTCCAAAGAGAATCTCTGGAATGAAGAGACTTCTGTAGAGGGACTGCTCCTTGGTGGCGTGGAAGAAGCGGGTGGTGGGCTCTGTTCTGGAGGAATGGTATCTGTCACACCTTCCACACGCCGTGCGGCTCCTCCCAAAGTGGCGCAAAGGCAGCTGGCCCAGAGCCGGGAGGCTCATTCTGGT
This sequence comes from Callorhinus ursinus, assembly GCF_003265705.2. Taxonomy (NCBI): domain Eukaryota; kingdom Metazoa; phylum Chordata; class Mammalia; order Carnivora; family Otariidae; genus Callorhinus; species Callorhinus ursinus. The sequence continues at coordinate 23,289,049 of NW_027397072.1, read as the reverse complement.
CATTCCTGGGTTGCCTGTGGGGTTACTTTTATTGCCACTATTAGTCATAACTTATCATGACCCCAAGCATGTAAAGTGTGGCTCTTCCAAAGGGGTCAGAGATGAATGGAGGAGAAATGTGGACCCCCGAAGAAGGAGAGCATGAGTTATGTTAGGAAATAACCCTTGGAGCTCTTTCGTATTTGCTCTGGAATCAGTTCATGGATCCTATGCCTCTGGAAGTACCCTGGTGATCTTAATAATTGCCACGACTATTTTCATCTCGTTTCCCCCAGATATTAGGCCATTATTCCAACCAAGTGTGTTTTGGACTTTAACTTGAGAATATGGCACAAAGTCAGAGTTTATCCAACTGTGGGGCTAGCCCTGGCTCACTCATCTGAAAATCAGTGGGTATTTATGTAGCCACATAGGCCCATCTGCCTATACAAAGACTGCTTCAAAGCATCCTTTAGTTGAGTGCACACAGACACGCAGAACCCTCTGTGGTGAAGTCTAGTCTTGGAACCAGCAGACCTAGGCCTGACTCCTGCTTCCATCTGATCTCGGCCCCACCCAATCACCCCAAGCCCCTCTCCTGTGGAAGATGGCAAAAACCAGGATATGAATGTCTTGTACACAGTAGATGCTCAATAAATCTCCCTCCATTTGGAGAAGCTGGATAAGGGAAATGGAAAGAAACAGAGCGCCCTGGGCTCATTGCCTTTGTGTCCTAAGGAAGGGGGGCAGACAGGGAGAACAGGAGGAAGGGAGGGGAGGAGGGAGAGAAAGTAGCAGGGCCTTATGTAAGTTATTTAACCTCTTTGAGGCTCAGTTTCTTTATGTATAAAATGGGGATAATAAGCTACCTCATTTAGTCGTTTTGAGGATTGAAAAAGACAATGTATAAAAAATAGCCGGCATGGAATGTCATTTATAGCTTGATAAGGGTAGCTACTGTCTTGACCACTCACCCAGCACCTGTTTCTGTTTGGCATCTGGTCTAACCCCTGACGTTTACTCTACTGACGCTGCACGTAAGCACTACAGACACATAAACAGAAAGCTGAAGTCTCTTTTCACTTTCATTTTTAAAAAGCACCGATGCATTGATGATGCCGTGAACAGCATTAGACGCCATCTGACCACGAGATGATGTTTCTTACATTGGCGCTAAGGAGAACCGTGGGATGGGCCAGTCCCCAGGAACTAGGGCAGGTTCTGGGGCTGCACTATTTATAGGCCCAGGCAAGAGGCAAACCGAGTGTGGTTATTTCTCTACCAAGGCTGGGCCTCCGAAACAAGAGTCTGTGGTCATCAGGAACCGAAACTGAGTCAGAAGCACAAGTCACCTGTGCCGCTCAGTTTTCCCTGAGAGAGCAGGTGCCGGGGTGAACAAGCAGGTCACTGCGTCGTTTGCTTTCCAGCGCTCCCCAGAGCCTGAAGTCCCACCGCCCCAGCCTGGGGCCAGGGTGGGGGGGGGGGTGGGGGGGGAGAACTCCCACCGAGATTTCTCATCTCTCATTCCCTAAAATCCAGGTGACTCATCGTTTGTCTTCCTAGTCATCCAGAAAGGGTCACTCTTCCAAAGACCACATTCACTGGCAGGACTTCTTAACAGGGGCATTCTGACTTTTCAGAAAAAGGCCAAAGTCAACATTGGAAAATCATTTTTCTGGTCTGCAGTAATTATAGCCACTATTGATCAAACTTTCCCGTGCGCCAAGCACCCTACTTGGGGCTTTACGTACAATTCTGATTTTATTCTCACAACCCTAGGAGGCATGTATTTACTGCCATTTTACAGGTGAGGAAAACAAAACTGACAGACATTGAGTGAAGACCCGCCCTGGGGTTTGCTCACCCCAGTGGGGGGCTCCCACAACCACCCTCCCTGCTCTTCCCACGTCTGCGCCCAGGGACCTCACGCTGGTAGCTGGAAATCGGTCACAGTGGGAATATTTACACCGTGGAAACTGGCCAACAGTACAAATCGGGCCCTCCTGTTTTTCTTGTCCTTTTTTAAACCGCTTTAGAACTGTTTGTTAAATATTTGCCAGCCACTAAGTGGGCAGAGCCCGGATTCAAATATAAGTCTCTGTCCTCAAGTTCATGCTCTTTCCAGTTCATTCCCAGGAGCAAAGTGGCTCTCGCGCGCGGAGCTGGGTCCTCAGGCAGCTGAGCGGCTGGGAGAGGGCTCAGCGCTGGCTGCCCATGGTCCCCCCAGGAGGTGCCCAGGTATTATTAGTCAACACATTGGAGTCCTTCTCCTTGTCTGTGTTGAGCCAAAGATTCAGCTGAAATTACATGGGCTGGCTAAGCTGGCGACAGGATTTACGAGGTGATAATAATGTGCTCTCCTATACGGCACTTTTCTTCTTCAAAGCACTTTATAGTCATTTACTAATTAGTCCTGGGCTGCACTCTATGCGGGTACGAGGCTCGACGATGGGCTGAACTAGCGAGAAGTATTTAAAACCGCACAGGGGACTGGCACCCTTTACAAGCACCCCTGGCTTCTGTGGCTGGCGGGGGTGACGCTAAAGTTCACAGGGGTTTTGAATCTGTGACACTGGACACACGAGGCGGCCATTGTCACCTTCTGTTGTTTGGTTGCTTCCTAAGAAAATCGGCCCCAACCCTCGTCCTGCGGTAAGGGGGATGAAAGTCCTTTTAAAATTCATAGAATCCTCACGCTCACAAACCTATACAGAGCACGTCATCCTTCGCTGGAAAAGAACACCAAAGCGTCAGTGTGTTTTACGGCCGGGACGTGGACGTACCTGAGCAGTAGCGCCGGGTCCAGAGCCAGGAGCCTGGGCTGAGTCCCAGCTCTGGCGCTGACTGGCTGGTGGCTTTGGGTGACTCGCTTCACCTCTCTGATCGTGTTTCCTCATGGTTGGGATGGGGGCTGCACACCCGCTTGCTTGCCTCACAGGTTGGCTGTGCGATGCTCTGAGATCAGGCGGGTGACAGCCCTTCCCGGTCAGTGTGCCCGCTTTGCAGATGTGTGGGTGTGTCTCCAACGGGCAGGCTGGCCTGAGTGTGTGTGCGCCCCCCCCACCCCGGGTCACACTGCCCACTACTGGCGGCCGTCGTGTCTGCCGGGCTACTTGAAATGCCAAGGGTCCAGGCCAGCCACCTGACCTCACCCCGCTCCCACATCTGCCAACCACCCTCGGCTGGAACTGGCGCTGGACTCCCCTACTGGGTCTGAACCACACCCTGACGCAGGCAACTCTTGGCTCTGGGGGCCGCGACCCCCATCCATGCCCCTCCATGGGGGCAGATGGCCAGAGCAGTCCTAAGTGACAGTGTCATGGGGCAGAGTGAGGGACACTTGGCACACAGCTGCGCTGAGGTCGAGTGGGCGGTCGGCTAGCCAGGGGCGGCAGATGCTCCAGGGTGGTCAGCTGGCTTAGGGCTCTTAGGGCTCAGAGGAATCACCTGGGGAGGGTTATCAAAGTCCCGACGTCCCAGCCCCAACTGGTGAAGAACTGGTTCAGCAGAACTGCAAGGCAGCCTGAGCAGCAGCGCTCGAGACAGCTCCCCGGGGGGCTCCTGAGGAGCCGAGTCCTTGTACGACACAGAGAAGGGGCTCACTCTTATGTCACACAGCCAGCTAAGGGCAGAGCTGGGGTGTGGACCCAGGGCACTGGACTTTCCTCTGTCATGGGAGTTCCCAAGGTTCCGGGGCAGGGGGCAAAGTACCCACACCGAGTAAGAACCCAGAGCTGGGCAGTCGTCCAGCTGGTAGCCAGCAGGGGGGGTCTGTCCAAGCTGTTCTGCCTCCTAGGAATATTCCTGGGTGCTGGAGGATATGGGAAGTAGAGGTAGCCCTCCGTAGTCCCCACAAGGGCCCTGAGCTGGCTCCCTTTCAGGCTCACACAGTAAAACCGGGTGCCAAGAACCACAAGGGGAACCAAGAGAACGGTGAGAGGCCCGGAAAACCCGACAGGTGCGCCGGGGCTTCACCTCTGCCTGGGAAGGCAGGTGGGCTAGGGAAGCGCACAGGCCAGGCAGGCCAGCTGATTGCTTCCCTCACCTCTGCACGCACGTCCTACTTCCCTATGTGGAAAGCCTTCAGGATGCAACAGCGCTAAGCGAAACTGTAAGTCTTGTCAAGGGGTCAGCTTGGCTATCCTCAGCTTGTAAGCTAAGGGAAGTCGTGTGATGGTAAGGAGAGGCCTGGCCACCACCTCCAGGTCTGCTCTCAATTTGCCTGGAGAGTTTCTGTAGCTCTTGGGCCTTACTTCTCTCTGTACACGTAAGGGAGCAGCAGGGGAGAGGGCCGGGGGTGAAACAAGGGGAGTCCTGAGACCCCGTCTGGCTCTGACAATCCGTAAATACAGGACAAGCGGAACTCCCTCAGGCTATCTGCCCCTGCTCTGTTCCTGGATGGTGGCAGAGAGACCTGAGCCCAGATGTCGCAGATACGCCAGTGACGGCCCACAAGACGCAACCTCTGTCTTCCAGGTATGATGCGCACAGGGCTACAGAAGCCCAAATAGCTCTCCCATCAGCCTAGGGAGGGCTGAGTGACGTGAGGGAGGGAAGGACAGATCCACTGGCCCATTCAGCAAACTTAATGACTGCCTCTGTGCATACGGCGCACACACGGGGAGCTGCAGCGTGTGCTGGAGCCTAGGTGCTCCTGAGCACCGGCCGGGGGCCCAGCAGGCTGGGTGGCTGAAACCATGCAGCATTGTCAGGTTCATTCAGGCAGCGCCTTTTCCAATGGAGAGCCGCCCCAAGTGGGAAATGCTGGGGAGTAAAACACACACACACACACACACACACACACACACGCCACGAGTTTCAGGGAAAAATAAAAGCAAAGGGGGGTTTCATCTTAAGACTTAAACACGGTCTCAGAGACAAAGGCTTTCCTGGAATAAGGGTGTGTGCATTTGTGATGTCTTACTTTCCCTGGAAAAATACCGTGTCAGAATTTGATTTTATTTCTTCCAACTAAGAAGTATACTGAAGGAAACAAAGAGGGAGCGACCAGCGGTGGGGGCTCGAGGATCCAGGTTAGTGCCAGCCCGCTTCAGTCTGGGCTCCAGGCGGGGCGTGCAAAGCTGCTGTGTGCGCAGAACGCTACCATGAAGGCGTTCCAAGCGGCTTCCAGGAAGCGGCCATATGTGCTGACACGCATGTGGACACAGCAGTCTGGCTGGCCACCTCTCAAGACTGGTGTTTCCTAGAGCTTTCCATTGGCAAACGCTGCCTCCTGGAACTGAGGGACAAAGGTTTTGAAATAAGCCCTGGTGGGAAAGAGGGGGAGAAAAAAAATTGTGGTTAGCACAAACAACTTGAAAAAAAGTGCAACTCAGAGCTTTCAACCTAACTCAGAACAGTTGTTATTTATTGTTCATGCATCTTGGGTTGGATTTCCCTTCCCTGCTGATGCAAAACCCTCTGGATTTTTCCAAGGGAGGTACAAGCAGTTCACTTCTGTGCTATTGTGCATCGATCTTTCAAGGGCCTGTATGTAGACCTTCCAGGCGGCCAGGTCCTACTAGACGTCAGTCCTTGGGCTCCCTCTGCCTCTCCTAGGCCAAAGACAGGGGCCCGACCCCCGAGACAAGCCAGAGAGTGGCCAAGCCAGCCACCTCGTCGTTTCTGTGACCTGAAATATAAAGAGAGTTGTACTCTCCACTCAGCTGGATCCTTGACTTCATACAGACAAAGAGGGTCTACTAAAAAGGATTTCTAAGTGTTCCATGGTCTCCATTTATTTCCAAACATATGTGCAGCTTGGGCTACTGGATAGAAAGCCAGGCTGGGTATCAAGAGAAGCTTCCTTGGCCAGTCACGGACGGGTGACATGATCTGGGGCAGACCATCCGGCCTTTCTGGCCCCCAGATTCGATTCTGTAGAGACGGGCTCCACATTCTACACGGGCCCACTCTGCCAGGCACGGTATGAGGTGCCAGGGGCTGCCAGGGAACCTGGACAGGGCCCCTGCCCCGCGGGAGATCCCAGTTCAGAGGAGGAGGCAAACACATCAGTAACACCAATCGAGGTGGTAAGGGCACGTGTGGAGGTACCGCGAGGCGCTGGGCTGGTGAGACCAAGGAAGGCGGAGGAGGAGTAGGCATTACGGGAGTTCTAGGCAAGAAACACAGCAGGGGGGACTGGGGGCAGCGGGCAGCCTGTTGTGAGCTGGGAACTCGAAGCTCTGTGGGAAGACAGCAGGTGAGGTAGAAAGTGGAGGGGCAGGGTGGGCACCCCTTGCCCCTGGTCACCCCGGCTTGTCACTTACTCCTCTCTCCCCTGCACTGGACTCACACGAGGACAGAGTAGTCACAACTCACTTATCTAGAGTGGCTCACTCAGGACTGTGACATGAACCAGGAAGGGCCACCAAGAGGCCCGGTCACCACCAGTACCACAAAGGCCCCAAACAGGGCTCCTTCGGTGCAGGGGTGAGTAGCCCCGCACAACTCAACAGGCCCTGGGGTCCCACCGTGCAGTTACATGGTACCTGACCGCCTGCCCACTGCCCCAACACCAAGTCAATCGAAACCTCTTCCGCACGTCACCCCTTCCTCTGGCTCCCACAGCCCTGGCCTCTGTGGGCTCTGGGCAGCATTTATGAGCTGACTCCTCTCTCAGGGAGCCGTCCTCCCCGGGTGACATTCCACATCCTGGGTCTACCTCCCTTCTCCCTGCTGTGCTCCCGATGAGCTTTCTCTCTGGAGCCCTCCTGTCTTGCCCTCCACGCCCCTCATGCGTGGCGCTGTTCTCAGGCTCAGCCCCCTTAGCACAGAACCACCCCATCTGGGCCTCTGACCCTCATTTCTCCCCCAACTTCCGTCCCACATTCCAGCCACCTGTGGGACTCTGTGACCTGGATGTCTCTGTAGTTTGAACCAGTGTGCTCCAAATGAAGGGCTCCTCAATATTGTCTTTGAATGTGCTTTGGCCCATTTTTATTTCTGTACCAGAACCCTGTTTTCACCTCTCCCTAAAGCCCTGTGGTGAATTCATCCTGAAGGTTCTTTTTCTTCCCCCACAATGTCCCTCTACCCTTTGTGACACCCTCTGGCTCCTGGCCTTTGTTACCCTTCAACAAAACTGCTGCAGAAGGCTGGTTCTCCTCTGGACACAGGCCGACTTCACCTTTCTGTTGCAACTAAATACATTTTCTGCGAGTGTGGGCCTCTGTCACTACCCCGACCAAAACCCTGCATGCTCCCCAGACGTGCAGCCTGGCACTCAATGATTTTCACTATCTGGCTCCAACATGTCAAAAAAATTGTTTTTGTCCTTCCATTACATTTTTAGGCTCATGCACCCCTCCCTTGAAAAGCTAAGAAAGCTAAGGATCCTCTCCCAGAAAAACTGCAGCTAAGTAGCCCCCACAGCAATGAGGGGATGTCACAGCCCCCCCCCCCCCCGATGCCCATGCATGGTCCAGGATGCAAGCCCCCCACTCCAATCTGGCCACCCACTCTTCTTCACACATGCCATTTTCCATCTCATGCTCAGGCCAAATGCCCTGGCTCCTATCAAGTCTTCCCTGGTGAACAGGAGGTTCTCTCCCTGCCTATAGACAATCTCTGTGCTTCTCCCGGAGCATTTGTCACACGCATATATGTGGTACTTGCCAGGCTGCACAGTGGGCCCTGGGAAGCAGGGACCCCACCGGCCAGCCCACGGACAGCACTAGCGAGACCTAAGTGGCTGTCATTAACGTACCTACTGATGGTCGCCGGTTTGCAAGAAGAGTTAAGGCATTGTTCATGACATGCTGCTTAAAGTGAGAGTGGCCTCAGAGAGTGGACAAATGTGGTATTTAGGTACTGAGGAAGAAAAACCAGTCCAGTCTCAAACTTCAAATTATGCCAACAGTTACAAAGAAAGATAAAGCACCCTCTCCCATCCACATCCTGTTTGACGCGGTCCTGAGCCAGCCAAAGGGTGGCCGTCTCTGAGCTCAAAGCCCTTTTCTGCCAGTCCTTACAGCCCGGAGGGACCGCGACGAGGCCAGAAGCGCCACAGCCCTGGAGCGAGGCTGGGCAGGCAAGGGAAGCCCCTAGCTGTGTTTCCCCTGTGAGCAGGGGTGATGACCCCACCCTGACAGGATGCCTGCACGGGACCGTGTGGGAAGGGACCCTGCCAGCTGCCTGCCGCCACCCACAAGTGAGGGCCACTCATTCCTCCCCCATGTTCCATCTGCGGCTGTTCGCCCAGTGACACGCATGCATTTGCCAAAGGGGAGCCTGGTGGTCCGTCCTCGAGGGTCAGCGACGGACAGGCAGCTGCCAACGTCCACTGCATTTGCTCTGCTGCTTCAAGTATCCTGTGCAGCGTGGCCGACCCCGGCACCCCTGGGCAGGGCGGCGTCCCCTCCCCAAGGTACGAGTTGGCCCCGCAACAGGCACCTGAGCAGGTGCGCACCAGGGCGGGGAGCCCCCCCCCGCCCCCCGCCCCGCGCTCAGGCCCAGAGTCGCACGGCTCCTGAAGCAAATCTCTGATCAGCTCGGTATTTCCTTAGAAAGTTCTGGGGTAGGGGCTGCAACAGTACCAGCTCCTCAGACCAAAAGGTCTTGGCAAGAGGGAACCTGCTTTAGAGCAAGCTCTCTTCTTCAGAAAGTTCTGAAGTTTCCCGTTCTGCCCTGGGCTTTCCCTGCCAGAGCGAGCCGCGTGCCACCAAGGGGAAGCAGCGCGGAGAAGGGCTGCTGAGAGGCACGAGGCTCCCAGCTGTTGGCAGGGAGTGCTCCCCCCCGGGCTCCTCACGAAGCCGCTTCAGGGACAGGGAGGAGGATGAAGGGGAAAATGACCCTGGGCTCCCACCCATTTACAGATTTTTTTTCTTTATGTACTGTTTTCATTTATTTCACTCTTTATCAGAGAAAATGGAGACCTGCCCAGGGTATAGCTTGCCAAAGGCACTAGTTATCTGTCACCTTTTAAAAAACTCTTTGACCCAAAGACAGAATGTCTGGCAAGCTTTAAGTGTGGTGGGCGGTGGGTCGGGGAGGGCCGGTCTCCTCACCTCCCGCCCACCGCCAAGACGAGCCAAGGGAAGAGAGGCCCCGAGTCAGTCAAACTCATCATGCTATCTACTCACGCTAGAAGGGAATTTATTTTTGGACCAAATTCGAGCTAAATAGGCCTCAGGACAAAATAAGGTTCTGACCGTTTTCACTGGTCGTCGTCCCTTTGCTCCGGGTGTTATAAAATCACAGCTCAGGCCAATCCCAGGGTCTCAGGTGAGAAGAATGAAACTTCAAGAGCCGACCCCAGGCCGAAAGCGAAGCTGGGTAGGTTTTCCATGAATTCAGGGCCGCAGCGGCTCTCGGCCAGGCGTCGGCTCCCAGGCACGGCAGGGAGCAAGGTAGACAGACCCCTCCGACCAGGAGTCAGGGAACGGGGTGCTCAGCAGGAAATCCCTCCTCTCTCCAGGCGTCAGATTCCTCATGTACCAAGCAGGGAGCTGAGCCTGGTGATCTCGCAGGCCCTGTCGGCTGTGGGCCGTGAAGGACAAGGTGGTGAGTGTGGTGTGCGCTCCGGGGCCTGCCGCGCCTGGGCTCCGGGCCCGGCACTGCTCCTTACTGGCTGTATCGCTTGGGCAAGTGACTCACCTCTTTAACTTTAATTTCTTCAACTATCAAAGGGGAAAACTAACCTTAAATTGCCTCAAAGGGTAATCCTCATGAGGATTAAATGAGATGGTCCAAGTCAGCCTTGGCCTGGTGCCTGGCTTAATAGATGATCAATAGATGTCAACTGTTCCCATGGGGACCAAGCTGGGTCTGAGGCAGAGGCTGTGAGTCTGTAGGAACAGCTAGAGCATGTGTGGCTGCAGAAGAGGGAGCCCCTGTGTGGAAGAAGAGGGCCTTGGGTCCCGCCCTCAGTTCATCCTTTCTGCCGTGGCTTCTTGGATAACTTGTCAGGACGCCGTGCATCTCCTGAAATCCAGGCCAGAGCTGCTAGCGGCACAGCTGGGTTATCAAAGGCTGCACTGTGCGCTGAAGGGCACCTGCAGGCTCTGCTGTCTTCTGCCCAAGCCGTGCCCCCGTGCCGGGCTCCGGTCAAAGGCTTGGTCGGGGAGGAGGCGGCGGCTGGGAACTAGAGGGATGTTTAAGAATCCCAGGGCTCCAGCTGCCCAGGATGGGGGTATCAAAGTGGGCTGGGTCTCCCAAGAGATCTTCTGTTCAGTGCAGTATGTACCGTAAGGGGGAGTCATTGGGTCAAGTGGAAAGAGTCCTGAAGCACGAACAGAAGACATGGGCTCTAGTCCAGGCTTTGGCTTGTTGTGGCCTCTGGAACTGGGACTCAGTTTCCTCACCTGTAACAGGAAGATTTATACTTACGTCTTATGCTTCTAAGATATCCATGTGACCTTGAGCAAGCCACTTAATTTCTCTGCGTCTTGGTTCTTCATGTGTTAGGTGAGGGCCCTAGGCAAGCCCAGGACCCAGCGCGTCGCAGGAGGCAGCAGTGTGGGAAGGCGGTGGTGGTGGCTGTGACCATCCTCGATGCTCTTTCACCAGCAAGACAGGGCCAGCGACGAACCCTGCAGGGCTCTGAGAAGATGTTGAGTGGCACCTCGGGCAGCTCACGACAGGGACGGAAGGTTGGTTCCTCAGCCGTCCCTCTGCCCTGCCACCGCAGGGAGGCGCCATCACAAGTTGTTAACAATCAGTGTGTTCTGCAGAAGGGGCTTGGGGACCCTGAAGAGTTAAGACAGGGACCATCAGGGAAATCCTCAGAGGACTTCGGGAGGAGGCAGTAAGGAACTTTGCCCAAAAAGGCTCATCCACAGGGGTTTCCCCCCCTGGAACTGTAGTTCCGGATTTATTCAATGGATCTTTACAAAATAAGAGAAATCCACGAGATCAACATCTGAACATCTGAATGGATACAACTTTCAAGAAAATAAATGCAAAAACAGAAAATAAAGCCCAAAGAGGCTGGGGACTCCGGAGAAAGGGAAGGAGCGATGCAAAGCCGGTTAAGCATGGCTGGCGCTCCCAGCACGTCGGGTGTGGCAGGAAGCCCTGCTCTCCGTTTGCAGGCAAGAAAGCAGAAGCTTCGTGAATTCAGGGAAGGTACCTGCCCAGTGGTACCCTGATCTCAGTGCCACTGCAGTGCGTCTTCCCCCCCACGGCCACATAGGAGGGAGCCCCTGTGACCTTGCTGCCTTTAGCCTCTCTCACTTGGCTTTTTATTTTACAAAAGCCTAAACAATCATCTTCTTCTGAAGTAGAACGCAGTAGTCTTTCTGGAATTCAAAAATCTTTTTCTCTGGGCAATCATGAGATGAGCTCTGTGCTGTTTGCCGGGGTCAGGCCAACGCGGTGGTGGAGTGGGGGCAGGGCGGGAAAAGCAGTTCGGGGACACGACCCTCACTGTCAGTAAATCAGGGAAATATAAATCAAGTCAGAATTCATTTTTGCAAACAGAGGCAAGTTCCAAAACATCTAAGGCTCATTTCTTTTTCCCCTTTTCTTCTGCAGCTGTGACTTCCACTGGCACATGCTTTTAATCAGTCATAAGAAAACCGATTGTGGTCTGAAAATCAAAGCCGTCCTGTAAATAGTGTGGGACAAGTCCTGCTAATCATTTCTCTGGGTCTTGCCTTGTCTCGCTGTCCCGGGCGGCCGCTGTCAATACAGACTCATTTGGGGTTACTCCTATCACAGGGGTCATCCCTATTTTAGGGGTTCTACTAAGAGACCTGAGACCTGGTTCTACTCCAATGCCCTCCACCCCAAACCCTGTAAAGGCCCCTGTGGAGACTGCCCATCCCACTCGGGGCGCCTTGGTGGGCAAGTGACTGGCACAATGGAAGCTAATTTTGTGGCTGGGCCCCAGGCGACGTCAGCCTGGCTCTCTGGTGTGGGCTTTAGGAACAAACAAGTGGTTGTAACTGGTTCCCGTAGTCGCCCTAAATGTGCCAACCCCTGAGCACGCCTGGTTCATTTTTAGGGGGTCCTAACTTGCCAAACAAGAAAATCAGCACGCCTGAGATGCGAAGGCTCAACAGCTGACTGGGCACATTGCCTCATATGCTCACAGCCTCAAGCAGCGGCCCTCACCCTCAGCTGGAATCAATAGCCCCTCTGCTGGATTCCGGGGCACACCGGGCCTCCGACCTCAGGCCCAGCCACGGTCTGCCTTGAGTCTGGAATGTTTAGACTGGTGTCTAGACGCCGTCTTGTACAGCTTGGGCTCCTCGCCTGCAAGACCGCCGACGGCTGGGACCGTCGTCCCAGTATGTGTTGAATTAAATCAAATGCTGTTTCAGAAGGACTTCAACAAGCAACCAACCAGGAACCATTTCTAGACATCAAAGTATTGGGATGAAATCTGGCTCCTTCTAAATCACAGGGTATTTTGAAATGCTTACTAAAATGATCAAAATTACCTAGTGGTTCTCTCTCCTTCTGGGCTCCCCAAGGAGGCCCTCTGGAGACTGGCCAGTTCTTTTGGGCTATGGCAGCTTGCAGCCGGCTTCTGCAACTGCAGGGGTGAGGCCTTGCTCCCAGGGGCTGCAGGTGTCCCTGCCCCCTTGGCATCCCCGGGGCAGTGTAATGAGAAGGCGGGGGAGAACAGGAGAGGTCAGCTGGCCAAGTGACAGGGAGGGACGGGGAGTCCTTACGGGCTCCTGAGCCTCCCCCAGCTGCAGGGCCCCCATCTTCCACCGGGCTCCATCTCTGTCATACCCCAACCACAGCCACCACACACTCCTTGATGGCGGACCCATGGTCACACTCATCCATCTTTGCGTCCCAGCTTTGCGTCTAGGGCTCAACACACAGCAACTCAATAGATATTTCTCAAATGGATGAAGACATTTGGCTCAAAGATGTACTTTAGAATTATAAAATTTTGGAACAAAAGGAAATCTCAGAGGTCATATAGTTCAGTCATTACAGGCGAGGGAAAACTGAGGGCCAGAAAAGTTAGTGGTTTTTCTACCACAGCATACGATAATTATAGCTGTTAGCATAGATCGTGCCTGCAAATCAAGGGCAGAATTTGGAGATGGTTCTTCCTTAGTGCCCAGTGGGGCTCACCTTCCTTTGGGCCTCATGGCAAACGAATGCCAACTTGGTGCAGGAAGGAAGGCCGGCAGGCAGGCCGGCAGGCAGGCCGGCCCCAAGGCTGACCAGAGGCCCTGGAGCTAGAGGCAGAGTCTGGGCCAGTCCTCCCTACCTCATTCCTCTCAGCCTGATGCTATCTCCATCCTGAACCTACTTGATGAGAGGCTGGGAGGACAGGGTGCCCATGTGGCTACTGAGAAAGGCTGGGCCCCTTGTAGGGGGGTGGGTTGAGATGATGGGGTATACCTGGCTAGGCGGAAGCCAGACAGCAGGTGTGGAGGGCTAAGGAGTGTGGCGCTGCCTGGGACCCCAGAGCAGAGCCACAGCTCTGGGCTCATCTTGTCTCCTGGTCTGCACCTGCCCACCGCGCCTCAGATGGCAGGTGCCTTGGCCGCAGGCACTGCCAGTCTTCTGCTTGCTCTGTCCCGGGCTGCACGAACAGGGGCCGAGCCCCGGCTCCTGCAGATGGCTGAGCGGATGCCGGTGGAGGGGCCAAGATCCCTCCGCGGGCCCGGCCAGGGCAAGGGCGACTCCTGCGTTTACCTGCACTGGGGGAGAAGCTGATCGCCTGTCTGATGGCCGTGAGTCACTGCCAAGGTCACAGAATACCCTCCCCTCTTAGTCAGCTAAGGGGGGAAAAACCAAAGGAGAGACCTCAAAGAGGAAGTGCTTAGGGTCCCAGCTGAGCCGAGTGCAGGTCCCAGGCCCCACGTCACGCTCCAGTGGGCATTGCCCAAGGCTCCTGCTCAGCCAGGCATCAGCCTCCACAGAAGAGGGCCAGACCCCCCCCAAAGGACTGGGAAAACGCTTAGGAAATCAACTCTTCCGGGCACAAAACAACCCTGTCCTCCCCAGAGAATCTCCCTGGGGCTTTAAAGTAGTATCTGCCTAAATTTGGGTTCTCCCACTTAGACTCTCAGCATCCGGAGGCTGCAGTTCATGTGTTCCCTGGCAGCTTGGGCCCCTGCCTGCTCCCTGGGTATTCACCCCACAGCTGGGTGTTCACAGATGGATCCCCCTCGCACACAGGGGGAGGGGCAACAAGGGTGGCCATGGGCCCTCTTCTTTCCATCCTCATCCCCCACCGCCTGGCAGCTGAAATACTATCCTCAGGCATCTGGCTCTTGGGGCTTAAAGATGGAAGAGCAGCGATTCCAAAAGAAGAAATTATTCAATGGGAAGAGAATGCCTGAGGCCTACCCTCCCTGCTGGGCTGCAGTGGCCTTTGCAGAAACTTCAGGTGGGCTATGCTGGGCTGGGAGAGTAGCAAAGTTCTCCAGCAGGCTGGCGGGAGGCAGAACTCTGGCAGGCGGAGGGCACTGCAGAGGGCCGGGAGGGGCACCTGCTCGGCAGGGCTCTTCCCCTCCGCACCAAGCCTGGGGCCCTGCCATGCTGTCCCCAGCTAGTTCTGGCCCCCGTGCCAGTTACAGACAGCAAGGGCAGGAAGGAAGGACTGGAAGGAAAGGAAGAATGTACATACAATGGGGATAAATGAGACCTACAAATGGTATCAAACAGGCTGGTTCCAATGATGGGTATAATGGTCGGAGCGGGTTGTAAAATCCGTTTAGTGGGTCCTGACTGGCATTAAAATGAAACAAAATAAAATCAGAGTATGTCACGTGTGGCAAGGCAAAATAGTTTTTCATGAAACTTTGGTTTAAGTTATAAATACTGTATAAGGACATAAAATAAATGTGTTCCCATGGATTGCAAGAACCCTGGAAGCTCTAAGTGTACAGGAGGGGGTGCCTACTTCCTGCTAGACATCGTGCTATTTGCTTCCATCTGTATTATTTTATGTTGACTCCTTCTCCTGGGCCTACCGCCGGGTAGGCCTTCTTATCTGTCCTTGCCAATGAGAAATCTACGATTCAGAGATGCCAAGTAACTTTTCTAAGATCACACAGGTAATTGGTGGCAATGTTATTTATAAATCCAGAGCGGCTTCACTCTGAAGTACACATTCTTTCCCTATAGCCATGGTTTCCAGAGGAACGAGAGCTGGTGATGTATGGGGGGGGGGGCAGGGCTCCACCTCGGGGCTGCTGCAGGACGCTGAGTCACTGGGACTCTCGTCTTCAGTGAGGGGGTGCGCCTGGGGATTGCTCCATGCTTTGATGTGCTGATCCTCCCCTCCCAAACATCAGCTTAAGCTATATTTCAGTCTCCTCCATGAAAACCGGAATTGCCCACAGCCCAGTAATGAATTTTGAGGGCTGCTTACTGCTAGCCCGTGTTACACCCACATTTGTGCTTACAAACCCCTACACGGCCCTCCCTCTTACAGGTTTATGTGTCCAGGGGTGTCAACCAGTCTCTTCAGCCCTCGTCTGGGGACCTGAATCAGGTGGCTCTGCAGTAGAATTGTGACTGCAAGAACAAGGGACAAAGGGATGAACGTGGCCTCCCTCTCGCTTGTCCCTCTGGTTCCTGGAAGTCCTAGGCACCCTAATGAAGAGCGAGGCCTACTCTGAACGTCCTCGAGAAGGCAAAGACAGCACAAGAAGGACATGTGCCAACTACCCAGATGCACGTGATGGGCATCATGAATGTTCTCTAAATAATGAGCCCCAGAAGAGCAGAGGGCAGAAGGTCCTTTCATATAAAGGTCGTCTGGCATCTTAAAACTCTCTAGGGTTGTTGAGGAGTACTACGTCTATAAAGTGCTATAAAATGGGAGGTATTATTATCTTGACATAATTGAGCTGTAGACTGGGAATGGGGGGGAGGCCTGAAGTGTGATCCCGACTCTGCCTCTAACTTGCTATGTGACCGGGAATGGGCCACCTCACCTCTCCGAGCCCCCAATGTCTCCTCTGTCAAGTGAAGGGATGGCTTCTGAGTTCACGTCCAGATCTAATACACTATCATCCACTATTATTATTACTATTATTGCTTTGGTAGCAATCCAACCACTTTAGCCAGAGACAGTGTCTTAAGTGGAAACAGTAATTAATAAACAAGCTCTCCCTGTGCTTTGCTAGAGGGGCTCTCCCAGAGCCTTAATAAGCATCATCGGAGACCTTACACATATCTGAGGTTTCTAGATCTCTCCCTTTTGTCTCCAGATCTGACGCAGGACCCCAAGACTGGGTGGCCAGCATCTATCCTGGCCGTCTTCCTTCCATCCCTCAGACTGGCAGACAACTGAACATTCACTCATTCATGGCTAGCTCCTGCTCGGGTCTTGGCACTGGATACTGCAGGGATCAAGGAATGAATCTGAGCAGGGCCCCGGCCCCCGGAGGCCCACCGACACTTGACCCCTGGAGCACAGAGCTGCGTGCTAATTCTGGTCAGGAGCTGGGTGGCTTCACTTTCATAGTCATGGGCCAAGCCCTCCCTGACCCGCTCTTTCTTACTTCAATTGCTCTGGAACAACCACAGCAACCTTTCTGCCTGGGGTTGGCTTTCTTTTCTGCTCAGAGCTATACCAGGGCATTATCCGGCAGGCCAGACGTCTAGCATCTTTAATGACAATAATAATAATTTGCATTTATACAAGGTCTTTCATCGGGTAATCTTCAAGTATATCACAAACAGTAATTAATTCCCCTTTGCAATTCTGGGAGCCAGTTAAGTAGGCGCTTGTTTGCTTTGCAGGTAAAGGGAAACTTCCTGGACCATGCAACATGTTGGGGGCCTCCCTTCCTGCCCAAATCTACCCATCTTCCCGAGGCCTGTCATAAGCATCGGGCCCTCCACAAAGCCTGCTGCTGTCAACCCCAGCCATGGCATCTGTCCTGCCTCTGAGCTCCACAGCACCAAACGTGGAGCCACTCATTTGGGACCAACCAGAGACACAGTGGAGATCTCAGGATCCTGCTCAAGGCAGGACTTGCCCTAACAGTACTTCTGAGGGGTGATCCTCTAGCCCCGGCCTGAATACCTCTCATGACGGAAAGCTCATTATTTAAAGGCATGTCTACTAGTTATAATGTTTTGCCTTATTCTAAACTGAAATCTGTCCCCTGGGAACCCCTGCACATGGGTCCTACTCATGTCTTCTGGAACAAAACAACCTACCTCAACTGCTTGGGGTTGCAAGTTGATGTCTCTTGTATACAAGTTGTCTGCTTCTGCAATCACCCTTGAGAGAAGCATGGTGGCTCACGTTCAGCCAAGGTTTAGGGGGGCCTTGTGAACGGAATGGTTGGGGCAGCTGAGCCTCCACCATGAGCTCTGGGCCCCAAGGCCAGGCTGCCTTCCTGAGCACTGTGGGCAGGAGCTCCCTGTTGTTGCTGGCTCTGGAGCCCTGGGTCTGTCCAGCTTTGAACGTAGCTCTTTAGAATCCCCACCTGCTCTGGTATAGACACTGGAGGCCTCTGGTTCCATTTTGGGGGGCTGTACCTCAGTGACACAGAAATACTCTCATTTTCTGTGAAATGATTGACGAACAATGAATGAGTATCCCTTTTTCCTGAATCTAGTAAGTCAAGGCAGTAACTGTCAATTGCAGGGACGGGTTTTTGGAGAGCAAGCCAGATAATAACTTTGTTCGTTCTTTTTTTAGCCCTTCTTTATCAGAATAAATACTTGGTGTTAAACTTAAGAAAAGGATGCACAAGTTGCTGAGCTGGGAGCCGACACAAGGACAAGAGTTCCACGATCCTCTGTCCTCTCTAAGGAGTTAGAGGCAAGAGAGGCCTCAGGATGGAGGCAAATGAAATCCTTTGCTACGTTTATTTCCAAAAGCTAGCTCTGCCGGGGAAATCAACAACTCTCTTGAGTGATTTCTGGGTCCTTGCTGGTAGCTTTATGCCTGAAAAGACCCCCACCCTCCCTTTGCCAAGAGTACACTGTTTGGGTGAGATTCTTCTCCCAGGGCCTCACCATGGAAGGAATTTTGAGCATGCATCAAAGGCTGCTGTTCTCCTAAAATCTGCCCCCTTGTGAACATGAGGCTTGGCTTGTGGTGATCCAGCCTCATCCTGCTTTGCTTTCACCCGATTCCCACTTTCTAGCCTAGAATCAGGAGTGATCATTTTTGGCTAGGATTTGGCCTGAGTTATTGATCTGGGGGATATTTGGGAGAAGAAAAATCCGACAGAGTAGAGAGAAAACCTGTGGCAAGGGGAGCACCTGGCAAACATCCCGACCTGTGGATTTGGGAGTCGGAGAGAACCGAATTCAAATATGGATGGGTCACTTAGTACCTGTGTGTCACTGGGGAGGCTGCTTAGCCCCCTGAATCTCCATGTATTTCCTGTACGACTCAGCCTGTGTGGTTGTGATGAGGAACCCGTGCCATGCACGTGGTAAGGACTCAAACTGTGTTGGTTTCCTTTCCTCCCGCCCTCCACTCCCACCACATGGCTGCAGGAACACACTCTGAGCAACTAACTCCGGCCTCACTTTAGTTCAACAAACACCGATGGAATCGCTCCTGTTTACGAGAGGGTATGGAATACCTGGGAGCACTGCCTAAACAGGGCCAGCATCAAGGAGGCATTTATTATTTGCTGAATAAGTAAATGAACACAGTGCTTGCACAGGCTTGGTGCAGGAAGGGCACGAGTTCCACTCATTCCACTACTGGGCTTCTGGTACCTACCCATGGTCCACTGGGAGGGCCCTGCTCAGAGCGGCTCCCAATCCCACATCTGCCCATAGCATCTGCAGCTCAAAGTGAGGGGCATCATCAGGAGCCTGGTGATTTGAAGTAGTAAGTTTTAAAAATCAGAAACATGGGCACCTGGGTGGCTCAGATGGTTGAGCGTCTGCCTTCGGCTCAGGTCATGATCCCAGGGTCCTGGGATCGAGTCCCGCACCGGGCTCCCTGCTCCTTGGGAGCCTGCTTCTCCCTCTCCCTCTGTCTCTGCCTGCTGCTCTGTCTACTTGTGCTCTCTATCTCTCTGTGAAATAAATAAATAAAATCTTAAAAAAAAAAAAAAAAGGAAACATTTGCTAAGTGTAGGCTTTCTTTCTCTCAGACCCTGGGCCTCTGAGCCCAAGCTAACTATAGGGTTATTCGCCAGTGCCAGCTTCCCTGGGCTGCCATTACCCTTCCCCACAGGGTGCAGTAGCGCTGATGTCCACATCCCTCCCACCCTCTTCATCCCAATGGCATCTTTCTAGGGCACAGAGAGAAGTGGTCTTAGACATGGGACTCTGGTTCCTTAGCATAGTGCTCTGCACATTGTAAGGGCTCAAAACAATGACAAACTACATTTCCTCTTGTTCCCGGTAGCCTTTCAGAACAAGAAAGGGGACCAGAAGTAGACATTAAGTCCTGGGCTACTGTGGGCTCCCAGCTTCTCCTTCTTCCCAATCGTCTAGCCCCCGAACTGCTGGGAACCGCGGCTCGATGCAGAATGAAAAGGGTAGGTTAGTAATCTTCCAAAATTTGCCCACATGGCTGGCCCAAACCCAATTCCCAATGTGAGCTGAGAGCTGGAAATCGTATCTGACCACAAAGCCATCTCAGCCATGGAGAGCTCATGACCACCTCCTGAAAACCACTCTGACAACACGCCCTGCGGAGGAGGGGTGTCCTGGCGGAATGACGTCACTGCACACACCAGGCAACGTGTAACCCAATGCCTTGGGAGCGAGGTCAGCTCCCACCACTGTGAGCTCGTCTATTCTGGACCTCCTTAAACACACTGCTTTGTGCTGCTCGCATCTGACCTCTGAGACAGAACGCTGGAAAATCGTGTGCATTCCTGAAGCTGAGAGCCAGTTTTCAGGTCGGAAGTGGGCAAAGAGGAGCCAAGACGTGGACTCTCCACGTTAAGCACCTGGAGGAGATCAAGGTCTATGGTGCCTGCTGGGATGGGACCAGGTCTGCATGCTTCCGGACGTGGGGTGCCCCTTTTCCCGCCCTGAGACACTGAACCACACCCTTGCCAGGCAGCCCCCTTGGTGGGGCCAGGTAAAAACGGGCGTGCCAGGGGCCAAGCCCAGGCTGCCATGGTCTCAGAAACCGAGGCCAGGCAGTGTGAGCCTGCTGTCGGCCAGCAAGGCCCCTGGGAGAAGACCCCACAGACTTCTAAGACACCAGGGATCAGGAGCAGCTAATACATCTGGGGGCACAGCTTCTACTCTGCACAAAGGCATCGGCCAAGGGAGCAAGTGGGGGCCCAAAGTTTGCCCCTGCTCTACTTGCTAAGCAGTGTGTTCTCCAGCGCTGCATGCCCACAGAAACAGACAGGTTTCTTTTCCTTTTTTTTTTTTTTTTTTAATACCCAAAGCTATTAGTTGGACTCTGCTCTGCACCAACCCCAAGGGGGCACCTTTACTAGTTAGCACAAAAGTTCTTTGTAGACCAGAGTGGCCCTGAGAAGAGGACCATTCATTTCTGTACTTTGGATTCTCTCTCATGCATCTGGAACATGCACAGGGGATGCATGTCACTAGGACTCAAAGTTTATAAATTAGAATCTTGTTTGGTTTGCTAACGGGGGAAGAAGATGAAAGAGATTAGTTCTTTCCTAGTCTCTGAATTTTTTAAGGCATCTTAAGGACTCATTTCTGTTTTTCTGACCGCAGCCACCAACCTACCCCAGCACTCAGGGCTATTCCTGCCCTATCCTACAGCTCAGACTCAGGGACAAACACAGACAGAACAGGGGTGGGGTGGGCGGGCAGCCACACAGGTCCTTAAAGCAGCGTCTGGCTCCCTTTTACGGCCATGGTGATCAAGCCAACAAATCGGTGTTCTCTTCCATGGGGGTACAAATGGTGTCCCACCTTGAACCATGCCACTGAACGCAGTCAGACCTGCACAGCTGGGGTGTCTTTTTCCAAAACTGGTGAACACCATGGATGCCAGAGCCAGCAGACCAATAAACACAGACATGTAGCAAAATAAACTGTAAAAACAGCAGAATAAGTCCCCATCCTCTGTAGATTTCAACAATCTCAAAGCATGCTTTGTGTCGTCCCTACTACAGGGAAGAGAGTTAAGCCCCTTATTAGTTACTTCAGGAATTCTTGCTACAAAAAAACTGCCTGCTGCAAGTTCAAAAGTCATAGAAAGTTGGATCTGGAAACCCTGAAGATCACCTAGTCCAGGGATCACTGAACTTTTTCTGGAAAGGGCCAGAACGTAATTAGTTTCTGTTTTGTAGGCCATATACCCTATCTCTACAGTCTGACTCTGCCCTTGTGGTGATAGCAGCCCCAGATGATATGTAAATGAATAGGTGTGGCTGGGTTCCAATAAAACTTTATTTATAAAAACAGGCAGCTGGCTATTGTTTGCTCATCCTTATTCTAATCCAACCCCGGTATTTTCAGAGGAGGAGTGACTCCTTCGCAGTCACAGGACCCACCCAAGACCATCCAAAATGGGGACCCGCGTGGCTTGGGCCGAGGAACAGAGATACTGCTGCAGGCCGTAGAACCACCAGTGCGGAAGGCCAAACAAGAAACTGGAGGGTTTGACTCTCACGTTTAACTTCAGAGAGGCCCAGAATGCCAGTGGAAAATCACAGGTTAAAGTCTAATAGGACTGGGAAAGACAACCCACATAGCAAGCTCAGTTGGCAGAGATGTAACCATTGGTTATATCCTCATAAGTATATGTTGCTAAGGTTCATTCATCAGTGAGATTCCGGCCCAGTCTTAAAATGTCTCTGGTGAAGGGCTGGAAAGAAAAGGGAAACAAGGTCCTGGGAAGCCACTGGCACTTGTCTGTGAACCATATGAGAAGAAAACAGCAAATTCATTTTTTCCAGTCAGCAGCTAGTCAAACACCTAACAGTACATAAATGGTCGGAAGGGACAAACCCTCTCATACAGGGCTTGAGAACAGGTTGTTTTGGCTGTCAAGCATTTTCAAAACAAGTTTTCTTGGTCTCATGACAGGTTGTGGCAAGAAGAAGAAAAAGAAAAGAGTGGAAGATCCCATGATCACGGCTCTGGGTCTCCACGTGGGCCAGCCCTGCCTGCACGGTCAGGTTTGCTTGCAGGGTGTACAGATAAAGCCGGTCTCAGGGTTAATACTACCTCACCAGTGACACCATTTCATCAAGTGATTCCTCTAAGAACTCTCTGGCAGCTGGATAATCATTCTGGTCTGGGAGGAATAGGTCAAAGTCACTCTTAAGCCCAAGGGCGCTGTGTGGCTCAAACCTACGCCCTGCGTTGTTTTAATTTTCACCTCATGTTACGTGGACAAATTATGCCTCTGAAACTGAGGTTAAAAGCCATCTGCTCTAAGGTGGATTTTTCCTTCTCAACCGCAGAGCACTTGGGACGGGTGGAGCAAAGAGATCAGAAAGGAGGCACAAACGGGGAGGGCCAAGATCAAGCTGGTCTTAGGAATGCACTTAGTGCATTCACTCCCTACCAGTAGTGATCTTGCTCTTAGGGGCTTAACAAACTAGGCCTCAAGGAGGGCATGAGTCAGGCATAAAGCTGGCTATGGCAGCACCAAAGGCCATGCAGCCAGATGGGGATCTGGAGACTACTATTATCAAGTAACCCAGGGAAAATGTTCAGAAATCAACTAGACAAGTGTGGAGGGAGTTTCCAGATCCCCTAAATTAATATTGAAGAGCCTAGGGTCGTAGACCCAGACTTCAATTCAGACTCAAGTTCTGAACGGTTGTGTGACCTTGGGCTTCCTTTCTTGGGTCTCCTTGGTCTCACTTTCAAAGCAAGGCAGCCGGATTGGCCTTTCTGGTCCTCAGACTCACCAGAGCAGGGAGCATTCCGTCAGTTACCATCACGCCTGCTATGGCCATCACAAGTCACACCACATGGGACAGCTGAAGTTCCCACCTTTAGCACGGCTCCCGGAAGAAAAGCTCTGTGGAAGGGGGCTTGCAATGAATCCGTGAGACAAGTTATCAGAGGCTGTCTTCATTCTGCCAATTGTCTGCAGGAATGGGTTTCTTTTCCGAAGACAGAGGGTGGGGCTAGGGAAGACTGGTACAAGACAACCCACATCACCCCTGCTCCACCCCCAAACACACACAGGGGCACATCCCAGCATTTCACATCTCTGCCCAGGACGTGACTTGAAGGCACAGTCTAAAGCCAGCTGTGCAGAGTTTATGTTACCCCAGAGAGAGAAGCCTAGAAGACCAGTGAGTTTCCTTTCCCCAGAAAGCCACACAGATTGTTCTGACTGATTCTTGGGCTGTCCCTCCGTACAGGATGCTCAATGAAATTTCATATAAACAACAAGTAACTTTTTAATATAAATGTGTCCTAAATATTGCATGGGATCTAAGGACTCCAAACTATTTGGTGTCTGAAAGCCCTGGGCACTGAAGTGGCCAAGAAGGGGGAAAGGACCCAAGGGAAACATTAACAGCGTTCCGCCAACGTGACCATAGAACTTAGTTTCTACTGCCTTTGTGACTGGTTCCCAGGCTAAGAACGATCTATTGGGATTTATAC
Organism: Callorhinus ursinus; assembly: GCF_003265705.2. Classification (NCBI taxonomy): domain Eukaryota; kingdom Metazoa; phylum Chordata; class Mammalia; order Carnivora; family Otariidae; genus Callorhinus; species Callorhinus ursinus. Next base: position 23,265,649 of record NW_027397072.1, on the reverse strand, counting down.
ATCTACTCCCAGGCAGAACACTGTATCAACATGTACTTTCTGAATCTAAGAAAACCCTCGTTGCCCACAGAAGAAAAGGTCAAATGTCTTAGCGTGGCAGTTAATAACCGCGGTTACCATTAGCCGAACACCAACAACACACCAGCATTTTATAATCAGCTTCCCATAGAACATTCACAAACCTCTGTGAAAGAGGACTGTTACCCTCACGTGCAGATGAGAAAACCAATGTCTACAAGGGTAACAAAATACTACCGCAGAATGGAAGAACCAGGATTTGAATTCTGGTTGGTCTGATTTCAGAGCACATGTTCCCTCCACCCTGCAGACTGCTATCTGCCTCTTTTCTTTCTCTCCTGCCTCATCCACTGCTGCCCTCTTCAGTGTATCCTGGCTACCCAGAACCCCCCTGCTTCCTGGCCTCTGGGCGGTCTCTTCCCTGTGGCAGGAAATGTCCTCCCTCCATCACATCTTACCCACACTCCAATGTCAGCCTCCTTGACCTCGGGAAACAGACGTCCTTTCCTCTCCTCCTGCATCCCCCTTGCACACAGCGCATGCTGCTGCCTCAGAAGACAGCCCTTTATGTAGCACTCCCACCCTACCTCTGGTGCAGTGAAGGCAGGGCCAGGGTCCCACACATCACTTATCATGGTGCCTGATACCTACTCTGAATACAGTAAATATTTGCTGGCTGGCTGGCTAGATGGACTGATGGATGGAAGGGTGCTGGTGATGTGGGGAGAGCCTAATCAAAATATCTGCAAGGCCACCCTGGGGCACTCCAAACCTAGGTGTCAACCAAGGCCGAGAGCCTGGAGACTCTGCAGTTCTCAACAGAATGGTGAACTCAATTGCCTGGCCGAGTTGGGAGAACTCAGGCAATCAAGGGGGAAGAGAGGTGGGGCAGTATAAGAGCAGAATGCAGTCAAAAAGTCGGGAAACCTGAGGTATATTCTCAGTTCCTGTGCTATGTTACCCTGTGACCTTGGACGAGTCATTTTGCTTTGCAGGACCTCAGCTTCATAATCTGTAAAATAGGTACAATGGTAGTACTGATCTCATAGGGTTGTTATGAGATTTATAGGAATTGAAAATCTATGAAGCATTTGGAGCTGTGCTGGTACAGTGCAAGCACTAGGCACACATTTATCATCATCTGCATCCTCATCCTCATCACCTACCAGATGATCAGGAGAGACTGGGCGATCCACTATCATTTCTGTTGAGAAAACAACAGTTGTGCCTTTACAGATATGTTCCTGTAAATTTCACTTTTCTGGCCAACTGCAGTAATGACTATTTAAAGACTATCTGATCCCTAAAATGACCGATAACAGGAAATTCTGGTCTTCTAAATTTTGATTTTGATTTTTAGAAGAGCGACAGAGCTCCTCACTTTGTAATTCTGACTCATACCCAGTGTACTAAGTAGTTAAACCCCATGGTCAGAATGGAATGTCAACCAGTGATGGACCACCCCCCAAATCCATCAGCACACTCTATAGTTGGGGCTCTTCAAACTGGGTGTGTTGTGGTCCCTAGTGCCTTGCACACACTCTGTATATCATATATATCGCCCTGAAATGTTTGCTGAATGAATTACTAGCAATAACTTAACTGCAGAAGCCACCGTTATACTTGGTTCTTACAATCATGGCCGCCCTGAAGCCCGTTCTCCTGACTCAAGCCACAGCATCTCCACCTGGCAACTTGGCCCTGACCGGCCAGGGCACCCAGGAGGCAAAGGACTTGTTATCCTCCAAAGTGACCTCAGATTAAGGACGACCCTAGAGAACTCCAGGCTCACTTCTGCTTTCTTGGCTTCCATTTTCCACCAGGCATGACTAAGTGCCAGGGGTTCTGTCTGTCTGGGAAGATAAGAGTCACTGGAATTTTTCATCCTCTTCTCCACGTGCAGCCTTTCTGCTAGCTTGGAGGCTGTGAAGCAGCAAGCATCCATCCTTTGGCCTGTTCCATTACGACACCCCCCCCTTTCTTCTTTTGCCCCCTGATTCTAGTGGTAAGTTCGGCCACAGGAATGTTTACTTTCCCTTAAAGGTACTCAGTGCCAGGTCTCTATAATCCCAGAAGAGCTATTTCTGCTCGAGAGTACCCTGGGCTCTCCTCTCCCCCATGGCTACAGCAGCCCTCAGCCTCCAGGTGAGCCACCACGGAAATGGCCGGCCACACAGTGGGTGGGTGGATGGGTGTGTGGATGTGGGCACTGATTTCCTTGTACCACTCCTGTGAGCAAGGGAGCGGGCAACAGGCAGAGTAAAGGTGGGAGGTCAGAGGTGGCTTGGGTTGGATTCAACCCTGGACCAGTGAGCAGGGGCATAGTGTTCTAATCGTCATACTGTATGGTCTTGAACATGTTTTTCCAGGAAATGAAAATGATGACTTGAATGTCAAGTCTATGCCAATTGCTGTGCTAAGGGTCTTATGCCTATTATTTCATTCAATTCCCACCACAATGGTTAATGCTTACCATACTCCATCTTGGCTGTACTAGATGGTTTCCAAGGCTCCTTCCAAGCTCCGTGTCCTGAGACGGGTCTCCACGGTCACACCTACACTTCTGCGTGGCCACCCAACTTAGCTCTGCTATTGGCGATTTTGCTGCTCTCCAAGCAGAGGTAACTGCCCCAATATCTGCTCCCTGTTTCTGCTCACCTCTATAAAGCTGCATTTCAACAAGTCCTGAATCTTGTTTATTTTCACAGGTGCCCCCTATGCCGAATGATCTGACAACACACAAGATAGGATCCCATTTCTGAAGAAATAAGGTCTCTGCTTGTCATTAATGATGTGCACAGAATGGACGGGCCTGACTCTTCTTTGCTGCTTCCCTTTTTTCTAGAACTCATGCCTTAATGAGAAGTGATAGAAACAAGCAACTTGGCCCTCCTGCCTTGGCTGGACTCCACATCACACATGACAGCCCTGAGCAGCCCTGGCGGCACCTGTCAGAAACCAACACATACATCGGAACAGTCAAGCCTAATTCCCAAGAAGCTGTTTTAACTTGACATCTGAAAATGTATTACATCTAGAAGTATTTTACTGGGTGTGTGTTCAGGGCATATGTGTGCACGTTCCGCAGCTGAAGTGTTCTATAAATACCAGATATGGGTTGTACAAAAAAGCATCACGTACAGAGCATAGTTAATTCCATTTAGTAATGTTTTCAATTTGCGTCTGACCTCTGGCAACAGAGATGGAATTTTCTCAACACGAATAAAAAAGCATGCTAAGCTACCTTACACACAATTTTCACTTAAAATCCCCCAAATATACAGGAACTTAGTGATCATCAGCTACTAGCCCAGTGCTTTTAGATGAGGGCACTAGGCCCAAGGTGAAGTTTCTTTCCTAAGATCACATGTGCAATTAATAATCGTGCCCAGATGAGACCAAGGTCTCCCAACTCCCAGGTCACTATTCTTTGCATTGTCTTTACTTACTGCTACATTTCTTCTTCCAACAGTTCAAAGGCAATTCTGATTCCATTGATAAATGCATGTTTCTACTTTGGTGTGCTATAAAAATCCCAAACCAATTTCCCTAGCCTTTCGGCTCTGTAAGACATCTGCCTATTTTCCCAAGGAAGAGAATAAATGACCATAACTCACAAACAAGGAAGTCACTGTATTTGGTTATCACCACATTTTCACAGTGGCTGGAAGGGATCATCAGAACCCTCCCCTGAGCACTTGGTAGCTTTACAACAGTACAACTCGGTTCATTTCCCCAACAAAAATGTATTGATTTTCCAGCTACTCTTTTCATGTGCGGTTTCTTCTGGCTTACCCTCACTCTGTTTTCCACTGAGAAAGCAGGAGGCAGGATGGATGGGGAAGTGGGGCAAGGTTCAGTCCTTAAAGCAGACCTCAGAAAGGTCAAAGCGTGGACTCAAAAGAAGCCAGGGACACAGCGGCAGGACCTAATAAAGAGGGCCTGGGGGGTCCTGCCCAAGGGGAGTGAGGAGGCTGAGCGGGGCTGTAAATGCTCTGTGCCTGGTACGGCCAGGTCGGTGCGGGCTGGAAGGACAGTAAGCAGCTCTCTCGGGATGAGGGCTGTATTAGCAGTAAGGGATGGCCAGGCTTTTTAAGGGAGCTTATCATTTTACAGCAACAGATGTCAGGTTCTAATAAATAACATGTTCTCTCTGACCTACGCAATTTGGAGAGGCTGCCTGGGCGGCAGGCAGAGCTGGATTCCTCCCCATCACGGTTGGTCTCTGTTCTGAAGGGAAAAACAAACCAAATCCCTTGAAGATACTTTTCAAAATGATTCTCTTGGAGAGTTCAAGGACCCAATCATTCCATGTTATTTATTTGTTTTACTTTTCTCTTCACAGCTTCTATAGTTCTAAACCCCGGGAGGGACAGGTGTGCTTGCCCACGCCGGAACCCAGGGCATGCGGCTGAGGGGAAGGCTTGGGTGACCTTGGCCTTCCCCAGTTGCATTGTGGTTCTGTTCCCGTCCTCCCTGGGCACCCTGATCGCCCAAGCTGTGCTGGCTGGGCCAGAAAATTCCCTCTTCTCTCCAGAAGGGGGTACAGGTAATAAGAGGTTGGGATTTTTTTTTTTAAAGGGAATTCTTCCTAGGGAACTTAAGGCAAAATAAAATAATAAAGAAAACCCATGAATCATAGCAGCACTGGAACTGTAGGTTCTATCGTTGGGGCACAGCTTCCTGAGAGCCCAAGACTGATGGCTTTGCCTCCCTCATTGCTTTTCTTTGTGCCAATGACTCTTCTGGCCCAGAGTGGCTCAGTTCTGTAGCTGCTCTCCTCGCAGTGGGGGATATGTGGGGATGAGCAATCACAGCTGGCCACAATTTTTACCTTCCTGGCCATCCCCCTACCCTTGGGTGCAGACGAGGGTTCCAGAAATATATCTATAAATGGGAGAAGGGATGGGGGCCAGGGAGGTTGGGGGGGGTGAAGAAGGGGAGGTAGTGGTCCAGGGAGAGAGACAGAGAGAGAGAAAGGGTGGCAAAGTCCCTGTCACACTTTTCCGGAACACTGATGGGTGTCACACATGTCAGGGTGTCCCTCAGGCCGGCTGACCGAGCACAAGGACCGCAGAGGGAGGCCTGACTCTGCAAGGAAATCTCAACAGGAACAGAGCATAGTTTGAGTTGCCTTAAGGAGCTACCAACAAGGCAGAAAGGAAGTGGGTGATTGAGTTCTGGAGAGACAAACACACACAGGCTCACATTATAACCACTTACACTGCATCAACACCTCTCCTGCAGTCCTCCCCGAGTCCCAAAGAATTCTCAGGCCTCAGGGCTCCTGTGACCACACTGTGAACTACCTTTTTCGAAATGGGGTTTCCACGCTGTGCTCCATGGTATTTGAGGGACCCAGAGGGGACTCAGAGCCACAGTAAGGGTGGGGGGACATCTAACCCCCTTCTCTGGAATGAAGGAGAGGAGATCTATTTTTATCTGGCTTATTGAGAGGGCTAATGCATAAGACTGGGTTGAAGCATTTGGCAGCTAATGACAAATTTGGAGAAAACTGTGTCTTTGAGAATACTAAGGTATTAACAATGAAAGATAATTGAAATAATCTAGAACGCAGACAATTTTTAAAAAACTCTTTTTTTTTGTTAAATAAAAAACTCTTGAAAGAAAAAATTATTCGGTAAAGACAACTGGATGACAAATAATAAAAGTATGCATGGCGAAGAACATATGGGGAATTATGGACTGCTTTGGGAGCATTTGGATAGGTTTCTAAATAAGAAAATAACATCTCTCTCTGACCTTGAGGCAAGAAGGGAAACAACAAATGGTTTTAGGAGGTTCATGAATTACTCCCATGTGTTGACTGAGAAGCTATTTTTTGATAGTCTTTAAGTGATTCCATTTATATAATGGATTTAATTTGTGAGAAACCATTGCAGTGGGTGGTTTGGGGTTAAATCCTATTCTAAGAAACTACTTAGGCCTCTAGGATCAAGCTGATGTTTTACACAATGAAACTCATGGAAAACTCCATCTATTCACAGATTTATCAGACTAGAAAGGATTACATTTGATTCATTCATCTAGACAGATCTAAAGCTATACAAAATGCCAAGGTAGGTAACTAGGAAGTTCAGTTTTTTTTTCAAAGTGATAGTTGGCTTTATGTAGATTAAATAATCGAAGGATGGATTTTTCCCACTTTCTAAGCTGGTTGGGCTGGCACCAAGAAGACATAATTGTAGGTGACAGTGTCCATGGATGGGGCAGCCCAGAATCTAAGAATCTCTGGCCAAGTCACTGAGGTTAGGGGACTGTTTAGTTGGTTGCAATGTTGATTTTGCTATCCTTTAATTGAAACTCGTTTTCCACCCAGGATAGTGATGTTGATGGTGAACAATGACTGAATGCTCACAACATGCCAGACCCTATGCTGGACAATTCACCTACATTACCCTGTGTGGTAAGCACAATTCTAAGATGGCCCCTGAGATTCCTCACCCCCTGTATAATAATCCCCAGGACTGTGAAAATGGTGGATTTCATTTCTATAATTGGGATTGTTAGGTTACATGGATCAGATGACTTTAAGAAAGGGAGATTAATGGTAGGCCTGATCTAATCAAATGAACCGTTTTTAAATCAAGTCTAGAAATCAGTGACACCAAAGTCAGAGCTTAGAAACAGGAGGATTTGATGCACCACTGCTGGCTCGACCATGGAGGGGCTGTGTGGCAGGAAACAGCCTCCAGCTGACAGCCAGGAAGGAAACCAGTACCTCAGTCCTACAACCACAAGCAACTGAACTCTGCCAACAACCTGAATGAGACTGGAAGAGGCCCTGGGCCTCAGACGAGACAGCAGCCCCAGTCAACATCTTTAGTTGTTTGGGACCCTGAACGGAGACCCAGGGAGGTTGTATTGGACTCCCAATCCACAGAAACTAAGAGATAATAATCTGTGCTGTTGTAAGCTGTTCAGTGTATGGTAATCTGTTAATTAACAATAGAAAACTGGGGTACCTGGGTGGCTCGGTTAAGCATCTGCCTTCGGCTCAGGTCATGATCCCTGGGTTCTGGGATTGAGCCCCACATTGGGCTCCCTGCTCAGTAGGGAGTCTGCTTTTCCCTCTTCCTCTCCTCCCACTCATGCACTTGCACATGCATGCTCTCTCTCAAATAAAAAATCCTAAAAAAATAACAACAGAAAACCACACATACCATTTGGTACTCACAATAACCTCTAAAACTAGCTTCATTATTTAACAGAGAAGAGGACAGACTCGGGGAGATTATGAATTTGCCCCAAGTCACACAGCTGGTGAGTGGCAGAAACAGGTTTCAACTCAGCTGTCTTGACTTTAGGGTCAGTGCTCTTAATTGCCACATGCATTTCCTCTCTGTATTTATGTTATTCAAGTGCCAGGCCTCTGAGGAGGGAGGCTCAGACAAGTAGTAAAGAGAATGGGGAACTGTATCTGTCTGCCTGGGGACAGATGTGCAAAAAGTCAGAGGCCTTGTGTTGTGCCCTGACTACTAGAAGCTAGCTGTGTGCCCTTAGGAAAGTCCCTTAATCACTCTGAGCCTCAGTTTCTTTATCTGCATGAAGGACAATGAGGATTTCTACACTGTACCCCACACAGGGCTGCAGTGATGATCCCATGAAGGTGTGCGAGAGTGCACTGTAAATGGTGAAGTCCACAGGGCAGACAAAGGTGCCTGGATATCATGCAGGTATAGCTTTCTTTTCTTGATGACTTCAAGTCTCAATGTTTTCTGCATAGAGGGTGGATATGGTTCTCTGATGGCTTGTTCCAAGGAAGACATTTAAAAATTAGTGGGGGTTTTTGGGGAGGAAATGAGTCTCTTTGTCCTTTATTTGGGAATTACAGAATAAAGTGGAATGTGATTTTTCTTTCTTTTCTTAAATTCTTTAAAAGTCAGCTCGCTGTTAAAAGCCAAAGTAATAACAATGTATTATGGGATTCACAAAATATGTAGAAGTGAAACATTTGAGTATAATAGCACAAAGGACAGTAGGAAGTATAAAAAGAATTAAGAGTATTTTAGGTTTTTACATTGTATTTGAAGTGTTATGATGTTAATTCATGGTAGACAATAATAAATTAAGGATGATTTTAGTGTATTAATAACTCAAATATGACACAAAGAGCTGTAGCTAAAAGGACAATAGGAGAAAAAATGTTATACTAAAAAATACTCAAATAAATTAAAGGGAGGATTTGGAAGGGAAGGACAAAGGAATACAAAATACATAAACATATAAATGAAATTAAATAACAAACAGTAAGATGGTAGACTTAAACTCAATCAGTTCATTACTTACATAAAATGTAAATGAACCAAATACTCTAATTAAAAGGCAGAGATTATCAGACTAGATTTAAAGAAAACCAACCTACAAAACGTTTCCTTGAAATATAAAGATACACAGAGGATGAAAGAAAAAGGATGAACAAAGATAAACCATGCAAAAAATAAGTATAAGAAAGTTGGCACAACTATATTAATATCAGACAAAGCAGACTTCAAGTCGAGGAGAGTTACCAGAAATAGAAAGGGTCATTCTATAATGATCAAAGGGCTAATTTATCAAGATACAATAATTCTGAATATGTGTGTACCTAAGTAACAAAACTCCAAATCCAAAAAGCAAGAATGGACAGAACTAAAAGGAGAAATAAACAGATCCAAAACCACAGGTGGAAATTTTAACACCTCCTTTCAAAAACCGAAACAATAATAAACACACAAAAAATAACAGTAAGGATATAGAAGCTTTAAATAACATTAAGAAGTAATTTGACTTAATTCACATGTATGTATAATACCATACCTCAAAAATGCAGGACACACATTCTTTTCAAGTTCATATGGACTATTTACCAAGACAGACCATATATTGGGCCACAATACAAATCTCAATAGATTTCAAAGGCTTAAAATCATACAGATTATGATCTCCAACCAAAACAGAATTAAATTAGAAATCAGTAAGATATCTAGAAAAATCCCCAAACACTTGAAATTCAAGCAGCACAATTATAAACAATGCACAGTTCAAAAAGAATTCACAAGAGAAATTAGAAAATATTTCTAACAAAGTAACAAAAAAATGTGTTAAAATTTGTGGGATGCAGCTAATGCAAAACTTAGAAATTTGTAGCTTTAAAGGCTTATGTTAAACAAGAAGAAGGGATTAAAATCAATAACATAAGCTTCCATTCTAAGAAGCTTGAAAAAGAACAAATTAAACAAAAAAATAGAAGGAAGGAAATAATAAAGATAAAAGCATAAATTAATAAAATAAATAACTTTCTTTGGAAAGATAAGTAATACTGATAAGCCCCTAGCTAGACTGTTTCAAGAAAAGGGGAGAGAAAATAACAGAAACTTTCATTATAAGGAATGAAAGAAGTTATATCGGTATAGCCCACAAATATTAAAAGGAAAATGAGGGAATATTATAAACAATCTCGCAACTAGTCAATTCAACAACCTAGACTGGATAACCTGCTTAAAAAAACACAACTTGCTAAAACTAACACAAGAAAAAACGATGACTATCCCTATATTTTGTAAAGATTTCTTTGAATTTCTTTCCATAAATAAAATTTTATCGAACATTAAAAAAATAGAGCTGAACCTACATAAACTCTTTCAGAAAACAGAGGTGGAAGGAAAATTTTCCAGTTTATTTTATGAAGCTAGCATAGTGCGTTTATTAAAATCTGACAGGACAACACAAGATATCAATATCACTCATTAAAATGAATGTGAAATATCACTCATTAATATCACTCATTAAAATGAGTGTGAAAATACAAACATCTTAACACAACATTAGCAAATCAAATCTAATAATATAAAAAAGGATAAACATCATGATTGAGAAGGTTTATTTATCCATGGAATGCAAGGTTGGTCCAATATTCAAAAACTAATTAACATAATTCAACCACTATAATAGAATAAAGCAAAACCATAGGATCAGGCCAATAGATACAGAAAAAGCATTCTACAGAATTCAACACCCATTCATGATAAAAACTCTTAGCAAAGTGGGAATACAAGAGAACTTATTCAATGTGAGAGACACATCCATGTAAAACCTACTGCTAACCTCAACTTTAATGTGAACACGTAAGGCCAGATGTCTGCTCTTACCACTGTGTACAACATTGTACTGGAGGTCCAAGCCAGTGCAAGTAGGTAAGAAAAAGAATTTTTAAAAACATAAAAATAATAAAGATGGAAATAAAAAAGCAAAGCTGTTAACAGATGATATGATTGTTTATGTAAAAAACACTAAGAAAAGTACAAAAAAGCTACTAGAATTTAGTAATCATGAACTTATTAGCAATGTCACAGGACACCAGGTCAATTGAGAAAAATCGTCTATATTCCTATATACCAAAAAGTGGAAAATAAAATCTAAAAAATTATCATTTACAATAAAAGCAAAACCACTTTAAAAAATGCAAGACTGCTACACTGAAATCTCAAAACACTTCTCAGAGAAATTAGAGACCTAAATAAAAACCCTGTTCATTGATTCGAAGATCCAATACTGTTAAAATGTCAATTTTCCCTCTTGTTGATCTATAGATTTAATGCCATCCCAACCAAAGTCTCAGGGGGCTTTTTTTTTTTTTTTGAGGGGAATTTGGAGTTGGAATTGGCAAACTAATTCTAAAATTTATATGGAAATGCAAAGGACCCAGAATAGCCAAAACAATCTTCAAAAAGAACAAAGATGAAGAATTTACATTTCCTGACTTTAAGAAATATTGGTATTAGCAGACCAACAGAAAAATAGACCAATGAAACAGAACAGAGTATCCAGAAATAGACCCCCTCATATATAGTCACTTTATTTTGACAAAAGCATGAAGGTAATTCAACAGAGAAAAAAAACTTTTTTTCAACACATGTTGCTGAAATACCTGGATATATGTAAACAACTTCAGCTTCCATCTCATACCATCCACAAAAATTAATTTGAGATGGATCAGAGACCTAAACGCCAAACCAAAACGAAAGCTTGTAAAACAAACAGAACAATTTCATGACCTTGTGGTAAGCAAATACGTGTGAGGCTACAAAAGCATTAACATAAAAAGAAAACACTAATAAAATCAATTTCATTAAAAATAAAAATTTTCTGCTCATCAAAAGACACTGTTAAGAAAATGAAAAGGCAAGCCACAGATTAGGAGAAAATACTTGTAATGCATAAATCTGACAAATATATAAATAACTCTTGAAACTCAATGATAAAAAAAACCAACAACCTAATTAAAAATAGGTAAAATTTGAACAGACACTTTTTAAAAGAAGATATACCAATAAGCACATGAAAAGATGATCAGCATCATTAATCATCAAGAAATTAAGATTAAAAAACACAAAGAGATCTCCTTTCATCCCCTCTGAAATAGCTAAAATTAAAAGACTGACAATACCAAGTGTCAGGGAGGATATTGGAACAAATGGAACCCTGTATTTGGCCAGTGGGAGTGTAAGCTGGTATAAAGACTTCAGAAAAAATCTGTCAGTTTCTTATAAAGTTAATCATATACATGCTCCCCCTTCCCAGTTATTTACTCACAGAATTGAAACTGTATGTCTATAAAAAGGTTCATATGAAAACGTTTTTAGCAGCTCATTTCATAAAGTCCCCAAACTGGAAACAACCTAAATATATGTAAGCAGATGAATGCATTAATAAATTATGGTATATTCCTATAATGGAAATTCCTCAGCAGTAAAAAAGGAATACCATAACAGATAAATCTAAAATAATTATGCTGACTACAAAAGACACAAAAGCATACAATCTGTATTATTCCATTTATAAGAAGTATCTAGAAAAGGAAAAACTAAGACATGGGACAGTGTCTGTCCTGGGGATGAGGAGACTAACTGGAAAAGGTAGAAGGTAACTTTGTCAAAACTCCATCAAAAGATATACTAAAATTTGTCCACTTTATCATATGTGAATTACACTGCAATAAATATCTTTAAAAAGATAGATATGCAAAGCCCCCGCCTTCAAAGAACTCAAAATTTGATTAAGGAAATGAAACAATATAAAGATACAAAAAAAAATAATACAAAAGAGATTTCAAAGCAGCACACCTGGTCCTTGACTTACAATGGTTCCACTTAATTTGTTGACTTTACAATGATGCAAAAGTGACATGCATTCAGTAGAAGCCGTACTTTTGAATTTTGAGCTCTTCCCGGGCTACGTGGCAGAATTCTCGAGGTGCTGGGCAGTGGCAGCAAACTGCAGCTAGCTCCCAGTCTGCCACACGATCAGGAAGGTGAACAATTGATACGCTTACAACCATTCTGTCCTCATACAACCATGCTCTCTTTCACTTTCAGTACTGTTCAGTAAATTATGTGAGCTATTCAACACTGTATCGTGAAATCAGCTTTATGTTAGATGATGTTGCCCAACTGTGGCTAAAGTTAAGTGTCCTGTGCATATTGAAGGTAGTGCCACGTTAAGTTATGATGTTGGGTAGGTTAGGTGTAATAAATTCATTTTCAGTTTACAAATGATATTTTCAATTTACGATGGGTTTATAGGTACATAACCCTTTTGTAAGCTGAGGAAGATCTGAGACTAGGCAGAGGGGAAGAAGCTGCCTGCATGTTAGCATGCATGGAGAAAACCGGAGGGAAGAACGCTGAAGGATCTGAAGGGGCAGAAAGAGGGTGGGAAGAAGGAGTGAGCAAAGGCACTGTGGAACAAAGCGGAAGCTAAACACAAGAGTCTTCCATATGTCCATTCACTGACCCTTCAGATCAAGCCCATCCAATAGGGAGGAGTACAGTCTTGTTTTACAGGATCAAGTTCAGAAAGGTTAATAGCCCTGCCCAAGGCCATAGAGCTTATTCGATTAGAACTTGTGATAGGAGCTGGGCATGGGATTGCGTGACCCCAAAGCCTATGATCACCCAGTAGAGGGCATTTCACTTGTGAGGACAGAATTTGCTGGACAGCCATGAGCAAGAAGCACATGTCCTAGGAAAAGCTCTGGTCAGTGCCAGAAAGTGTCCTTCCTGAGGTCACATGTTTAGAATTTTGCTCTAGAGGAGGGAATAAACAGCTGACTCCACTCAACGGGCTCTACCGCTATTCATAAACCGTGAGTGTTTATGTCATGGGCAGAGCTCCCCGAGTGAATTATAGCCTTTCACGCACTGTGCACGTACAATATTTTCACAGGACAAAGAAACAGGGCATGTAAGGAATGCTACAGTTGACCTCTCTCTCTCTTTCTGTCCTTTCTCTCCAACTCTCTCCACCAATCTCAAGCCTGTCCTGCAGGACAGTTCTCGGATTGTGCTGATCCATTACCTGGCTTTCTGACACAGCCCAGGGAAGTTACTCGGTTCAATTTAAAGAAGAGAGCTTTTAAACTATTTCTTCTTCCTAGTATGAGCGGCTGGCTTTCTCTTTTATTACATTTAAAATGAATCCATCTTCACTACTGTAGAAAGCGGATTTTTTTTAACGTTACTTCAGATGTTTTCTTTAGGCTGGTGTTAACATAAAGCAAATGTCTCTTGCAACTCTGAACCAATCTGTTAAGATAAACAGGCTTCACTTACGATCTTCCTATACTGAAATCACAGGCTTGTGGTCTGCAACTCCTTAAAGACTCAATTCATACATGCTAAAATGTCTAGTTAAGAAAAACACACACACACACACACACAGTTTTGCCATGGAAACCACAAGGACATGTCTGGTTCAGACTCCATAGCACATACCACAAATAACAGCCCATCTTCTAAGGGCAGATCTTATATATACACAGGGAAAGCCCAGAAAATTAAACAATTGCAATACCCCAAACATAGAACTTATTTTTGAATCCCTTTTTTTTCACGTCTGTTTCAATATATCTAAGTCTTAATCATTGTTATTAGGTACATTTGCATATGCCTGTCGTTTTCCTTAAATAGAATTTCAGACTTGGACCTCATGGATAAAAAAGGGAAATGCAGGAAGAAAGGGCACATTGAAGTCTCAGATAACACTTCTGGATCCCACATATGAATGTGGGAAGATCTGTGTGTCTACAGAAAGCAGCCCTGTCATTATTGAACAGAGCCCCAATCCTGATTAAGTGAAGGTTTTGTACCTACAGAAAGTATAGGAGATGCCAGGAGGCCCCCTGGGAGGGAAAGAAGTCTCAGGGAGCGGAAGGCAAGAGCAAGAAGCCCTACTAATCGAGAGCATTCTAGGTCTGGCAGGCCAGGTTTTGTTAGTACTTAAAACTGTCAGAAATCTGGTATGATAAAGGCTTTGATCTCTCCTGCTGGGCTATAAATTCCATGAAGACATGGACAACTTCCAATGTGTTTATCACTATCCCCAAGCATGGAGCTCATTGCCTGGACCATGGTAGCTGCTCAATAAACGCTGAATGACTGAATGAAGATGTTTAATAAATATTCTTCATATCTGTGATGCTGTGGATCTCATCATCCTTCAGCTGGGATCACAGGGGTGACCGTATGGCTGTTCAGAGTGATAAAGTAATAACCACCTGCCACTCTAACCATGACATATTTTTGGAAACTATGATTTTGATCCACTGTGGCTTCAATCTGGGAGGCCATGGTCCATGAAGACTGGTGTTCCAGATACTGAAGTGTTACCCAGGCTCAGATGGTTAAGCGTCTGCCTTCAGCTCGGGTCATCGTCACGGGGTCCTGGGATCAGGCCCCACATCAAGCCCCATATCGGGCTCCTGGCTCAGCGGGGAGCCTGCTTTTCCCTCTCCCTCTGCCTCTCCCCCTGCTCATGTGCTCTCTCTCTTTGTATCTCTGTGTCTCAAATGAATAAATAAAATCTTTTAAAAAAATTAAAAAAATAAAGTGTTACCCATAAAACACCAACATATTTGTACATTTACCTATCCCATAGGACTTGTGAATACTTTCTACATATAGGTTCATGGGCAGTACTTAAATCTCTAAGCTCCAAACTCTAGCTAACTTCAACTTCTATCAAATTCCCAGTCTACTTCCACAGGGATTCTAACAGTTCCAAGCTATATGCATAGCCATTTATTCAGACGAAGAAGACACAGGCCCTAATTTGGGCAATGGTGGTAGAGATTCAATGAGATATATAATGTTTGTTCCTTCAGAGACATTACAGTTCCACAAGAAAAACTTGGTACTGGACGCATGTATTGACCACTAAGCAGAAATTCTATTTGTTTACTGTCAGCTGAAATTTTCCATTTTTTTAAAAAAAATATGAAAATAGCTTCCAACATTTTCATCATCAACACCATTTATCCACAACTCTAATTCCTCTAGTACTTTTTCTCTAATCTAAATAGACCAGTAGATTTCAGATAAATCCTGTAACCCATTTAAAAAAACAACCAATCTACCTGATGAGTCTAGATAAGGGGTTGGCAAACTTTTCCTGTTAAGGGCCAAACAGCAAATATTTTTGGCTCTGTAGGTCATGTGTGATCTGTTGCAATTTCTCACTCTGCCATGGTAGCATGGAAGCAGCCATACAAAATAAGTAAAGAAATGGGCATGGCTGTGTTTCAGTAAAACTTTATTTACAAAAACAGGCACAGGACAGGCTTTAGCCTGCAGGTAGTAGCTTGCCAACACCTGGACTAGAGAAAGGAAGTGCTCCTATTTGTAGGAAACACAGTGGATTCACTTACTTTGCTCTTTTGGCCATCTCATTTCCATCCCATCTGGGGCTGTATGGATAATTTTTTTGGGCCTGGGAATAAAGCTGTCCACTGTTGGTAAAGTGATAGACGGACTGGAATGTGAGAGTTGGCTGGTCTCGAGGGAAAAACAGGGGCAGGTCAACTGCAAAGACAAAAGAAAAGAAGCAAGTTAGGGCTTAAATGTATGGGTTAAACCTGAATGTTGGGTACAGACTCTATCTGAACCACAAAAACTGTTTGAGGCTTAGGTAAAAGGTATGGAGAGAGGGAACGAGAAATACCAAGGTGCCTTCCCTGCCTTCCAGGAGTTTACAATCTAGGTACATAAATGAAAATCACACATAAATAAATTTAACCAATATGAGGCATGATGCGTGGGTGCTGACAGATGCTATGAAGTGTTCACAGAAGCTGGGCACTCCCAGCCATGTGAACGCCTCCCATGGCAATTACTTTGTCCAGGATTCCATAGAGAAGTTAGTTGATTATCTGTTTTAAATCTCTTTTAAAATCATAAATTCTTCAAAGGTTGGGCAGTACCTTCCTCATCCAGCATTTGATGGAGGGGGTGGGATGGAGGCTGTCCTTAAAGAATGGATTTGGAATGGGGAGCAAGAGAGCAGGTGATAATCTTTCTACTTTATAGGATACAGCCACTGGACCACCAGCAAAAATAAAGTTACCACTTTACTTCCAATCAAGCAGTGAATTCTGATACTCAGCACTTTGAAGCTTCTCCAGATGTGTTACCACATATAGTTCCTAAACCAGTGGGGGCTCCTTAATGGAACGCAACAGGGACTCATCTGAACACTGCATTATATCTACTTCGAGGGTGTAGCCTGATTCCAGTGTTGGCTGCTAACAAGTATTATGTGCTTATATCTGTTCATTTTGGGGTCCTTTCACTCAATTCTTAAAATAAAACGACTCCTTCTTTTTAGTTTGAGGCAAACCGACACTATAAACACAGACTGTTTCAATAGCACATTCTTCAAGGCATATATTGTATATTTGTGTGGATGTTATCACTTCCAGGGCAAAGAACAGGCACATTAACTTGGGAAAATATAATAATGAGAAAAAAATGTGTACAGAATTTCCTAGCTTCACAGAGTACTTTTACATATTTTATCTAATTTGAGACTTATAATTCCATGAAGCAGACATTATTTTACCATGTGCATTTAACAGACGAACAAACTTGAGACTCCAAGAGATCGATTAACTGGCCCGAGCCTTAGCTAGTGGAGGCAGGGTTCAAATCTAGACCCATGGTGTAAATCCTGAGCTCCTTCTATTGGGCCCCATTGCCTCCTGCTCACAACACATTCACCGTGTTATCATTACAGTTTAGGAAGCTAAAATCTCTACTGTGAAGAATGTACAAGATTCACCTTTTTGGCTACATGAGGCAAATATATGAAAACACACACTAGCTGTGTATTTGTCACCATGCCAGTGTAGGGTGACATTTGACTTGGGCTAGGCCCTCTAAGCATCCAAAATGATTTCATGAAGGAAAAGTCAATTTGCAGCAAACTTTAAAAAAACCCAAAAAAACAAAAAACAGAAAAACTGTCCAGTGGCAGGCCCTCTTAGGCCACTGGGTCTATCTGACTCTGACTCAGTGCTGCAGGGGGTTTCTGCATATGAATCACCACAACCCCCAAAAGCGGGAAGACTGTGAATATCCACTCATAAGTCACATTTTCCACGTGCCTCAGTGCAGTTTCAGCACATGCCTACTTGTGCCAAAGCAGAGATTTAGTAACATGCAGGAATAATACGAAGTATGAAAAACAGACTGACTCAAATTAGAAATAATCCAACTCAGAAAACCCTTTTGAGTCCCTTTACATTACAAAGCATGATTTGTAACATCTTCGGTCATTTAGAAATAAATATATTTCTAAAATTAAGTTTATATATTTTCTGATTACTCACTGTATCTCCTCTAATTTTAGAAAAAATGCCCATTCACATACAGTTTAATTTCACTTCAATTGTTTATATTACATGTTAAATATACAAATATAAAACAAGATTCACATTAACCCCCAGAGCAGTCATCAACAGCACTGGTGAAAGGTATTTAACATGTAAGCTTCCCTTCAAAAATGCAGTCATTTTGAATAATAGAATTCAGTGGCAAGAATTTGCCAATTTAAATAAGCACAGTCACATTCAGGATCAAAGTAATACAGAGAATACCACAGTCTTCATGACTGTCAAGCTACCAGCTTTTTCTGGGCTTTGGAGTACATTATATTTTTTGTTCCTGTTATTTTGTTTTGTAGAAAATGAGTTGCTGGTATTTTGACATGCTGAAAAATGATTTTCCCACCTAGATCTGAACCATCCACTTTGACCCCCTAAATGCCCAATTAAGATCAGAAACAATTCAAAATGTGAATGTAAATTTATTTACCCAGGCAAGTAAATTGTTCTGATTAAAAGAAAAAAAACTGCCAGCCAGCTACATGCTGAGATGTACTGTGATCCCAGAAAAACATTGATTGCATGATTATTTCTCCATGGAGCTTTTTCTAAAAAAGTATAGTTGAAGCCAATATTAAAATTTGAACACAGTAGCTGGATGATCAGCAAAGCAGGAATGGTCAGAGTACTTGAGAAATAAAGTTGGTAATCTACATATGAGAAAATAAAATTCAAAAAATATAAATAGCTTATTCAACTTAACTAAACGATATTCTATCTGTATCAGTCAGCAGTCAATAAAAGGATATTCTTTAAAAAATGTTCTGCATAAGAGAGAGTTAATAACTAAAATGTTTATGAGAAATACTTCGCATTTTTCTTGTAAGAATGATTTGAATGGTACAAATTAGTCAGAATTAAAAAAAAACAACAAAAAAACACAAAAGTTTTCCTTATCCCCAAATGTTTCTGCCACTTAATGTTTGCCTATAAAGCTAACACGTGATTTTTTTTTAAGGTTTTATTTTTAAGTAATCCCCACACCCAACATGGGGCTCAAACCCAACCCTGAGATCAAGAGCCACATGCTCTGCTGACCGAACCAGCCTGGCGCCCCTCACTCATGAGTTTCTGACACAAAGTAAAGTGAGACCGCAGGCCTTCAAACAGCTAACTTGCTCTGAAGGTACTCCCAGGGTTCTAAGCCATTTGGGCTCACAGCTTCAGCTAGATCAAAACAGAACATTTTAACCATTGGATTCCTTCGAACACAACCCACCTACCAGCTCCAGTTTGATTCCCAGAGGAGAATCATTTCATTTGGTTCAGTTACTCATCGTCAGTACTATTTTGACAACTGCTTCCTATTTCCTTCTTCCTGTATACAGAGACTGAATTTTGGTCAGCTCTCCGTCCATGGAAGGGATGGTCCTCACTTGTTCAGTGTAATTTCAATAACCACTGCCAAAGTATTACTTTCTTCAAGAACTTGTTGAAACAAGTCCCTGCCAAAACACTTGCGATTCTGTATGACCTGGGCATTTCACAGCATTCCCTCACAGGGCCCTGCTGCCCTGGCGGAGGGTGGGGATCATGAAACTCTGCACCAGCTTGCCCCGTGCTGGACAGTCGCTGCAGGGAGGAGTCCCACGGGTCATAGTCCCAGAGCTCTCGTACTTGTTCTCCAGGCAACTGGCAGTCATGTGGCTTTGAGAAGGAGCCGAATATGGACGAATAAACTTCGCTGCCTCTCTCTACACCACGCTGGGATTCAGATGGACAGATGCAGTTTTGCTTTCTCTAGTAAACAAGCTTAACTGTCCCCAAATGCTCATCCTTTCACCGTAAGACGACTTCATTAGAGTTGTATCTAAATTCATAAGACTCTCTAGAAATTTGTCACTTCTCCAAAGACCTCACGATGGAAAAATGGCCCCCAACAGCCAAAAGCAATGCTACATCACGTAGGTGACACACAGGACAGCTGTCAGATACTCACTCAGAACATTTCGGGCAGAGTTCTCACAAGTTTGATCATAGGATCTTTCCAGAAAAAAAAAAAATCTAATTATGGCAAGATTAGGACAAGGTACATGAACAGTAAGTAATGATAACTAGCAGTCTGGCACAGAGGAAGGAGAGAGAATAATAAATAAAAGCAGACTTAGGAAATCAAAAATAATCCCAGTCTGGGGCCATTCAGCATAGAACGAAAAGCCCAACCATCCCTCAAGCTACTACCATACTGTAAGTAATGTTCACTCCCAATCTCAGTAACCTGGCAGACACTCTTGGTTCCCTACCAAGAGCCATCTATTCTCCATTCTTTTTTTTTTTTTTTTTTAACAAAAGGAAGGGAGGAGGGAGGGACAGAGGGAGAGGAAGAGAGGGAAAATCTTAAGCAGGCTCCACACCCAGTGCAGAGCTCAATGCAGGGCTTGATCTCATGACCCTGAGATCAAGACCTGAGCCAAAATCCAGAGTCGGGCACTTAACCAACTGAGCCACACAGGTGCCCTTCCATCCTTCTTTTTTAAGGGTAGAGCCCTCCTCCCACTTCAGAGTCCTAAAGTGCTGGGTATTCACTCTCTCAGCCTTCCATAAGACCAAGGCATGGAAATGTGACTCAGTCCTGCCAATGAGACCCAAGGGGAAGTTGGCTAGGGGTCTTCTGAGAAATATTTTCCTGAGTAAAGACATGTATAAGGAGAAGCCCCCATTTCATTCTTGCCTAGATCTTGTCATGTGAGATCCTGAGGCTTGGAGCTGTGTATCCACCTTGTGACCGTGAGGGGAAGTCAGCCTGACATCACTGAGCTATTGAATTCCTCAGCCCTGGAATGCCCAGCTCTGGATTCCTTGTTATGTGAGACCACTGCAAGTCCTAACTACCTAAACCTCTTTTAATCAAGTCTTCTCAGACTTGCAGTCAAAGAAAGGCATCTAAAGAAATGTTATTTCTTGCAGCTTCTGTTCAAGAAGGCAGGATAATTGAATAACCAATTTCAGAAGTATTTCCACCAAGCATGGTTGAAAACATTCAAGGCACATAAATAGGAAAGTCTGAGTTGTCAGGAGAATGCAGTTCTGTGGGACAGTTCAATACTTGAAAATGCCAAACAAATGAGGGGTTAACCATAATTGCTTCCCTGGGAGTCACATCATCAGATATTTTCATCCTTATTCACAAGTCAGCCGTTATTTCATTTCTCCAAACCTTCCAAATGCTATATTGCTGCATTCTTGGGTCAGTAGGGAAGATACTCATGCCTTCACTTTGTGGTGGTTACAGTGATATTTCCATTTTCAGTCCTCTGTAGACTCTCCAGTTCCTCGAAGCCTCATTAGCAGACAGTTTTTAACCCCATGTTGACTTGCTATAAACGCCCCTCTAATGATGACTCCATCTAAGGTCAACTCTCCCTAAAAGCAGTTTGCTCACATCTCATTCCCAGGCTTCCCCTGCAGTGAGCACAAAACCACCCAGTGAAGTCTGCCATTTATTAACTGACCACCCCTTACTGACACCCTCTTACTAACTGCACACTAAACCTTTGAGACACACGGATTCTAACCACTAGAAAGTGAAACACCACATATCCAAAGCACTCGCCTACAAGAAATATAAAAGGAAAGTTTTCCAATTCAGAAGTAATCCTACCCAAGGCATTGGTGTCTCCTTTTACCATCCCTGTCTTACATTTAAGTGATAGGGGAGACTAAATATTAACCAGATTTTGTTGAACTGGCTTCAAATTTTCATTATCTTTTGTGAGATGTGATCACAAAGACAGGTTACCTGTGTGGTTTTAGTATTACCAAACTAAAGCCTGATCCTTAAATTCTGCTGTAAATTCTAAACATCCTAATATGGGAGGAGACAGTGTGGTATGGTGGAAAAAAACACAGCCTTTGGAGCCAGATAAAAATGAGTTTAATTCCTAGCCCCACCATTTATTAGTGGTGAGGCCATAGGCAAAATAATTCATCTCTCTGAATCCTGATGTTCTCATCTGCAAAATGAGGATAATCCTTTTCTCAGCACTGCTGACAAGACTGGACAAAAGCAGAGCAGGTCATAAATAAATATGCACTCCCTTCCCCTTCTCTCCCCTTCTTCTTAGTTTGTTTGTTTGGTTTTCAATCTGACTTTATCCACTGTTCCATGTACGTGAAATTTCTAACTATAGCACAAATGCTCACAGCACGTAAGTTTTAGCTATTTTTTGGCACTTTCTAAACTTTGGACAGACCCTCACATCTCAGCATGTACAGTATACAGGAAATAGCTTAGCCTTTTCTTGATGACACTAAACACATGAAAAAAATCATTATACATGATGGCCTTGAGTGTTAAGGAAGACTTAGCTTGCTCTTTCCCAATGCCTCCTACATAAGGGCCAGACCTCTTCAACTGTGCACAGGCAAGAGGTGATGTGCCCTCAGAGCGGCACACTGAGGTCCCCAGGGCTTACCAGGGAGTGACATGTTGTCCGCCCCCTGACGACAAGCTTTCCCTAATTTATTTGTTTCCTTTTCCCAGCCAGCACCTTTTTGCTTTACCACTTCTCATCAAGGCCAACTCTCAATGTCATTTCTCTTTCTTCCCTCTTCTCTTTTCTTTGTCTACTTCATTCCACATGTGTCTCAGCTTCTGAAGAGTCAGGTGCCGCTGACTGTCCTTCCCAGGACCAGAACTCGGCGCAGAGCCGGTGCTGCACAGATGGGAGGTGAGGTAGTGTGAGCTCCAGGGTGCCTTCCTCCAGCCCTGCTCAGGGAGCATCTTCTCCTCCACCTCCTCTTGTTTCTGTTTGTTTCCTTCCAGGTTTACGGTTGTCCCAGAGAGTTGAGAGTTATGGGAAATCTGGTCTCTGCTTATATTTTGTTTAGCATTTGCTTTTGAGGTACTTTATAGATACAAATGAATCATCCCAACACCCAATGAGACATTCACATAAAACTGGAAGAAGAACCTCAAGATAAAAGGGATGCCATAGTGCCGGCCAGTGAAGAGTGAGGCTCTCTCACCCTGCCCACAGAGACGAGCCCAGACTGAACAGAGTAGGCTTCTCCTCCCACGAGATCAGAGGTTCTCAGCTGGAAGTAAGCATCAGCGTCACCATGGGATCAACAGTGCAGCTGCTTGGGCCCTACCTCAGACCTCTGATTTTTGAAAATGCACCTTAAGTGATTCTGATGTGTCTCCCCAGGTTGGAATCACTCAGACTGTGAGCTCCTAAGGGTGAGGGTCAGCGATTAGTTATTTTAGTATTTCTAGTCTTTGGAAGAGTACATGGCACAGGAGAGATTCTTTTTTTTTTTTTTTAAAGGACTTTTTTTTTTTTAATTTTATTTATTTATTTGAGAGAGAGAATGAAGTAGAGAGAGAGCACGAGAGGGAAGAAGGTCAGAGGGAGAAGCAGACTCCCTGCTGAGCAGGGAGCCCGATGTGGGACTCGATCCTGGGACTCCAGGATCATGACCTGAGCAGAAGGCAGTCGCTTAACCAACTGAGCCACCCAGGCGCCCCTGGCACAGGAGAGATTCTTAATAAATGCTTGTTGAACTGAAGGAAAGGAGCATGTAAGGGAACTGCAAATTAAAACCTCAAGGCCATCCCATTTCATACCCATTAGATTTACAACAATTTTTAAACCCAACAACACTCAAGTGTTGTCAAGGTAGTGGGAATTCTCATTCACTGATGAGAATGCAAATTTCTATAACCTCTTGTACAAGAGAAGTGAAGATGTACATACTTCATAACTCAGCTATTCCACTCCTAAAATACTATCACATGTACATAAGACGACACATAGAAGAAAGTTTGCTATAGCACTGTTTGTGATAACAAAAATTGGAAACATCTCAAGCGTCCAACTATATGAGATTGGATAAATACAGTGTGGTATATTCTTCAGTGGAATATCTTACAGTATATGTATTCAATTTAGAAAAGCATTTCCTCAGGCCTGGCTCTTTGTTCAATCTCTCAATCGGCTCTCGCTTCTGTGACATAGTTCAGGTCCCACCTTCTTCCAGGAAGCCTTCCTTGCCTGCTCTGTTGCTCGGTGATTTCTCCATCTTCCACAGCCACATAGTCCAGTCATGGCTGGACTGCTTAACAATTCAGTGTACTTGATATTTTATATCCTCCCCATGTGTCACACTGGGCTGGACACAGAGCAGTTGGCTGATATATAACCAGTGACTGACTGGCATAGATCATAAAAGTGAGGAAACGTTGATTGCACTAGACATGTAAAAAAGGAAACATGTTTTTATGAGATGCAGAAAGAAATCAAGCGACAGAGAACACCATAAATAGCATTTAATACCATTTTAACTTCTATCTTTAAAAGAACTTAGTCACAAAAAAAAAAAAAAGAACTTAGTCACAATAAATAAACTCCTGGCCTGGGAGGATTAAAAAAGAAATCTGGCTAAATTAGGGAAGAATCTGATGAAAAGAATCCTTAAGTTAAAATATATTCAAATGCAAAGGCGTTAGCACTTAAAAACTAGGCAAAGTCTTTAAAGCGTCATAACCTTTCAATTAAAAAAATTCATAGACAATGTACCAAATGTAGATGATTAGAAGGAAAGGACACATTTAAGATAGTTAAAGTAGAGGGATTGACACTGGTCAGTTTAAATTCCAGTCTTGAAAAACTGGAACATCCTTCCAGGTACAAATTTATAAAAATTGTTGACTACTCCAGAGTAACATAGCCTTTGAAGAAAAAAAAAGTCTGAAACTAATCTTGTTTCATCAAAGGATCTAGTTATGAGCTTTATATTCTAGAGAAAACAGCAACAAGTATCCAATGTGATAAGCATTCCTGGAGCACTGACTATGAGCTGGCTATAGGGAGGCCACATGATCACAGCTGGGTCCTCCTCTGGACAGTGCCAGCATGCACTTGACTCTCACAGTCCTCGGGAAGGGAGATAGCGGTGAGGCTTATAGTTGAGGTAGTAATCACCATGGGATATGGGGTGTAAAGAGAATCTGTCTAAAACCTTCCAGAAGCCTCGGGGTGCCTGAATGGCTCAGTCAGTTAAGCGTCCAACTCTGGATTTCAGCTCGGGTCATTTCATGATCTCAGGGTTGTGAGATAGAGCCCCATGTCAGGCTCTGGACTGGGGGTGGAGCCTGATTAAGATTCTCTCTCCCCCTCTCCCTCTTTCTAAAATATTAAAAAACAAACAAACAAAACAGCTTCCAGAAGCCTTATTAGATGGGCAGAGCCTTGAAAGACAAGTGGGATTTTGACAGGCAGGTGCAACACGAGGATTCTGACTGGGAGGGGAGGGAAAAGTGAGGGGATTCCAGGCAGAGGAACGGTATTGGGCAGCCAGAACAGAGAAGAGTATGTCAAACTGTGCAGAGCTGTGAACACAAAGCAAAGGAATATGGACACTTCTCTATGAGCAGTGTTAGCCTGGAACATTCCTAGAGGAAGTATCCCATCCCACTCACTCCAGAGGGTCAGAAGTTTTCTTATAATTTAAATACCCCCAGCATAGTATAAATCCTCTAGAATGGAGAGTAGAATGCACAAGAACCACTTTTATTTATTATGGAGAGCAGTTGTGCACTCCTCAGTATGGGGATTGATTCCTCTTCATAAAACATCTCTTAAGACTTACTTGTGTGTCCCTTATAGTCAGGGGAGGCTCTAAGGGAAAAGCCTAATGATAATGGGCTGTTGGCCATTTATGGGAGTCCTCCATTTTCTCTCAAACAATTCTGACTTCCTATGTAGACAATCCACACAGTAGGGACTGAGATTCGGGACTGGATTTAAGACTGGGATGGGACACAGTTTAAGTCAACTATCTGGCAGTGCTTAGAAACAATGCCCCTCAAGAGTGACTCTGTGTTTCCTCATAAGATGGGGTTAGAATCCAGGTCACCATGTCATTCTGCTCTACAGAAACCTCCACCAGCCTATTTTTTATTTGTACATTGCACTCTCCAAGCATTTGCCATTCCGGATTTATAGTGTGCTGAGATGTTAAAATTATAGGAAAATGTCTGACTCACTAGATTAGGTGGTATGGGGTATCTTCCCTAGATTTATTCGAAGAGAAGCCACTGCATTCTTTGGTGGCTTTTAGGTTCAGTTCCACCTCGTGAGATGGACAGGAAATAGCTTATCTAGGTGAACTTGAATGTTCAGGTGAAGAAGGCACATGCTCTGTATGGGGCGAACTAGGCTCCACTTTGTAGGTGTACAACTCTGGCATATTAACTGGTCCCTCCGAGCCTCTCTCCTCATCCATCAAACGAGCAAATCTCTAACCTCTAGTTTGGAAATAAAGTATGTGGTACAGTATCCGGAGCCTAAAAGGAATCAAAAACAGGACGGTATACTGGAAAGAATATGATCTTTGGAATTTGACAGATCTGGGCTTGATTCCTACTCTCCCAGTTACCACGTAGGTGACCTCAGGCAATTTACTACACTCCCTGCGTCTAGGTTTTCTAATCTTTAAAATGGGATAATACCTACCTTGCAAGGCGGTTGAGTGCTTTACATGATATAATGAATATATATAGAATACTTGGCACATAGCAGATATCCATAAATGAGACCTATGATTACTCACTTTCTCTTAGAAGCAATTAAAACAAACAAACAAACCTGAGTCTATATAATTTCTTTTTCCAACCTCACTTCCAGCCAAGAAAATACAACCCATAGATTAAAAGTAGCCAAATTCTTTCAATTAAGCTTCCAACTTAGTTCTGCCCATATTTCTATTTGAGGCAAATTCAGGAATCCTCTGGAACTCTTCACTCTGAATTCTACAATCTTCTTCCTTCAAACAAAAAAAATCTTGAGAATCTAAGGTCAAATGGGGTTTTGTAGCAAAAGCTGACCACGGCCCAGAGAACAGCTGAAGACAGAGGAAGCCTGGTGAAAACGTGGCCAGATCGTTTCCTTTTGTGCTTGGATACTGCACTGCTCCCTCCATTCGCATAGGTGCTTCCTGTAAGTTAAAGGCTTTTTCTTTTTTTGCTAAACTATTTATTTGTAAGCGGTTTTGCTTTTTGAAAAAAAAAAAAGACCAGAAATACAATCAGTCTTCATAAATTTAAAGATTACTATTTGGTCTGTGAATTTCCATGTTTTTGTTTAGTGATTACCTTTTGGGGGCCAGTTCCTTGGTCATTATTTCTTCTGTGAGAATGGGTGGGGGATGCAGTAGGGGAATGGGAATGAATTCATGTTCTTCCTTGACAGCAATTCTCATCAGAAATGTCGTTTGAGAGGAAGGTATAATTGCTGTCGGAAACGATGTTTTTCAATGGTCCTATTCTCCTATCTCACGAACTCAAATGAAAGAGAAAAACTGCGTAAGCCGAGGTGATCCTGTGGAGGCAAGCCCTTGAGCTGACTGAGCAGCTTGGCCGGTACACTCAAATGTGAAGGAGTAAGAGCATTTTCAAGCAAAGGCCGGATCCAAAGGCTGGATCCGAGTGACCTGAGAAAAGCAAATTCACATTCAATAACTGAGACTTTATTCTTGGAAGCTCCAAAACTTTTCTCCTTTTTACTGATTTTGATCGACATCCTTCTAAGGTAGACTTCACATTTACTTCTCTCAGATCTCTTTCTAAATGACTCAAAGTGAAAATTACCAATACTGACTCTCAGAGTGGGCCGCATGGTCACGACACCGGGCACGAGCAAGCCAGCTCTTCCATGAATTGTCTGACGCCTGCTGTCTGTAGTCTCTTGGTTCCCTCCACCCTCCCTCGCAGCTGGGGCTATCTGGTCTGCACACCTGCACGCTCCGGGCCCTCTATGGGCACTTAAGCTGCTGGTGGCTCGGGAACTAGCCCACCAGGTTGTTAGGAAGGGGTAAGGGCCAGGCCTGGAGGGCTCCCTGCGAGTAAAATACACAGACTTTGTGACCCCTCTTTAGCCAACTCCCTGCCTCTCGGCTGTGTTTTGACAGGTGTGCTCACAGGGTAGAGCGGAGCTGCAGATAGGTGTGCTATTTACTTTAAAATCTCCATGTCTTGTCAAACAGAGGACACGCTCGTTAAACTACAGGAAAGGGCCGTAGAGATTATCTGTGTGTTTGGTAACTGAGTAGCCTGCAGTGCGGAGGGGTAAGCCGCCTCACCGGCCTCCCCGAGGACTCCGGGAATCCTGACCCCACGTCCAGCAAGCTACACTGGCCACTTCACTTGTAACCTGGTGCATCTCCCGGCAGGAGCCGAGTGGCTGCAGCTACCCCAGCTGCTTTTATAGTAAGACTTTGGGGTCTTCGTTACCCCAACTCTGAAACATCTCTTGCCACAGACAACAGGCGTAGGCAGTTTTTGTTTTTGCGGTAGTTTTTGGGGTTTTGTGTCTCATTCTAATAAATATATGTATTTTTAATGCTAAGAAACAGGAAAGAAATCAACATTTATCAGAGACCTACAACATACTGGGTACTTTCTGCCACACGATCCTCTTTTGCCCCTTGTCACTAGGGAGCAGGCCTGTCCCTGGGGTAAGCCCGGGAACTTACTTGCAGCCATGAAGAAGACGGGCTACTCCCAGCCCATCTGGGTCTGGAGTCCAGGTTCTTCCCACCGCAAGTGCTACCAATTATGTTTACTGCTTGTTTCTGCCATTCTGGAAGGAGTTTCTCCTCAGGGGCATTTCGGCTCATCTGCCATCTCAGCCAGGGGTTGCTGTGGGCAAGCAAGTTCTCTGGCGGTTGACGGAGGAAGTGTACAAGAGAGGGAGAAGCGGGGCCGGCGTGCACAGTCACACCAGATCTGGAGGAGGGGGAGGCGTGTGTCTCTCAGACTTTGTAAGTTACGCTCAAGGGTACAATGATCTCAGACTTTTAAGACTTCTTATTTTTGATGTTTCAATTTTCTTGTTTTCTTCCCTTTGACTGGGAAAGCATTTTATGTTCATATCTATGGGGTTTTAATGGCATTTGACACTGTTATTCATTCCTGTTCTTCTCCCATGGTTTCCATAACACTATATTGATCTGCTACTTCCTTTCCTTTTAAAATGTTTACTGTCTTTTCTCCATCTGCTTAACAGCCCCTCGTTCCCAAAGCTCAACTGAGGGACATGTTAACCCTGAAGGTTTGGCCCTCAGCTTTCCTCCTTTAGAAAGTCCCAGAAAGTCCCATCTATCGATACTGACTTTATCCAGGAAACCTTGGGTTAGTCCATATGGGCTAGAACAGGGGGTACGATTAAGGTAATGAAGCTGGCGTCAGGGTGCAGGACAGGTAGAAAAGCAATTCCTGGACGCAGAGGAAGCATATTGAGTTACTTCAGGTGTGAACGATTAGTACCTGAGGACTTCAAAATCTCTATATCCTTCCCTGACTTCTCACCTGCACTTCGGGCTGATAATGCCAGACACCTGCTGAATGCCATGACATAAGTTTTATGGCTTATATGTTTTCACATGTGTACTTTTCAAGCTAGGCATATTACCCCATTTACAGGTCAGAACACAGACACTCAGAGACAGAAAGCAATCTGTTTAGAATTACAGTTATAGAACAGCGCTGGACCTCAAATCCAGGTCTTCAGATTCTGAACCCAGTGGTCTGGCTGGCATAGAATGTTCTGCTATCGACTGGGGAAGAATCACACTGCATGTCTGAAATAAAAGCCACCACTCGCTCCCCATTCACTCACATCCAGGTTCTGCCAATATTCTGTCCCCTGACACCCTTCCTTCTTGTTTCCATCTCTGGACAGGCTCACTGTTGACAGCACATCCTACAGGCATTGTCCTATTAGGAGGGGGCTGGTGGGGGCTGGGAGCCATGTCTGCTCCCACCGTGGAGAAAGAGAAGTGGGGATATATATTTTAAACAGCAACCCTACTTTACACAGCTGAATACACTTTGTATTAAGCCTCCCACGTCCACCATTTTAGGTCTGCTGCAAATACTAATCGTTCACACCTGAAGTAACTCAATATGCTTCCTCTGCGTCCAGGAATTGCTTTTCTAACTGTCCTGCACCTGGACGCCAGATTCATTACCTTAATTGTACCCCCTGTTCCAGCCCATACGGACTAACCAAAGTCTCCTGGATAAAAACATAATTTTTGAATGCTAGTGGGGACAGCCCAGATGAGGCCTATCTAGCTTGCCTTCTAAAGAAGATGGGGTACAGCCATCAGGCTCTGGTTACAAGACAAAGACTCGAACACAAAAGTTGGAAGTTCATATACACAGAACACTTAAGGACAGAAGAAAAGAATCAGACAGGAATAAAAAAGAGAGGGAAGTTCGAAAGGGCTTTAATATAAAGTACCTTAAACTGGTCACACCCCAGCAGAGCCGGATATGGATTTGACAGTTAACCTTCTCATTTAGCCTGTCTGCTGCCCTTACAA
Source organism: Callorhinus ursinus (assembly GCF_003265705.2). Taxonomy (NCBI): domain Eukaryota; kingdom Metazoa; phylum Chordata; class Mammalia; order Carnivora; family Otariidae; genus Callorhinus; species Callorhinus ursinus. Next base: position 23,235,582 of record NW_027397072.1, on the reverse strand, counting down.
TAAAACAGCTATATTTACCTGCCCCATCTTATTCATGACCCCTTACCAATACTCCATGTGATGGAAAACTTTGTTTCCAGAAGCCAAATGGTTCACTTGAGGTATATCATTAATTGGTTTCATGGAAAAACAGGTTTGATTCTTTAAATGTTCAACTTACTAAGTCATCACTCAAACTTAGCTCATGGAAAAATTAAACAGAAATCTGCAAAGGAGTGCATGAGCAGGCACAAATAAGTGGAAAGAGAACAGGGGAGGAGAGGTGTGGCAATCCGAGGTCTAGAGGAATGCTTTAACAGGTGGTGCTGTATCTCATGTGTGTGCATGCATGCATGCACGCGTGCACACACACCCCCCATCTAAATTTATACGTGTGTGTATGTGTGCATATTTGGTTTAAGAAGCAGGGCAGTTTGGGGCGCCTGGGTGGCTCAGTTGGTTGGGCAACTGCCTTCAGCTCAGGTCATGGTCCTGGAGTCCCGGGATTGAGTCCCACATTAGGCTCCCTGCTCAGCGGGGAGTCTGCTTCTCCTTCTGACCCTCCCCCCTCTCATGCTCTCTCTCTCAAATAAATAAATAAAATCTTAAAAAAAAAAAAAAAGGAAGGGCAGTTTAAGACTTGTACAAAAAGAGAACAGACTGCTGCTTGTCTGAACCTCAAAGATGGTGACCATGAGCATTCCTGACTGTGGGACTGGTCCTGGCCCGGGAGAGTTTAAGGCATCTTTTACCATGGTATGACCTATGGCATTTTAATGATTTAAAAATCACTTATGACTTGGTATGAGAACAGGACCACATGCATGATTATCAGTCAAATAAGAAAAGAGTTTGTGAGTTTATACATAGATTTATCAAGACTCTGAGTTTCCCTGACTCCTGTGCCAAGGGAAGGGGATTTCGAGATGAAGGAAAAATGAACTCTGCCCTAAAAAGTTCATCACTGGGAAAGGTCAGCAAACCAAATGCTCATGGTACAGTGTGAGAAGTCTGGAGTAGGAGGCTGCGTTACCTGGTCTGGGGTTCAGATGAAGAGAGACTGCCTACCTACTACTTAAGCTTTGTTTTCTTTTTTTCATAGTGTGCCATTTTTCTTTAGCAGATAATAAAAAGTAGATCACGAGATCAACAGCCTTGGCTTTGCCGAGGTGCATCCCTGCTGAACTGTCCTGAGGTTTCTGGCTGACTAAGCTGCAGGTCCAGGGACAACTCTATTTTGTCTCCCAAGCGGCCCATTCACCTGGCCGTGGCAGAGAAAGCCAAGGGCAAACCCCACAGTAGCTCCGAGGGGCCACCCAGGCAGGACAGCGAGGGCCACCAGCTGAGTGTTTTACTCTTGTCTATGTTTTGCTCATGAGGGGCCAAACTCTGTGGCCAAGAAATACTATGTTTAGACAGGCTGTGCTGGTCACTGGGACTGCAGGACCAGAGCGGGGTGACAGGCCCCTGGGCCTTATCTGAGGAATGGGCGGTTTCTGCACCAGGGCTCAGGCTGAGATAGAAATGCTGGAGAGCTGTGCTTCCTAAATTCGCTGGGGTGAAGGACCCAGTTTTGTTTTGTTTTAATTTCCAAGCTGTCACGGATGAAACTGAGTAACTGAAAAAACAATTATGTGTTTGGATGTGGCAGTGATGTCAAACTGCTATACAGGTCTCTAAACATTTCCTCTCAGTGTCTGTGTTTCTTCAGTCAGGTCCGAAGCAGGTTTGCAGCCCGCACTTGGAGCCTCTGGGGCAGGTCTCCTGACACACTTCCGATCGTGCTACCGCCTACAGGGCAATCTGGCCCCTGGACCCTCCCTGGGGGTCTGTCCAAACAGTGACAAGTTGTCCACCACACCTTTCTGTGAGGCTGGGGCTGGCCCTGTGCAGACCCTACATACCTCTTTTCTCCTCTACCTCCTCCCTAGCTGACCAGTCCCTCACTTTCAGTGAGGCTTACTGCTGTTAAAAAAAAAAAAAAAAAAATTGTCCTCCTGACACTTCCTAATGCCCTCTGTCACCTCTTAGAACAAACACCCAGTCTGTACCACACCCTGGCTACCTCTGCTACTGCTCTAGGAGTCCCCTTTCTCACTTCCTCTCAGAATGTGCCAGCCACCTCCTGTCTCAAGTGAAATCTGGCTTTCTCTCATGACCACCCCGAGTAGAAGCTACTCACTTTCCCAGACCGGCCTACACCCTCAAGTCTCACCTCCCATTGAAAGCTCCTACCATCTGGCCACAACAGCTCTGTATCCCGTCTGCTGTCATCTATGCAGGCGCCTGGTTACCTACTAACTATACCTCTACACCTGCTCCAAGCCTCCTCTCCATTCTGAGCTCTGTAATCATCCAGTGTCACTTCATCATATGAGGACAACCCACCCCGAACCTTCTCATCTATTCGTGCTCCAGTCCCAAAATAATAACTTCTGCAATCCTTGTCTCTGACCCAATTTTTGGCTACTTGCTGAATTATCTCCACCTGCTTGTCCCATAAACACCTCAAACGCAATATATTCAAACTTATTGTCTTTCCACCACTTTCTGGTCCTCTTCTTAAGTTTCTGCTCGCCACTCAGCTAGCCTAGCCAGGAATTACACAGGATTCTGCAATCCCTCCAGCCTCCCACTGTCTCAGTACCTCACGTTACCCTGTCTGGACTAGTTACCCCAAAGGGTTTTCCTACCCCCGGCTTTCTCCCACTTGAATTCACCCTCCCCTCTGCCAGTAGACCCGTAGCCTCACTGAGATAATGCCACATGCTAAAAATCCTCGCAAGGCTCTCCAACAGTAATAGGATATACTTTGAACGCCTCACATACAAAGCTCTTCGTAACCAGGCACATTCCTTCCCGCCTCATCTCCCGCTACTGCCTTAACTCATGCACCCTAAAAATGTAATTTTATGAATTATTCCCTGTATTCTGAATGCACGCCATCTGTCCAGAAGCACACTGTTCTCTCAGTCCAGGACATTCCTTCCTTGTTATCTCCAGAGAAATTTCTAGTAGCACATCAAGACCTAGCTCTGGGACATTTCTGTAGAACCCCACAGAAGGGGGGTATCCTACATCCGCATCACAGCGTTTCCACACAGCAGTTGCATTAAGGTGTTTGCATACCTGCCTCCCCGACCTGCCTGCAAACTCCGCAGTGCACCCACCTGTTTGTGCGACTGTGGGGCCTCACACAGGAGCTGGTCCATCATAGATGCTCAAGTGTTTGCTGAGTTGACTTGAGTGTACACAAGGCTTTTTCTCTTTGACAACAGAACCAAGTTTTTAACCTCTGCATGCCCTGGTGTTCTTAGTGATGGTGCTACATACACGGCAGGTCAGCAGGTGAGGAATGAAACAGTTACAGAGCTGAAGGCCCGCTGACAGAAGTATGTAAGAGTGACCGCTGCTGAGCAGGCATGGGGCAGAGTACTTTTGCTTTTCATTATACATCTTTCTGGAGTATTTGCTTTTGTAACCATGTTCATGTTTCTTTGATAAAAATAATAAATATAAAATTCTTTGTCGGTCACGAATAATCTATTGCTATGTCTACGAACTGCAAACTGCATTTTCTGTACATCTGAAAGGACAGGTCATGTTCGGAGAGCTTAACTCCAATCAGGCTGCATCATCAGTGTGTGCCAATGACTGGGCGCGAGCCTGGTGTGAGGGGCCACCTGCAGGTCACTGGCCCGCGGAGCCCACAGCAGCCCTGCAAAGAGAATGCATTTGCTTCGACAAGTTTGCCTACTTATAGAGATCATTGTTATCAATGTGTCTATGTTTTTTTTTTTTTTAACTAAGAATATATTTCAAGAAAATGTGATTTTATTTCTTCTAATTCCCTGACATGGGTACGGGAGCAAGCCTCTGAAAGCTCTTTCTGCAAGTTCATAAAAAAACAGAATTTAAATACAGTAGGCTGAAGATTTTCATGCACACACATGCATGCATGTACGCGCGCGTGCACACACACACACACATTCGGTTAAAGGAAGTGGGCCTGAATGTTGGACATCCTAGTGTAGGAAGGGTGAAGCTGAGATTTCTACTGAGGACCATTGTGCGCCAGAGTCAGGGACCCAAACGTCAAGAAGGTGACCCAGCTGTGCACGGCAACAGACTGAAGCAGCACATTAGCCAGCATGGATCACAGAGAGATTCTTTCAGAGGCCAGAGATGAAGATACATCAATCCTTGCTAAAAACATCCGATGGCTGCGTGGTACAGAGAACATATTTTGCTGTGGTATGTAATTTCCTCAGTACTTAACTATAAAAGTGTACCAGAATTGAATTCTAGTGCTCTTTCTAAATGGAAGCTGAGTCACAGAGACCTCGATGCTGTGTCTGCAGTCTAACGTGGATGACTCACGTCTGTAAAATTCTGAGAGAAAGTACCAACCGACCCGTTGCTTAGTCATCTTTTGCATGGATGCTGGGTTCATGAGCTCTGTAAACTATAATGAGTGATCTAGCCTTTTACCATCTCTTTATTCTTTTCTAAACAGTACAAATTACATCTCTAAAAATAACTTCATCTATGCAAGTGAGTCACTTCGACCTGACAAGCTTCCACAAGTTACCCAGCTAAAGTGTAATATTTACTTGTGTAGGGACAAATCTTACTGTCATATTAGCCCCATTTTTTCTTTTTCTTTTTATTTTTTTGAGATCAAAATTTGGTAGACTTAGGGAAGGGGGGAGGGTTTCATCAAATGTTTTAATGAAAATATGGTTTTGCTCTTAACCTCTGACATGGGCAGGGGTTTGAGGTGGGGCAGGGGAGGAATCCTTTGAAAGCCATTTCTAACAGCTTATAGAAACAAAAATTTTAGGGGCACCCAGGTGGCTCAGTCGGTTAGGCGTCCAACTCTTGATTTTGGCTCAGGTCATGATCTCAGGGTCATGAGACTGAGCCCTGCCCAGTTCTAGACTGCTCCCTCTGCCCTTCCCACCATGCCTGCTCGTACTCTCTCAAATAATAATAAAAAATAAAAATAAAAAAAACAACCCCAATCTTAATATTTCAGGTTAAAGATGAATTGAAAGACTCTGCACTCTTCTTTTAGTGAGGGGGTGTTTACAGACTGTTGAAAGAGAAATATCAGTAATCTTATTTACTTTAAAATCCTGAACTGTGAATTTATGATGTTTTTGACAAAGGAACCAGCCACGCTAATAAATGCATATGTATTCAACATGAATCTTTACTGTCCCAGTGGCTGATTTCCATCACCACGCCCTGGATTCTCTAGCTCTGTAACTCAGCTTTGGTCTCCACCCACTTGCTGGGTAGCTGTCCAACCCTCAGGCCTGCCTGCTGGTCTTGGGCTAGCCTTTCTTGGCCTGGTGTTGCTAGCCCTCACCAGCCCCACCCCAGGCCCATCCCAGTTAGGCAATAAGCACAATGACTTCAACCAGAGGCAGGAGCAGGTTACCTGCATGGAGCTTATGCCTTCATAAATTAGGTAGCAATACTGAAATGTCAAAGCACTGTTGAACTGAACTCTGGCTAAAGCCAGAGAAGACTGGAAGGGTTTCTTATCAGTGCTGGTCAGGAATGGAATTACTGCTACCTCTAGGCCTAGAAAGTTCCCAGAGCTTTTCAGCTTCTCCTTTAAGAGATCAGACCATGTCGCCTCAGTCCGAGGGCCCCATAAACAACAGCTCCCAGGGAACGGAGGTGCTTTAGAAGACAAAGATGAAATCACTGGTCCATTTGAAAATTCCCCAGGAAATGGCCTGCCAAGCCCACTGCCTGGCTACCCCCAGGGCAGAGGCTGAGTCACCTAAGTCCTTCCTGACTCCCAGTCACTTGCCTTGTCCCAAGGAGGCCAGCTAGAGCACCTGGAAGCTGCTCTTAGCCCTGGTGAGCAACCAGCCCAGCAGCGGCACCCACCGCAGCCCCTCTTGCCTGCTCACTCCTGCTGGGTCTTCATTCATTCGGCCTCAGCCCCTGCCCGGCCAACACCACCAGGTCATGACCCACAGGAGCTCCCCTTCGCTTCCACACCCACCTGCAGGCTCTGCCACACACACCCTGGCTCCCCTGGAGGACAGGGGGTCCCCTTGTCTCCCTTTCCCCCCCAAAGCTGATGTTACCTCACCTAAGCCTCTCTTCTCTCATGTGAAATGGGGCGAATAACCACTGCCTTCCAGTGTAGTGATGATGAGAAATGACCCTGGAAGTGAAAGTGTGTCGCAGGCTGCAAGTGCCCTCCGACTGCCAGGCTCCCCCGCCCCCAGCCCAGGCCCAGCACATGGCTGTGGAGTGCCTAATCCCATGCGGGGCACTGCGCATAATCACATCACAATGTAACACATCACTTAGATGTCCTCTTGGACCTTGGCAAGCAAATGAACTGGAATAATGAAGCAAATACACATGACAATTAAAAAATCATCCCAGAAAATATATGTTAAAGTCTCATAATTATTTGTGTTTTTTTAAATTTTATTATGTTAGTCACCATACAATACATCATTAGTTTTTGATATGGTGATCCACGATTCATTGTTTTCATATAACACCCAGTGCTCCATGCAGTACGTGCCCTCCTTAATACCCATCACCGGGCTAACCCATCCCCCCCCCCAAAACCCTGTTTGTTTCTCAGAGTCCATAGTCTCTCATGGTTCATCTCTCCCTCCGATTTCCCTCCATTTTTCCCTTCCTTCTCCTAATGTCCTCCATGCTCTTCCTTATGTTCCACAAATAAGTGAAACCATATAATTGACTTTCTCTGCTGGACTTATTTCACTTAGCATAATCTCCTCCAGTCCCATCCATGTTGATGTAAAAGTTGGGTATTCATCCTTTCTGATGGCTGAGTAATATCCCATTGTATATATGGACCACATCTTCTTTATCCATTCATCTGTTGAAGGGCATCTCAGCTCTTTCCACAGTTTGGCTATTGCAGACATTGCCGCTATGAACACTGGGGTGCATATGGCCCTCTTTTCACTACATCTGTGTCTTTGGGGTAAATACCCAGAAGTGCAATTGCTGGGTCATAGGGTAGCTCTATTTTTAATTTTTTGAGGAAGCTCCACACTGTTTTCCAAAGTGGCTGTACCAACTTGCATTCCCACCAACAGTGTAAGAGGGTTTCCCTTTCTCCACAGCCTCTCCAACATTATGTTATTTGGATCAAGATGGGGGTGGATCAGGTTAGAGTGAAAACTGGGGACAGGTTTTAAGAAATGGTACAAGAAAGATATGGAGGTCAAGGAGAGACCACAAAAAAGGGACAACAAAGAGGCCAAGGCAAGTGAGAGAGAGAGTCTGATAGACAAGGTGAGCCTGTCTACTGAGAGAGGCCAGTGGGTGCTTCTGAGCAGAGAAGACACAGAATGGAAGTGGTGTTTCAATGCGATAATTTGGTGGCAGGTGCAGGGGCAAGAGACAAACAAGCTGGCCAGTGAAATAGCCCAAGAGTGAAGTGACTGGTTGTATCCTCTAGGGTGAGGGCACAGGAGGGGCAAACAAAGGGATAAATAACACCTTACATTTTTACAGCAATGATGGTGTCTAATTTGCTTCCATGTGATTTACTCCTCACAAAAGCCCTGTGAAGTGGGCAGGATAAGCACCAATCCCATCTCACAGATGCGGAGCAGTCTGCGGGCCAGTATGTGGTGAGTATGGAAACTCCAGCCATGTTCCTTCCACTGTCCGTGCAGTTGTCAAGGAAGACTAGCTGGGCCTCACTTATCTAGGAAGCTGTTTTTAAAATACACAAGTTCAGCAACCACCTCCCTACCTCTAATCCTGACTCAGTAACAGAGAGGGGCCTGGGAGAGGAGAAAGGTAGGAGGGGTATGAAGGCGGCAGGCCTTTTCAGGGTTCTGGTGGGTTCTGACCCTGAGTCAGGGCCGGAACCACATGCTATACTGCTGTACCCCGTGGGGCCCCGATGGACAACGGGGGTAAGAGAGGAGAAGAAATTACACACCACAGCACGGTTTGGAGGCTCACTTCACAGATCTCTGGTCCTGTCATTAAAAGCTGGGTGAAGCGGATGTTCAATCCAGGAAATCTGGTAAAAACGATCACCTACACTGGGATGCTGTATCAGCTCTTATCCTTTATCTTTGCAGCCAGAGTAAAAGAAGTTCCACAGCATACCAGAAGATGTATTGAGAGCCGCGGCTGGGAAGATGACTTCCCGGGCTGGGGGCCATCGCTCTCCCAGCCTGGAGTGGGCATGGGTGCTGCTGGGCCCTCCTGGTCTCCCATCTCCGAAGCTCTCAATACTCCACGTGCTGTCTCAGCCATGCCAGTCCCCGCTTCAAGCGGCTTTGTGAAGCCTTCTCCAAGCTTCCTCAGAAGATTCTTCAGTGTTCCACAGAACTTGGCAGTGTCTACCCCACTGTGGGCTTTCCGGGTCTCACAGACTTCAGTGCTAGAGAGCAAGCAACTTGACGGCAGGCACCACGGAGTATCATCTCAGACTTCTGACTCCGGAGAGGCTCAGGACCTATTTGTTTATCCTGTGTGGTCTGAACCAAACTGAATAAACCTCTGTCCAGTTCTCAGCTTTTTGCTACACACCCAACCCCCCTCTGGAATAAAAGTAAACTTCTATCAAACCACACCTTCATTTGACTGTTCTGACTTACACTGAGGGCTGAATCCTTGAGTTGAGTCCAGTTAGCCTTCCACTTATCTTTGAGCCTTTGCCTATGCAGCAGGTTGCCCCTTTATTATATGGGGTTCACCCTCTACTCTACTTCCCTCCCCAACGCTACAAGTTTTAAAAGAGTCTGCCTTAATGACTATATTCCCAGGAGATGTCCACATTACCAAACCAAGCTGACACAATTCTAAACCAAAGCAAAAAACCTGCTATTTCATTTAGCTTGTACAACTTTATCAGGGATAAGTGGTTGATTTCTTTTAAGTTTATTGAATGATAGCTCTGAACATAGTTTGGTCACAGATCTCCACTGCTGCTTTTGTGAGTAGTAAACGGGACTAACTACTAGAAAGGATCTCTTGGTCTCCTGTTCATCACACCATACACTTCCTTCACTGTGAAATCTTAAAACCCTTACATCTTTTCCCAAAAGAGTTCTCCCAGTTCTCTAACTGGCTAACACAACTCTCCCTTCTCCTCCCCTCTTAAAATGTATTTGTATCTATGGTTCCTGTACTCTGTCTACACGCATGCCAACTGAAAGTTAACGCCCTTAACAGTAGGAATCACCTCTAACATTGACCATGCTCCTAGAATAGGATTAAGGGATCATCTAAAATTATTAAATGTTACTGATCAGCATAAATGTCATAAGCTATGGGCAATTACCAAGCTTAAACACACATCTGTGAAACTTGAAAAGCCATTTTAAACTTGCCATTTTCAAATTGATAAGCAGAGTCTTCCAATATTACACTGTATTGTTAGCCTGCATGGCTGGCTGTTTCCCTTTTTAACTAATGGCCCCAGAAAGGAAAGATTTGGGGTGACATATGCTTTTTGTATTTATCTAAAATCTTTCCCAATACCATAGGGTTGCCTCCGTTTCAATATGTTAATGGAACTCTTGCTGTAAAGGGCATGGATATTTACCATACAACCCAAAGTGGTTTATAAATTCAATGCAATTCTTATCAAAATCCCAATGGCATTCTTTACAGAAATTCTTAAAAATCCTAAAGTTTAGGGGCACCTGGGTGGCTCAGTCAGTTAAGAGTCTGCCTTCAGCTCAGGTCATGATCCCAGGACCCTGGGATTGAGTCCCGCATGGGGCTCCCTGCTCAGTGGGGAGTCTGCTTCTCCCTCTCCCTGCTCGTGCTCTCTCAAATAAATAAAATCTTAAAAAAAAATTCTAAAATGTATATGAAATTACAAAAGACCCTGCATGGTCAAAGCAATCTTGAGCAAGAAGAGCAAAGCTGGAGGCTTCACACATCCTGATTTCAAAATATACTACAAAGCTACAGAAATCAAAATAGTACGGTACTGGCACAAAAACAGACACATGGACCAATGCAACAGAAGGGAGAGCCCAGAAATAAATCCATGCATTTACAGTCAACCGGTCTCTGACAAGGTTACCAACAACATACAAGGGGGGAAAGGACAGTCTCTTTAATAAATGGTGCTGGGAAAACTGGATATCCACATGCAGAATGAAATTGGACCTTATCCAATCATATATAAAAATCAACTCAAAATAGATTAAAGACCTGAACATATGACCAGAAACTATAAAACTGCTACAAGAAAACATAAGGAAAAATCTTCCTGACACTGGTCTGGGCAATGATTTTTTTTTTTTTTTTTTTTTTTTTTTTAAATAAAACACCAAAAACAAAAGGTAACTAAAAAAAAAAAAAAAAAAATAGAAAAGTAAGATTCTATCAAACTAAAAAATTTAAAATAGAACTACCATATGATCAAGCAATCCCACTTCTGGATATATAGCCAAAAGAAATGAAGAGATATCTTGAAAAGATACCTGCACTCCCATGTTCACTGTAGCATTATTCACAATAGCCAAGATAGGAAAACAATCTAAATGTCTGTCAATAGATGAATGGATGGAGAAAATTTAGTATATATACACAATGGAATATTATTCAGCCTTCAGAAAGAAGGAAATCCTGCCATGTGTGACACAACAAGTAAACCCAGAGGACATTAGGCTATAGGAAATAAGCCAGATATAGAAAGACAAATCTTACTTATATGAGGCATCTAACGTAGTCAAACTCATAGAGGTAGGGAGTAGAATGGTGATTGCCAGGGATTGGGTGGGGAGGGGGAAATGGGGGGATGCTGGTCAAAAAGCACAAAGTTTCAGTTATGCCAGATAAATAAGTTCTGGAGATTTAATGTACAGCATGGGGATTATGGTTAACAATAGCATATTATATACTTGCAATCCGCTAAGAGGGTGGATCTTGTGTTCTTACCACCCATGCATGCAGAGAAAAGAATGGTAACTGGGAGGTGATGGGGATGTGGCCGATCAGCTTGCCTGGGGTCGTTTCATAGTGCATACGTGTAGCTACACATCAAGTCGTATGCCTTAGCAGCTGACCCTTGAACAACATGGGCTTGAACTGTGTGGATTCACTTATATGCAAATTTTTTTCAATAAATACAGTGCTGCAAATGTACTTTCTCCTCATGATTTTCTTAATAATACTTTCTTTTTCTAGCTTAAGTTATTGTAAGAATACAGTGTGAAATACAGAAAACATACTGAGCATGTTAATTGACTGTTTATATTATCAGTAAGGCTTCTGGTCAACAGTAGGCTATCTGACGTTAAGTTTTGGAGGAGTCAAAAGTCATATGTGGATTTTTAACTGCATGGGGGTCAGCTCTGCTAACTCGCATTGTTCAAAGGTCAACTGTATATGCAACTTGAAATATTCAATTACAGCTCAACCAAGCAGGATAAATGGCATGGGCATTTAAGAGACTTGTTTCCTTTGCAGGGTATTGACAGGATGACCTCTCAAAACTTCTTGGAAAAGAAAACCAGGAACTATTTGAAGACTGAGACCAAGTCACATCACTGTAGTTGGAAGCACAGCCATCCCTGGGGGGCCCATGTCATGAGGAGAGGAGGTCATGTTGGGTCACTGCCTGGGTAGGTGAGCCCTTGAAGGAACAATCTCCCCGATGCACCAGGAAATGGCCCTGGTGGCAGGTGGTGGCTCTGGTCCAGCTTAAGGCCCAACCAAATCAAACACATGCCACCACCCTGCATATATGAAAACCTCCTCCAGTTTGATGATGGGTGAAAACTCTAAGCCCTTGGGTCTGCGTTCTTCTGAAGCACTCCATACATGTGAAGCAGCCTCCTTTCATCTCAAACACTACCAGACAAGGTGGGCACTCCACTGAGATCTAGCTGTGGATGGCCATCTTTTAAATGGAAAAGCCAAATAAGATGCCCTACATCCTTTTCTGCACCCAAGGCTCCGGAACATAATATGTATACGTCAACTCTGCTCATGCGGCCCCTGCATAACTGACTCCCAAATCCCAAGGAAACAGGGCAAGATCATATCACTGTAAGAATCAAGAGATAATAGCATTCTATCAGTGAAAGACAAAGCAAGGCAGAGCAGAAAGGTCTCAGAGTTTGAACACTTGGGACTCGATTTAAATCATTCTGCATTTATCACCTGTGGGATCTTAGGCAAGTTACTACACCTCTCTGCTTTCTACCTTTTCATTTGTAGAATGGAAATCATGATTTTTATCTGGCAGGACTGTAAGGATGACATGAGATAATGCACATAAACTATCTAGCAAAGTGATTGTCTCCTAGCGAGTATTCCATATATGACAATGATTAGTGTGATCTGAATTGAGGGCCGAGATACTTTCTCTTCCATAGACACAGCAGAAGGTATCAACAGACTGAAGTAATAATGAAGCCATCTGGGTGAACAGCAGGATGACTCTTTGTTCAGGACCAGAAGAGAAAGGTGGTGTCTGGTTTAGGTACAATTAAATACATGACCAATAGCAGCCATGGCCCAAACCCCCTCCACAATGGAAAGGCCACAAAGGAGATGCCAGACACCACAACTTAAGGAGCTTGTTCCTCTATCTGGCCCTTTCTTAGAAATAATATCTGAAAGAGTAAGATGTATTGATGATTTTCTCATTTTCAGTTCCATGAGGGAGGGGCCATATCTTATTCATGTACCTGATACTGTGGCTGGCCTAAGACAAGGGTTCCATAAACAGTATAACTGAATTAAAATAGTAAGTTTAATCCAATCGTTTAATTGAATTAAAGTAGTAGGCAACTCCTGTGTTCCAGAGCAGAGTAATGGGAAATGCTATCAATAACACCAAGGCAATATTCCTCCCAGCATTTTGTAATCTGTATGGTTAGCCAAGTACTGCTAAGTCCGGCTAGTCAAGGCTCTGTTAGAGCCTCTAACGTGCTCTTCGCTGTAACAAAACAAGAACAAAACCCAAAATATCTCAAGATTACTTTTATCGAAGAGCCTAGGTTTGTTTTTAATCTTTCCACAGCCTGTGTTCACATCTGTGGCCTCCTGTCTGTGGGCTCTGGAACTATAAATCTAAAAGGAGACAGATAAGGTAGAAACCTAGTTCAACAAACTCCCCACCAAAACGATAAACATTCCAACAGGAGTGGCTGCCTTTATCTCATCACCACCCAGCTTGGAGTCTGTTTCCCTTTTACAAAGGCTTTGCTGTCTGAGAAGTGAACGTTTTGCCTGGAAGACCGAAGTCACTCCCCAGCCAGGTATTTCCCAAAGGAGCCGGACTGCACGTTCCAGGGCACGGCTCTCGGGGTTGCTATAAAATGCCTTGATTCTGATCTAGGGTTGGACAGATTGGGTTTTTTGATAACCTCAGTCCATTTCCTTGGAAATATAGGTATGTATCCATACGCTGACTCATTCCAGGTGCAGGGAGCACGGGATCCCCTCCAGAAGGTGGAGACTGCAAAGGCCAGATCTTGGGGAGAAGGGAAGAAGCAGGAGAGAAAACAACCCCCAGAGGACTGTTCTGGGTTGATTATTTACAGACAGTTTGACAGCGGCCAGATAAGGAATGGGTCCTGGCTGGCAAGACTGTGGCGCTTCCTTTAGGTCTTTCATTCGGAGATAAAGAAGAGGTGGCATGTTGATTAAGTGATTTGGTTGCTCTGGAAGGGGAGAGTGTACCTGTGGGGATAACTGGAGAGCACGAGCCTCAGCTTTTGTTTGCTGAAATGTTGGATTGAGTTACATCTTTGTAATTATGAGATGCTTTTAAAGGAACAGTATTTAGTAAATTTAAATACATAAACTTGCCTCTCATTGGGAAGGATCATACTATAACTTTGCAGGATTCCTCTGCAAGGAATAATCTCCACAGCAGACATCAAGTCACACTAACAGTATGAACACGATGGAGTCAGTGGATGAGGGGGGCTGATTTAATGGAAACTCTAGGGGAAATTTACAAAAACTACATACAGACCACATACAAAAACTATGGAAGAGAAAGGGCATGGAGATGCCCTGCACCATAATAGCGTTTATGTGAATATCCTGGTTGTTGGTATTGTAGTACAGTTGTTCGAAATGTTAGCACTGAAGGAAACTGGGTAGAGGGTACACAGCATCTCTCTGATTATTTCTTACACTTACGTGTGAATTCTATACAATGATCTCAAAATAAAAAAGTCTTAAAAAACCACGAAAGACTATGTGGTAGATACGGAAAAGTATTAACAAAACTATGGAAGGCAATTTCTTCCTTGTTATTGGAAAACAGGATAAGTAGCATTAGGTATAGAGAATGGCCCTTAGACCCAGATGTGGGACCCAATGCACACTCTTTACCCTTAATTTTCTCACCTTAAAAACAAGGATAATACCTGCCCTACCAACTCCACGGGGCTTGGGGAGATTCAAAATAAATGAGATGATAAGTGGGAAAGTACTTTGAAATATTGTAAAGTCTTATACCGGATTATTGAAGAGACATTTCTAATACCCACCTGAGAGTGACAGAAGTATTATATAAATGCCATCTAAATTTACAAGAGCTGGAAAGCTGCAGGTCCTGAGCCTTTGTGTTAACTCAGTAACCATGATTGAGGTGAGGTTAGGAATTGCACATCCATGGTAACAAGACATCAAAAATACTTGTTCCAGGCTCCGATTGGATGTGTAATATGCTTCTTTTCACATAAGAGTGAAGAAAATGAAGAATATATTCTTATGTTTATTTTATCCACATGAAGAACCTCTGCAAGGCTGAATTTTAAAAAAACTAATAAAAATGCCACAAATAAGTTGTACACCTGAAACCACTATAACACTGTATGTCAATTATACTTCCATAAAAAGTGACAAGAAGAGAAACAGGATGGACTGAGCAGGGGTGAAGGAGAGATTTTGTCATAGTGTGTATTTTTTTTTAATTTTTTTTTTATTAGGTGACTATACTGCCTATTCAAACAACAAAATAAAAAATTTAAAAAGGAAGATTCTTAGGGAGGGTCCCTGTATTTTGTGTGTGGGGGGGAAGGGACAATTACTTTTTGTTTTTCTCAAAGCCTTAGTTCCAGGAGTGTTAAGTTAGCTGAGTGTCATCACTGAGGTGTGTGTGGGTATGTGTGTGTGGGGGTGTGTGTTATGTGTGCGTGCGTACGCAAAAACAAGCCTGCACATGCCTAAAAATTTTGGCCAAGTCCTTCCTCCTTCCTGTTCTCCAAAACTGGAAATACCCAGGAGTCATGTGAGGTGAATCACTACAGTAGCTACCCTGCTTTTCAATTTTCTGCCCCTTAGCTCACTTGAAGGACAACAACTGATTTAATTATATTATTACCTTATGTGGGGAGACTGACCTGATCTAACTCACTTGACAGGACAAAATGGAACCAGAAATAGACACTGAGGTCTTTACTCCCACTCAACACCATAGCCACTCACCAGTACCTCCTTGGTTCATACGGGGCTTAAAAAAAAAACGAACATTCTCAGGGTAGGTACCAAAGTGAAATCTGGGCTGTTTCAAAGGACTTTCTAGTTGTTAAAAGAATCAAATTTGGAAAGCTGAAATTAAGAAGCCATTCTTTCTGATTGTGTTGGTTTTCTACAGCCCCCATGATCTCTGGAATAATGGAAACAATGGATGATGCTGGAGTAAACCGTCTTTGAACATTAGAGCAGACAGTCTCTTTTTGTTTACTCTCTGTGGAGTCCACTGAGTCTGCAAACTTGGGCTGTTCATCTCCCAGAATAATGGGTCTTTTGAAATATTCTGTCCTCTTGGTTAGAGGCCAACTGAGCATGTTTTCATCTTCTTGTAAATACAGTGTTCAAGCGCTGTCCCATCAAATAGGTTCTACCTTCTCATTGACTAACTGTGGTGGGACAGTCTGAACTGAAGGTTTTGGCCCACTTCATTCTTCCGACATAAAACAAACGCTATGCACCATTTGGAGATGCTTTATTCAGACCACAGTTCACTTCTGAGGTCTCAATCAAACAAGAGCTTAAGAATAAACTTTGCAAATTCTTTTTAATTTGTCTGACACAGGAGAGTTTACAATACATATGAGGTTTCCAAACTACAGCCAAATGAAAAATAAGAAATTTTAACAAAGCCAAAGAGATTCTTCTTTTCTTTCTTTCTTTCTTTTTCTTTCTTTCTTTCTTTCTTTCTTTCTTTCTTTCTTTCTTTCTTTCTTTCTTTCTTTCTTTCTTTCTTTCTTTCTTTCTTTCTTTCTTTTCTTTCTTTCTTTCTTTCTTTCTCTTTCTTTCTTTTTCTTTCTTTC